>NW_027331980.1:610714-916071 GCF_048418815.1 Hemitrygon akajei | reverse complement strand
AAGGAGGTTATGGGCGGGTACACGTTCAGGGCATATTTGTGTGGAATTCTGCATTGGTACATTCCAGTGAGAGAGGGAGGTTATGCACGGTACAGGATCAGGGCATATTTGAGTGGAGTTCTGCATTGGTACGTTCCAGTGAGACAGGGAGGTTATTGAGGGGTACAGGTTCAGGGCAAATTTGTGTGGAGTTCTGCATTGGTGCGTTCCAGTGAGACAGGGAGGTTATGGGCGGGTACACTTTCAGGGCATATTTGTGTGGAATTCTGCATTGGTACGTTCCAGTGAGACAGGGAGGTTATGGAGGGGTACAGGTTCAGGGCATATTTGTGTGTAGTTCTGCATTGGTACGTTCCAGTGAGACAGGGAGGTTATGGAGGGTACAGGTTCAGGGCATATTTGTGCGTAGTTCTGCATTGGTACGTTCCAGTGAGACAGGGAGTTTATGGAGGTGTACAGGTTCAGGGCAAATATGTGTGGAGTTCTGCATTGGTGCGTTCCAGTGAGACAAGGAGGTTACGGGCGGGTAACTTTCAGGGCATATTTCTGTGGTGTTCTGCAATGGTACGTTCCAGTGAGACAGGGAGGTTATGGAGGGGTACAGGTTCAGGGCATATTTGTGTGGAGTTCTGCATTGGTGCGTTCCAGTGAGACAAGGAGGTTATGGAGGTGTACAGGTTCAGGGCATACTTGTGTGGAGTTCTGCATTGGTACATTCCAGTGAGACAGGGAGGTTATGGAGGGGTACAGGTTCAGGGCAAATTTGTGTGGAGTTCTGCATTGGTGCGTTCCAGTGAGACAAGTAGGTTATGGGCGGGTAACTTTCAGGGCATATTTGTGGGGGTTCTGCAATGGTACGTTCCAGTGAGACAGGGAGGTTATGGAGGGGTACAGGTTCAGGGCATACTTGTGTGGAGTTCTGCATTGGTACGTTCCAGTGAGACAGGGAGGTTATGGTCGGGTACAGGATCAGGGCATATTTGAGTGGAGTTCGGCATTGGTGTGTTCCAGTGAGACATGGAGGTTATGGAGGGGTACAGGTTCAGGGCATATTTGTGTGGAATTCTGCATTGGTACGTTCCATTGAGACAGGGAGGTTATGGAGGGGTACAGGTTCAGGGCATATTTGTGTGTAGTTCTGCATTGGTACGTTCCAGTGAGACAGGGAGGTTATGGAGGGTACAGGTTCACGGCATATTTGTGTGGAGTTCTGCAGTGGTACGTTCCAGTGAGACAGGGAGGTTATGGTCGGGTACAGGTTCAGGGCATATTTGTGTCGAGTTCTGCATTGGTACTTTCCAGTGAGACAGGGAGGTTATCGATGGTACCGGTTCATGGCATATTTGTGTGGAGTTCTGCAGTGGGACGCTCCAGTGAGACAGGGAAGTTATGGAGGGGTACAGGTTCAGGGCATATTTGTGTGGAGTTCTGCATTGGTACGTTCCAGTGAGACAGGGAGGTTATGGAGGGGTACAGGTTCAGGGCATACTTGTGTGGAGTTCTGCATTGGTACATTCCAGTGAGACAGGGAGGTTATGGAGGGGTACAGGTTCAGGGCAAATTTGTGTGGAGTTCTGCATTGGTGCGTTCCAGTGAGACAAGTAGGTTATGGGCGGGTAACTTTCAGGGCATATTTGTGTGGTGTTCTGCAATGGTACGTTCCAGTGAGACAGAAGGTTATGGAGGGGTACAGGTTCAGGGCATATTTGAGTGGAGTTCGGCATTGGTGCGTTCCAGTGAGACAGGGAAGTTATGGAGGGGTACAGGTTCAGGGCATATTTGTGTGGAGTTCTGCATTGGTACGTTCCAGTGAGACAGGGAGGTTATGGAGGGGTACAGGTTCAGGGCATACTTGTGTGGAGTTCTGCATTTGTACGTTCCAGTGAGACAGGGAGGTTATGGAGGGGTACAGGTTCAGGGCATATTTGTGTGGAGTTCTGCATTGGTACGTTCCAGTGAGACAGGGACGTTATGGAGGGTACAGGTTCAGGGCATATTTGTGCGGAGTTCTGCATTGGTACGTTCCAGTGAGACAGGGAGGTTATGGTCGGGTACAGGATCAGGGCATATTTGAGTGGAGTTCGGCATTGGTGTGTTCCAGTGAGACAGGGAGGTTATGGAGGTGTACAGGTTCAGGGCATATTTGTGTGGAATTCTGCATTGGTACGTTCCATTGAGACAGGGAGGTTATGGAGGGGTACAGGTTCAGGGCATATTTGTGTGTAGTTCTGCATTGGTACGTTCCAGTGAGACAGGGAGGTTATGGAGGGTACAGGTTCACGGCATATTTGTGTGGAGTTCTGCAGTGGTACGTTCCAGTGAGACAGGGAGGTTATGGTCGGGTACAGGTTCAGGGCATATTTGTGTCGAGTTCTGCATTGGTACCTTCCAGTGAGACAGGGAGGTTATGGAGGGTACCGGTTCATGGCATATTTGTGTGGAGTTCTGCAGTGGGACGTTCCAGTGAGACAGGGAGTTTATGGTCGGGTACAGGATCAGGGCACATTTGAGTGGAGTTCGGCATTGGTGTGTTCCAGTGAGACAGGGAGGTTATGGAGGGGTACAGGTTCAGGGCATATTTGTGTGTAGTTCTGCATTGGTACGTTCCAATGAGACAGGGAGGTTATGGAGGGTACAGGTTCAGGGCATATTTGTGTGGAGTTCTGCAGTGGTACATTCCAGTGAGACAGGGAGGTTATGGTCGGGTACAGGTTCATGGCATATTTGTGTGGAATTCTGCATTGGTACGTTCCAGTGAGACAGGGAGGTTATGGAGGGGCACAGGTTCAGGGCATATTTGTGTTGTGTTCTGCAATGGTACGTTCCAATGTGACAGGGAGATTATGCACGGTACTGGATCAGGGCATATTTGAGTGGAGTTCGGCATTGGTGCGTTCCAGTGAGACAGGGAGGTTATGGAGGGGTACAGGTTCAGGGCATACTTGTGTGGAGTTCTGCATTGGTACGTTCCAGTGAGACAGGGAGGTTATGGAGGGGTACAGGTTCAGGGCAAATTTGTGTGGAGTTCTGCATTGGTGCGTTCCAGTGAGACAAGGAGGTTATGGGCGGGTACACGTTCAGGGCATATTTGTGTGGAATTCTGCATTGGTACATTCCAGTGAGAGAGGGAGGTTATGCACGGTACAGGATCAGGGCATATTTGAGTGGAGTTCTGCATTGGTACGTTCCAGTGAGACAGGGAGGTTATTGAGGGGTACAGGTTCAGGGCAAATTTGTGTGGAGTTCTGCATTGGTGCGTTCCAGTGAGACAGGGAGGTTATGGGCGGGTACACTTTCAGGGCATATTTGTGTGGAATTCTGCATTGGTACGTTCCAGTGAGACAGGGAGGTTATGGAGGGGTACAGGTTCAGGGCATATTTGTGTGTAGTTCTGCATTGGTACGTTCCAGTGAGACAGGGAGGTTATGGAGGGTACAGGTTCAGGGCATATTTGTGCGTAGTTCTGCATTGGTACGTTCCAGTGAGACAGGGAGTTTATGGAGGTGTACAGGTTCAGGGCAAATATGTGTGGAGTTCTGCATTGGTGCGTTCCAGTGAGACAAGGAGGTTACGGGCGGGTAACTTTCAGGGCATATTTCTGTGGTGTTCTGCAATGGTACGTTCCAGTGAGACAGGGAGGTTATGGAGGGGTACAGGTTCAGGGCATATTTGTGTGGAGTTCTGCATTGGTGCGTTCCAGTGAGACAAGGAGGTTATGGAGGTGTACAGGTTCAGGGCATACTTGTGTGGAGTTCTGCATTGGTACATTCCAGTGAGACAGGGAGGTTATGGAGGGGTACAGGTTCAGGGCAAATTTGTGTGGAGTTCTGCATTGGTGCGTTCCAGTGAGACAAGTAGGTTATGGGCGGGTAACTTTCAGGGCATATTTGTGGGGGTTCTGCAATGGTACGTTCCAGTGAGACAGGGAGGTTATGGAGGGGTACAGGTTCAGGGCATACTTGTGTGGAGTTCTGCATTGGTACGTTCCAGTGAGACAGGGAGGTTATGGAGGGGTACAGGTTCAGGGCATATTTGTGTGGAGTTCTGCATTGGTACGTTCCAGTGAGACAGGGACGTTATGGAGGGTACAGGTTCAGGGCATATTTGTGCGGAGTTCTGCATTGGTACGTTCCAGTGAGACAGGGAGGTTATGGTCGGGTACAGGATCAGGGCATATTTGAGTGGAGTTCGGCATTGGTGTGTTCCAGTGAGACATGGAGGTTATGGAGGGGTACAGGTTCAGGGCATATTTGTGTGGAATTCTGCATTGGTACGTTCCATTGAGACAGGGAGGTTATGGAGGGGTACAGGTTCAGGGCATATTTGTGTGTAGTTCTGCATTGGTACGTTCCAGTGAGACAGGGAGGTTATGGAGGGTACAGGTTCACGGCATATATGTGTGGAGTTCTGCAGTGGTACGTTCCAGTGAGACAGGGAGGTTATGGTCGGGTACAGGTTCAGGGCATATTTGTGTCGAGTTCTGCATTGGTACTTTCCAGTGAGACAGGGAGGTTATCGATGGTACCGGTTCATGGCATATTTGTGTGGAGTTCTGCAGTGGGACGCTCCAGTGAGACAGGGAGTTTATGGTCGGGTACAGGATCAGGGCACATTTGAGTGGAGTTCGGCATTGGTGCGTTCCAGTGAGACAGGGAGGTTATGGAGGGGTACAGGTTCGGGGCATATTAGTGTGTAGTTCTGCATTGGTACGTTCCAGTGAGTCAGGGAGGTTATGGAGGGTACAGGTTCAGGGCATATTTGTGTGGATTTCTGCAGTGGTACGTTCCAGTGAGACAGGGAGGTTATGGTCGGGTACAGGTTCAGGGCATATTTGTGTGGAATTCTGCATTGGTACGTTCCAGTGAGACAGGGAGGTTATGGAGGGGCACAGGTTCAGGGCATATTTGTGTGGTGTTCTGCAATGGTACGTTCCAGTGTGACAGGGAGATTATGCACGGTACTGGATCAGGGCATATTTGAGTGGAGTTCGGCATTGGTGCGTTCCAGTGAGACAGGGAGGTTATGGAGGGGTACAGGTTCAGGGCATACTTGTGTGGAGTTCTGCATTGGTACGTTCCAGTGAGACAGGGAGGTTATGGAGCGGTACAGGTTCAGGGCATATTTGTGTGGAGTTCTGCATTGGTACGTTCCAGTGAGACAGGGAGGTTATGGAGGGGTACAGGTTCAGGGCATACTTGTGTGGAGTTCTGCATTGGTACGTTCCAGTGAGACAGGGAGGTTATGGAGGGGTACAGGTTCAGGGCATATTTGTGTGGAGTTCTGCATTGGTACGTTCCAGTGAGACAGGGACGTTATGGAGGGTACAGGTTCAGGGCATATTTGTGCGGAGTTCTGCATTGGTACGTTCCAGTGAGACAGGGAGGTTATGGTCGGGTACAGGATCAGGGCATATTTGAGTGGAGTTCGGCATTGGTGTGTTCCAGTGAGACATGGAGGTTATGGAGGGGTACAGGTTCAGGGCATATTTGTGTGGAATTCTGCATTGGTACGTTCCATTGAGACAGGGAGGTTATGGAGGGGTACAGGTTCAGGGCATATTTGTGTGTAGTTCTGCATTGGTACGTTCCAGTGAGACAGGGAGGTTATGGAGGGTACAGGTTCACGGCATATTTGTGTGGAGTTCTGCAGTGGTACGTTCCAGTGAGACAGGGAGGTTATGGTCGGGTACACGTTCAGGGCATATTTGTGTCGAGTTCTGCATTGGTACTTTCCAGTGAGACAGGGAGGTTATCGAGGGTACCGGTTCATGGCATATTTGTGTGGAGTTCTGCAGTGGGACGCTCCAGTGAGACAGGGAGGTTATGGTCGGGTACAGGTTCAGGGCATATTTGTGTGGAGTTCTGCATTGGTACTTTCCAGTGAGGCAGGGAAGTTATGGAGGGGTACAGGTTCAGGGCATATTTGTGTGGAGTTCTGCATTGGTACGTTCCAGTGAGATAGGGAGGTTATGGAGGGGTACAGGTTCAGGGCATATTTGTGTGTAGTTCTGCATTGGTACGTTCCAGTGAGACAGGGAGGTTATGGAGGGTACAGGTTCAGGGCATATTTGTGCGTAGTTCTGCATTGGTACGTTCCAGTGAGACAGGGAGTTTATGGAGGTGTACAGGTTCAGGGCAAATATGTGTGGAGTTCTGCATTGGTGCGTTCCAGTGAGACAAGGAGGTTACGGGCGGGTAACTTTCAGGGCATATTTCTGTGGTGTTCTGCAATGGTACGTTCCAGTGAGACAGGGAGGTTATGGAGGGGTACAGGTTCAGGGCATATTTGTGTGGAGTTCTGCATTGGTGCGTTCCAGTGAGACAAGGAGGTTATGGAGGTGTACAGGTTCAGGGCATACTTGTGTGGAGTTCTGCATTGGTACATTCCAGTGAGACAGGGAGGTTATGGAGGGGTACAGGTTCAGGGCAAATTTGTGTGGAGTTCTGCATTGGTGCGTTCCAGTGAGACAAGTAGGTTATGGGCGGGTAACTTTCAGGGCATATTTGTGGGGGTTCTGCAATGGTACGTTCCAGTGAGACAGAAGGTTATGGAGGGGTACAGGTTCAGGGCATATTTGAGTGGAGTTCGGCATTGGTGCGTTCCAGTGAGACAGGGAAGTTATGGAGGGGTACAGGTTCAGGGCATATTTGTGTGGAGTTCTGCATTGGTACGTTCCAGTGAGACAGGGAGGTTATGGAGGGGTACAGGTTCAGGGCATACTTGTGTGGAGTTCTGCATTGGTACGTTCCAGTGAGACAGGGAGGTTATGGAGGGGTACAGGTTCAGGGCATATTTGTGTGGAGTTCTGCATTGGTACGTTCCAGTGAGACAGGGACGTTATGGAGGGTACAGGTTCAGGGCATATTTGTGCGGAGTTCTGCATTGGTACGTTCCAGTGAGACAGGGAGGTTATGGTCGGGTACAGGATCAGGGCATATTTGAGTGGAGTTCGGCATTGGTGTGTTCCAGTGAGACATGGAGGTTATGGAGGGGTACAGGTTCAGGGCATATTTGTGTGGAATTCTGCATTGGTACGTTCCATTGAGACAGGGAGGTTATGGAGGGGTACAGGTTCAGGGCATATTTGTGTGTAGTTCTGCATTGGTACGTTCCAGTGAGACAGGGAGGTTATGGAGGGTACAGGTTCACGGCATATTTGTGTGGAGTTCTGCAGTGGTACGTTCCAGTGAGACAGGGAGGTTATGGTCGGGTACAGGTTCAGGGCATATTTGTGTCGAGTTCTGCATTGGTACTTTCCAGTGAGACAGGGAGGTTATCGAGGGTACCGGTTCATGGCATATTTGTGTGGAGTTCTGCAGTGGGACGCTCCAGTGAGACAGGGAGTTTATGGTCGGGTACAGGATCAGGGCACATTTGAGTGGAGTTCGGCATTGGTGCGTTCCAGTGAGACAGGGAGGTTATGGAGGGGTACAGGTTCGGGGCATATTAGTGTGTAGTTCTGCATTGGTACGTTCCAGTGAGTCAGGGAGGTTATGGAGGGTACAGGTTCAGGGCATATTTGTGTGGAGTTCTGCAGTGGTACGTTCCAGTGAGACAGGGAGGTTATGGTCGGGTACAGGTTCAGGGCATATTTGTGTGGAATTCTGCATTGGTACGTTCCAGTGAGACAGGGAGGTTATGGAGGGGCACAGGTTCAGGGCATATTTGTGTGGCGTTCTGCAATGGTACGTTCCAGTGTGACAGGGAGATTATGCACGGTACTGGATCAGGGCATATTTGAGTGGAGTTCGGCATTGGTGCGTTCCAGTGAGACAGGGAGGTTATGGAGGGGTACAGGTTCAGGGCATACTTGTGTGGAGTTCTGCATTGGTACGTTCCAGTGAGACAGGGAGGTTATGGAGGGGTACAGGTTCAGGGCATATTTGTGTGGAGTTCTGCATTGGTACGTTCCAGTGAGACAGGGAGGTTATGGAGGGGTACAGGTTCAGGGCATACTTGTGTGGAGTTCTGCATTGGTACGTTCCAGTGAGACAGGGAGGTTATGGAGGGGTACAGGTTCAGGGCATATTTGTGTGGAGTTCTGCATTGGTACGTTCCAGTGAGACAGGGACGTTATGGAGGGTACAGGTTCAGGGCATATTTGTGCGGAGTTCTGCATTGGTACGTTCCAGTGAGACAGGGAGGTTATGGTCGGGTACAGGATCAGGGCATATTTGAGTGGAGTTCGGCATTGGTGTGTTCCAGTGAGACATGGAGGTTATGGAGGGGTACAGGTTCAGGGCATATTTGTGTGGAATTCTGCATTGGTACGTTCCATTGAGACAGGGAGGTTATGGAGGGGTACAGGTTCAGGGCATATTTGTGTGTAGTTCTGCATTGGTACGTTCCAGTGAGACAGGGAGGTTATGGAGGGTACAGGTTCACGGCATATTTGTGTGGAGTTCTGCAGTGGTACGTTCCAGTGAGACAGGGAGGTTATGGTCGGGTACAGGTTCAGGGCATATTTGTGTCGAGTTCTGCATTGGTACTTTCCAGTGAGACAGGGAGGTTACCGAGGGTACCGGTTCATGGCATATTTGTGTGGAGTTCTGCAGTGGGACGCTCCAGTGAGACAGGGAGTTTATGGTCGGGTACAGGATCAGGGCACATTTGAGTGGAGTTCGGCATTGGTGCGTTCCAGTGAGACAGGGAGGTTATGGAGGGGTACAGGTTCGGGGCATATTAGTGTGTAGTTCTGCATTGGTACGTTCCAGTGAGTCAGGGAGGTTATGGAGGGTACAGGTTCAGGGCATATTTGTGTGGAGTTCTGCAGTGGTACGTTCCAGTGAGACAGGGAGGTTATGGTCGGGTACAGGTTCAGGGCATATTTGTGTGGAATTCTGCATTGGTACGTTCCAGTGAGACAGGGAGGTTATGGAGGGGCACAGGTTCAGGGCATATTTGTGTGGTGTTCTGCAATGGTACGTTCCAGTGTGACAGGGAGATTATGCACGGTACTGGATCAGGGCATATTTGAGTGGAGTTCGGCATTGGTGCGTTCCAGTGAGACAGGGAGGTTATGGAGGGGTACAGGTTCAGGGCATACTTGTGTGGAGTTCTGCATTGGTACGTTCCAGTGAGACAGGGAGGTTATGGAGGGGTACAGGTTCAGGGCAAATTTGTGTGGAGTTCTGCATTGGTGCGTTCCAGTGAGACAAGGAGGTTATGGGCGGGTACACGTTCAGGGCATATTTGTGTGGAATTCTGCATTGGTGCGTTCCAGTGAGACAGGGAGGTTATGGGCGGGTACACTTTCAGGGCATATTTGTGTGGAATTCTGCATTGGTACGTTCCAGTGAGACAGGGAGGTTATGGAGGGTTACAGGTTCAGGGCATATTTGTGTGGAGTTCTGCATTGGTACGTTCCAGTGAGACAGGCAGGTTATGGAGGGTACAGGTTCATGGCATATTTGTGTGCAGTTCTGCAGTGGTACGTTCCAGTGAGACAGGGAGGTTATGGTCGGGTACAGGTTCAGGGCATATTTGTGTGGAGTTCTGCATTGGTACTTTCCAGTGAGGCAGGGAAGTTATGGAGGTGTACAGGTTCAGGGCATATTTGTGTGGAGTTCTGCATTGGTACGTTCCAGTGAGATAGGGAGGTTATGGAGGGGTACAGGTTCAGGGCATATTTGTGTGTAGTTCTGCATTGGTACGTTCCAGTGAGACAGGGAGGTTATGGAGGGTACAGGTTCAGGGCATATTGGTGCGTAGTTCTGCATTGGTACGTTCCAGTGAGACAGGGAGGTTATGGAGGGTACCGGTTCATGGCATATTTGTGTGGAGTTCTGCAGTGGGACGTTCCAGTGAGACAGGGAGTTTATGGTCGGGTACAGGATCAGGGCACATTTGAGTGGAGTTCGGCATTGGTGCGTTCCAGTGAGACAGGGAGGTTATGGAGGGGTACAGGTTCAGGGCATATTTGTGTGGAGTTCTGCATTGGTACGTTCCAGTGAGACAGGGAGATTATGGAGGGTTACAGGTTCAGGGCATATTTGTGAGGAGTTCTGCATTGGTACGTTCCAGTGAGACAGTGAGGTTATGGAAGGTACAGGTTCAGGGCATATTTGTGTGGTGTTCTGCAATGGTACGTTCCAGTGAGACAGGGAGGTTATGCACGGTACAGGATCAGGGCATATTTGAGTGGAGTTCGGCATTGGTGCGTTCCAGTGAGACAGGGAGGATATGGTCGGGTACAGGTTCAGGGGATATTTGTGTGGAGTTCTGCATTGGTACGTTCCAGTGAGACAGGGAGGTTATGGTCGGGTACAGGTTCAGGGCATATTTGTGTGGAGTTCTGCGTTGGTACGTTCCAGTGAGAAAGGAGCTTATGGGCGGGTACACGTTCAGGGCATATTTGTGTGGTGTTCTGCAATGGTACGTTCCAGTGAGACTGGGAGGTTATGGAGGGGTACAGGTTCAGGGCATATTTGAGTGTAGTTCTGCATTTGTACGTTCCAGTTAGTCAGGGAGGTTATGGAGTGTACAGGTTCAGGGCACATTTGTCTGGAGTTCTGCATTGGTACGTTCCAGTGAGACAGGCAGGTTATGGAGGGTACAGGTTCAGGGCATATTTTTGTGCAGTTCTGCAGTGGTACGTTCCAGTGAGACAGGGAGGTTATGGTCGGGTACAGGATCAGGGCATATTTGTGTGGAGTTCGGCATTGGTACTTTCCAGTGAGGCAGGGAAGTTATCGAGGGGTACAGGTTCAGGGCATATTTGTGTGGAGTTCTGCATTGGTACGTTCCAGTGAGATAGGGAGGTTATGGAGGGGTACAGGTTCAGGGCATATTTGTGTGTAGTTCTGCATTGGTACGTTCCAGTGAGACAGGGAGGTTATGGAGGGTACAGGTTCAGGGCATATTTGTGCGTAGTTCTGCATTGGTACGTTCCAGTGAGACAGGGAGGTTATGGAGGGGTACAGGTTCAGGGCAAATATGTGTGGAGTTCTGCATTGGTGCGTTCCAGTGAGCCAAGGAGGTTACGGGCGGGTAACTTTCAGGGCATATTTCTGTGGTGTTCTGCAATGGTACGTTCCAGTGAGATAGAAGTTTATGGAGGGGTACAGGTTCAGGGCATATTTGAGTGGAGTTCGGCATTGGTGCGTTCCAGTGAGACAGGGAAGTTATGGAGGGGTACAGGTTCAGGGCATATTTGTGTGGAGTTCTGCATTGGTACGTTCCAGTGAGACAGGGAGGTTATGGAGGGGTACAGGTTCAGGGCATACTTGTGTGGAGTTCTGCATTGGTACGTTCCAGTGAGACAGGGAGGTTATGGAGGGGTACAGGTTCAGGGCATATTTGTGTGGAGTTCTGCATTGGTGCGTTCCAGTGAGACAAGGAGGTTATGGAGGTGTACAGGTTCAGGGCATATTTGTGTGGAGTTCTGCATTGGTACGTTCCAGTGAGACAGGGACGTTATGGAGGGTACAGGTTCAGGGCATATTTGTGCGGAGTTCTGCATTGGTACGTTCCAGTGAGACAGGGAGGTTATGGTCGGGTACAGGATCAGGGCATATTTGAGTGGAGTTCGGCATTGGTGTGTTCCAGTGAGACAGGTAGGTTATGGAGGGGGACAGGTTCAGGGCATATTAGTGTGTAGTTCTGCATTGGTACGTTCCAGTGAGTCAGGGAGGTTATGGAGGGTACAGGTTCAGGGCATATTTGTGTGGAGTTCTGCAGTGGTACGTTCCAGTGAGACAGGGAGGTTATGGTCGGGTACAGGTTCAGGGCATATTTGTGTGGAATTCTGCATTGGTACGTTCCAGTGAGACAGGGAGGTTATGGAGGGGCACAGGTTCAGGGCATATTTGTGTGGTGTTCTGCAATGGTACGTTCCAGTGTGACAGGGAGATTATGCACGGTACTGGATCAGGGCATATTTGAGTGGAGTTCGGCATTGGTGCGTTCCAGTGAGACAGGGAGGTTATGGAGGGGTACAGGTTCAGGGCATACTTGTGTGGAGTTCTGCATTGGTACGTTCCAGTGAGACAGGGAGGTTATGGAGGGGTACAGGTTCAGGGCAAATTTGTGTGGAGTTCTGCATTGGTGCGTTCCAGTGAGACAAGGAGGTTATGGGCGGGTACACGTTCAGGGCATATTTGTGTGGAATTCTGCATTGGTACATTCCAGTGAGAGAGGGAGGTTATGCACGGTACAGGATCAGGGCATATTTGAGTGGAGTTCTGCATTGGTACGTTCCAGTGAGACAGGGAGGTTATTGAGGGGTACAGGTTCAGGGCAAATTTGTGTGGAGTTCTGCATTGGTGCGTTCCAGTGAGACAGGGAGGTTATGGGCGGGTACACTTTCAGGGCATATTTGTGTGGAATTCTGCATTGGTACGTTCCAGTGAGACAGGGAGGTTATGGAGGGTTACAGGTTCAGGGCATATTTGTGTGGAGTTCTGCATTGGTACGTTCCAGTGAGACAGGCAGGTTATGGAGGGTACAGGTTCATGGCATATTTGTGTGCAGTTCTGCAGTGGTACGTTCCAGTGAGACAGGGAGGTTATGGTCGGGTACAGGTTCAGGGCATATTTGTGTGGAGTTCTGCATTGGTACTTTCCAGTGAGGCAGGGAAGTTATGGAGGTGTACAGGTTCAGGGCATATTTGTGTGGAGTTCTGCATTGGTACGCTCCAGTGAGATAGGGAGGTTATGGAGGGGTACAGGTTCAGGGCATATTTGTGTGTAGTTCTGCATTGGTACGTTCCAGTGAGACAGGGAGGTTATGGAGGGTACAGGTTCAGGGCATATTGGTGCGTAGTTCTGCATTGGTACGTTCCAGTGAGACAGGGAGGTTATGGAGGGTACCGGTTCATGGCATATTTGTGTGGAGTTCTGCAGTGGGACGTTCCAGTGAGACAGGGAGTTTATGGTCGGGTACAGGATCAGGGCACATTTGAGTGGAGTTCGGCATTGGTGGGTTCCAGTGAGACAGGGAGGTTATGGAGGGGTACAGGTTCAGGGCATATTTGTGTGGAGTTCTGCATTGGTACGTTCCAGTGAGACAGGGAGATTATGGAGGGTTACAGGTTCAGGGCATATTTGTGAGGAGTTCTGCATTGGTACGTTCCAGTGAGACAGTGAGGTTATGGAAGGTACAGGTTCAGGGCATATTTGTGTGGTGTTCTGCAATGGTACGTTCCAGTGAGACAGGGAGGTTATGGAGGGGCACAGGTTCAGGGCATATTTGTGTGGTGTTCTGCAATGGTACGTTCCAGTGTGACAGGGAGATTATGCACGGTACTGGATCAGGGCATATTTGAGTGGAGTTCGGCATTGGTGCGTTCCAGTGAGACAGGGAGGTTATGGAGGGGTACAGGTTCAGGGCATACTTGTGTGGAGTTCTGCATTGGTACGTTCCAGTGAGACAGGGAGGTTATGGAGGGGTACAGGTTCAGGGCAAATTTGTGTGGAGTTCTGCATTGGTGCGCTCCAGTGAGACAAGGAGGTTATGGGCGGGTACACGTTCAGGGCATATTTGTGTGGAATTCTGCATTGGTACATTCCAGTGAGAGAGGGAGGTTATGCACGGTACAGGATCAGGGCATATTTGAGTGGAGTTCTGCATTGGTACGTTCCAGTGAGACAGGGAGGTTATTGAGGGGTACAGGTTCAGGGCAAATTTGTGTGGAGTTCTGCATTGGTGCGTTCCAGTGAGACAGGGAGGTTATGGGCGGGTACACTTTCAGGGCATATTTGTGTGGAATTCTGCATTGGTACGTTCCAGTGAGACAGGGAGGTTATGGAGGGTTACAGGTTCAGGGCATATTTGTGTGGAGTTCTGCATTGGTACGTTCCAGTGAGACAGGCAGGTTATGGAGGGTACAGGTTCATGGCATATTTGTGTGCAGTTCTGCAGTGGTACGTTCCAGTGAGACAGGGAGGTTATGGTCGGGTACAGGTTCAGGGCATATTTGTGTGGAGTTCTGCATTGGTACTTTCCAGTGAGGCAGGGAAGTTATGGAGGTGTACAGGTTCAGGGCATATTTGTGTGGAGTTCTGCATTGGTACGCTCCAGTGAGATAGGGAGGTTATGGAGGGGTACAGGTTCAGGGCATATTTGTGTGTAGTTCTGCATTGGTACGTTCCAGTGAGACAGGGAGGTTATGGAGGGTACAGGTTCAGGGCATATTGGTGCGTAGTTCTGCATTGGTACGTTCCAGTGAGACAGGGAGGTTATGGAGGGTACCGGTTCATGGCATATTTGTGTGGAGTTCTGCAGTGGGACGTTCCAGTGAGACAGGGAGTTTATGGTCGGGTACTGGATCAGGGCACATTTGAGTGGAGTTCGGCATTGGTGGGTTCCAGTGAGACAGGGAGGTTATGGAGGGGTACAGGTTCAGGGCATATTTGTGTGGAGTTCTGCATTGGTACGTTCCAGTGAGACAGGGAGATTATGGAGGGTTACAGGTTCAGGGCATATTTGTGAGGAGTTCTGCATTGGTACGTTCCAGTGAGACAGTGAGGTTATGGAAGGTACAGGTTCAGGGCATATTTGTGTGGTGTTCTGCAATGGTACGTTCCAGTGAGACAGGGAGGTTATGCACGGTACAGGATCAGGGCATATTTGAGTGGAGTTCGGCATTGGTGCGTTCCAGTGAGACAGGGAGGTTATGGTCGGGTACAGGTTCAGGGGATATTTGTGTGGAGTTCTGCATTGGTACGTTCCAGTGAGACAGGGAGGTTATGGTCGGGTACAGGTTCAGGGCATATTTGTGTGGAGTTCTGCGTTGGTACGTTCCAGTGAGACAAGGAGCTTATGGGCGGGTACACGTTCAGGGCATATTTGTGTGGTGTTCTGCAATGGTACGTTCCAGTGAGACTGGGAGGTTATGGAGGGGTACAGGTTCAGGGCATATTTGAGTGTAGTTCTGCATTTGTACGTTCCAGTTAGTCAGGGATGTTATGGAGTGTACAGGTTCAGGGCACATTTGTCTGGAGTTCTGCATTGGTACGTTCCAGTGAGACAGGCAGGTTATGGAGGGTACAGGTTCAGGGCATATTTGTGTGCAGTTCTGCAGTGGTACGTTCCAGTGAGACAGGGAGGTTATGGTCGGGTACAGGATCAGGGCATATTTGTGTGGAGTTCGGCATTGGTACTTTCCAGTGAGGCAGGGAAGTTATCGAGGGGTACAGGTTCAGGGCATATTTGTGTGGAGTTCTGCATTGGTACGTTCCAGTGAGATAGGGAGGTTATGGAGGGGTACAGGTTCAGGGCATATTTGTGTGTAGTTCTGCATTGGTACATTCCAGTGAGACAGGGAGGTTATGGAGGGTACAGGTTCAGGGCATATTTGTGCGTAGTTCTGCATTGGTACGTTCCAGTGAGACAGGGAGGTTATGGAGGGGTACAGGTTCAGGGCAAATATGTGTGGAGTTCTGCATTGGTGCGTTCCAGTGAGCCAAGGAGGTTACGGGCGGGTAACTTTCAGGGCATATTTCTGTGGTGTTCTGCAATGGTACGTTCCAGTGAGACAGAAGTTTATGGAGGGGTACAGGTTCAGGGCATATTTGAGTGGAGTTCGGCATTGGTGCGTTCCAGTGAGACAGGGAAGTTATGGAGGGGTACAGGTTCAGGGCATATTTGTGTGGAGTTCTGCATTGGTACGTTCCAGTGAGACAGGGAGGTTATGGAGGGGTACAGGTTCAGGGCATACTTGTGTGGAGTTCTGCATTGGTACGTTCCAGTGAGACAGGGAGGTTATGGAGGGGTACAGGTTCAGGGCATATTTGTGTGGAGTTCTGCATTGGTGCGTTCCAGTGAGACAAGGAGGTTATGGAGGTGTACAGGTTCAGGGCATATTTGTGTGGAGTTCTGCATTGGTACGTTCCAGTGAGACAGGGACGTTATGGAGGGTACAGGTTCAGGGCATATTTGTGCGGAGTTCTGCATTGGTACGTTCCAGTGAGACAGGGAGGTTATGGTCGGGTACAGGATCAGGGCATATTTGAGTGGAGTTCGGCATTGGTGTGTTCCAGTGAGACAGGTAGGTTATGGAGGGGGACAGGTTCAGGGCATATTTGTGTGGAGTTCTGCATTGGTACGTTCCAGTGAGACAGGGAGGTTATGGAGGGGTACAGGTTCAGGGCATATTTGAGTGGAGTTCGGCATTGGTGCGTTCCAGTGAGACAGGGAAGTTATGGAGGGGTACAGGTTCAGGGCATATTTGTGTGGAGTTCTGCATTGGTACGTTCCAGTGAGACAGGGAGGTTATGGAGGGGTACAGGTTCAGGGCATACTTGTGTGGAGTTCTGCATTTGTACGTTCCAGTGAGACAGGGAGGTTATGGAGGGGTACAGGTTCAGGGCATATTTGTGTGGAGTTCTGCATTGGTACGTTCCAGTGAGACAGGGACGTTATGGAGGGTACAGGTTCAGGGCATATTTGTGCGGAGTTCTGCATTGGTACGTTCCAGTGAGACAGGGAGGTTATGGTCGGGTACAGGATCAGGGCATTTTTGAGTGGAGTTCGGCATTGGTGTGTTCCAGTGAGACAGGGAGTTTATGGAGGGGTACAGGTTCAGGGCATATTTGTGTGGAATTCTGCATTGGGACGTTCCATTGAGACAGGGAGGTTATGGAGGGGTACAGGTTCAGGGCATATTTGTGTGTAGTTCTGCATTGGTACGTTCCAGTGAGACAGGGAGGTTATGGAGGGTACAGGTTCACGGCATATTTGTGTGGAGTTCTGCAGTGGTACGTTCCAGTGAGACAGGGATGTTATGGTCGGGTACAGGTTCAGGGCATATTTGTGTCGAGTTCTGCATTGGTACTTTCCAGTGAGACAGGGAGGTTATGGAGGGTACCGGTTCATGGCATATTTGTGTGGAGTTCTGCAGTGGGACGTTCCAGTGAGACAGGGAGTTTATGGTCGGGTACAGGATCAGGGCACATTTGAGTGGAGTTCGGCATTGGTGCGTTCCAGTGAGACAGGGATGTTATGGAGGGGTACAGGTTCAGGGCATATTTGTGTGTAGTTCTGCATTGGTACGTTCCAGTGAGACAGGGAGGTTATGGAGGGTACAGGTTCAGGGCATATTTGTGTGGAGTTCTGCAGTGGTACGTTCCAGTGAGACAGGGAGGTTATGGTCGGGTACAGGTTCATGGCATATTTGTGTGGAATTCTGCATTGGTACGTTCCAGTGAGACAGGGAGGTTATGGAGGGGCACAGGTTCAGGGCATATTTGTGTGGTGTTCTGCAATGGTACGTTCCAATGTGACAGGGAGATTATGCACGGTACTGGATCAGGGCATATTTGAGTGGAGTTCGGCATTGGTGCGTTCCAGTGAGACAAGGAGGTTATGGAGGGGTACAGGTTCAGGGCATACTTGTGTGGAGTTCTGCATTGGTACGTTCCAGTGAGACAGGGAGGTTATGGAGGGGTACAGGTTCAGGGCAAATTTGTGTGGAGTTCTGCATTGGTGCGTTCCAGTGAGACAAGGAGGTTATGGGCGGGTACACGTTCAGGGCATAATTGTGTGGAATTCTGCATTGGTACATTCCAGTGAGAGAGGGAGGTTATGCACGGTACAGGATCAGGGCATATTTGAGTGGAGTTCTGCATTGGTACGTTCCAGTGAGACAGGGAGGTTATTGAGGGGTACAGGTTCAGGGCAAATTTGTGTGGAGTTCTGCATTGGTGCGTTCCAGTGAGACAGGGAGGTTATGGGCGGGTACACTTTCAGGGCATATTTGTGTGGAATTCTGCATTGGTACGTTCCAGTGAGACAGGGAGGTTATGGAGGGTTACAGGTTCAGGGCATATTTGTGTGGAGTTCTGCATTGGTATGTTCCAGTGAGACAGTGAGGTTATGGAGGGGTACAGGTTCAGGGCATATTTGAGTGTAGTTCTGCATTTGTACGTTCCAGTGAGTCAGGGAGGTTATGGAGTGTACAGGTTCAGGGCACATTTGTCTGGAGTTCTGCATTGGTACGTTCCAGTGAGACAGGCAGGTTATGGAGGGTACAGGTTAGGGCATATTTGTGTGCAGTTCTGCAGTGGTACGTTCCAGTGAGACAGGGAGGTTATGGTCGGGTACAGGTTCAGGGCATATTTGTGTGGAGTTCTGCATTGGTACTTTCCAGTGAGGCAGGGAAGTTATGGAGGGGTACAGGTTCAGGGCATATTTGTGTGGAGTTCTGCATTGGTACGTTCCAGTGAGATAGGGAGGTTATGGAGGGGTACAGGTTCAGGGCATATTTGTGTGTAGTTCTGCATTGGTACGTTCCAGTGAGACAGGGAGGTTATGGAGGGTACAGGTTCAGGGCATATTTGTGCGTAGTTCTGCATTGGTACGTTCCAGTGAGACAGGGAGGTTATGGAGGTGTACAGGTTCAGGGAAATATGTGTGGAGTTCTGCATTGGTGCGTTCCAGTGAGACAAGGAGGTTACGGGCGGGTAACATTCAGGGCATATTTCTGTGGTGTTCTGCAATGGTACGTTCCAGTGAGACAGAAGTTTATGGAGGGGTACAGGTTCAGGGCATATTTGAGTGGAGTTCGGCATTGGTGCGTTCCAGTGAGACAGGGAAGTTATGGAGGGGTACAGGTTCAGGGCATATTTGTGTGGAGTTCTGCATTGGTACGTTCCAGTGAGACAGGGAGGTTATGGAGGGGTACAGGTTCAGGGCATACTTGTGTGGAGTTCTGCATTGGTACGTTCCAGTGAGACAGGGAGGTTATGGAGGGGTACAGGTTCAGGGCATATTTGTGTGGAGTTCTGCATTGGTGCGTTCAAGTGAGACAAGGAGGTTATGGAGGTGTACAGGTTCAGGGCATATTTGTGTGGAGTTCTGCATTGGTACGTTCCAGTGAGACAGGGACATTATGGAGGGTATAGGTTCAGGGCATATTTGTGCGGAGTTCTGCATTGGTACGTTCCAGTGAGACAGGGAGGTTATGGTCGGGTACAGGATCAGGGCATATTTGAGTGGAGTTCGGCATTGGTGTGTTCCAGTGAGACAGGTAGGTTATGGAGGGGTACAGGTTCAGGGCATATTTGTGTGGAGTTCTGCATTGGTACGTTCCAGTGAGACAGGGAGGTTATGGAGGGGTACAGGTTCAGGGCATATTTGTGTGGAGTTCTGCATTGGTACGTTCCAGTGAGACAGGGACGTTATGGAGGGTACAGGTTCAGGGCATATTTGTGCGGAGTTCTGCATTGGTACGTTCCAGTGAGACAGGGAGGTTATGGTCGGGTACAGGATCAGGGCATACTTGTGTGGAGTTCTGCATTGGTACATTCCAGTGAGACAGGGAGGTTATGGAGGGGTACAGGTTCAGGGCAAATTTGTGTGGAGTTCTGCATTGGTGCGTTCCAGTGAGACAAGTAGGTTATGGGCGGGTAAATTTCAGGGCATATTTGTGTGGTGTTCTGCAATGGTACGTTCCAGTGAGACAGAAGGTTATGGAGGGGTACAGGTTCAGGGCATATTTGAGTGGAGTTCGGCATTGGTGCGTTCCAGTGAGACAGGGAAGTTATGGAGGGGTACAGGTTCAGGGCATATTTGTGTGGAGTTCTGCATTGGTACGTTCCAGTGAGACAGGGAGGTTATGGAGGGGTACAGGTTCAGGGCATACTTGTGTGGAGTTCTGCATTGGTACGTTCCAGTGAGACAGGGAGGTTATGGAGGGGTACAGGTTCAGGGCATATTTGTGTGGAGTTCTGCATTGGTACGTTCCAGTGAGACAGGGACGTTATGGAGGGTACAGGTTCAGGGCATATTTGTGCGGAGTTCTGCATTGGTACGTTCCAGTGAGACAGGGAGGTTATGGTCGGGTACAGGATCAGGGCATATTTGAGTGGAGTTCGGCATTGGTGTGTTCCAGTGAGACAGGGAGGTTATGGAGGGGTACAGGTTCAGGGCATATTTGTGTGGAATTCTGCATTGGTACGTTCCATTGAGACAGGGAGGTTATGGAGGGGTACAGGTTCAGGGCATATTTGTGTGTAGTTCTGCATTGGTACGTTCCAGTGAGACAGGGAGGTTATGGAGGGTACAGGTTCACGGCATATTTGTGTGGAGTTCTGCAGTGGTACGTTCCAGTGAGACAGGGAGGTTATGGTCGGGTACAGGTTCAGGGCATATTTGTGTCGAGTTCTGCATTGGTACTTTCCAGTGAGACAGGGAGGTTATGGAGGGTACCGGTTCATGGCATATTTGTGTGGAGTTCTGCAGTGGGACGTTCCAGTGAGACAGGGAGTTTATGGTCGGGTACAGGATCAGGGCACATTTGAGTGGAGTTCGGCATTGGTGCGTTCCAGTGAGACAGGGAGGTTATGGAGGGGTACAGGTTCAGGGCATATTTGTGTGTAGTTCTGCATTGGTACGTTCCAGTGAGACAGGGAGGTTATGGAGGGTACAGGTTCAGGGCATATTTGTGCGTAGTTCTGCATTGGTACGTTCCAGTGAGACAGGGAGGTTATGGAGGTGTACAGGTTCAGGGAAATATGTGTGGAGTTCTGCATTGGTGCGTTCCAGTGAGACAAGGAGGTTACGGGCGGGTAACTTTCAGGGCATATTTGTGTGGTGTTCTGCAATGGTACGTTCCAGTGTGACAGGGAGATTATGCACGGTACTGGATCAGGGCATATTTGAGTGGAGTTCGGCGTTGGTGCGTTCCAGTGAGACAGGGAGGTTATGGAGGGGTACAGGTTCAGGGCATACTTGTGTGGAGTTCTGCATTGGTACGTTCCAGTGAGACAGGGAGGTTATGGAGGGGTACAGGTTCAGGGCAAATTTGTGTGGAGTTCTGCATTGGTGCGTTCCAGTGAGACAAGGAGGTTATGGGCGGGTACACGTTCAGGGCATATTTGTGTGGAATTCTGCATTGGTACATTCCAGTGAGAGAGGGAGGTTATGCACGGTACAGGATCAGGGCATATTTGAGTGGAGTTCTGCATTGGTACGTTCCAGTGAGACAGGGAGGTTATTGAGGGGTACAGGTTCAGGGCAAATTTGTGTGGAGTTCTGCATTGGTGCGTTCCAGTGAGACAGGGAGGTTATGGGCGGGTACACTTTCAGGGCATATTTGTGTGGAATTCTGCATTGGTACGTTCCAGTGAGACAGGGACGTTATGGAGGGCTACAGGTTCAGGGCATATTTGTGTGGAGTTCTGCATTGGTACGTTCCAGTGAGACAGGCAGGTTATGGAGGGTACAGGTTCAGGGCATATTTGTGTGCAGTTCTGCAGTGGTACGTTCCAGTGAGACAGGGAGGTTATGGTCGGGTACAGGTTCAGGGCATATTTGTGTGGAGTTCTGCATTGGTACTTTCCAGTGAGGCAGGGAAGTTATGGAGGTGTACAGGTTCAGGGCATATTTGTGTGTAGTTCTGCATTGGTACGTTCCAGTGAGATAGGGAGGTTATGGAGGGGTACAGGTTCATGGCATATTTGTGTGTAGTTCTGCATTGGTACGTTCCAGTGAGACAGGGAGGTTATGGAGGGTACAGGTTCAGGGCATATTGGTGCGTAGTTCTGCATTGGTGCGTTCCAGTGAGACAAGGAGGTTATGGAGGGGTACAGGTTCAGGGCATACTTGTGTGGAGTTCTGCATTGGTACGTTCCAGTGAGACAGGGAGGTTATGGAGGGGTACAGGTTCAGGGCAAATTTGTGTGGAGTTCTGCATTGGTGCGTTCCAGTGAGACAAGGAGGTTATGGGCGGGTACACGTTCAGGGCATAATTGTGTGGAATTCTGCATTGGTACATTCCAGTGAGAGAGGGAGGTTATGCACGGTACAGGATCAGGGCATATTTGAGTGGAGTTCTGCATTGGTACGTTCCAGTGAGACAGGGAGGTTATTGAGGGGTACAGGTTCAGGGCAAATTTGTGTGGAGTTCTGCATTGGTGCGTTCCAGTGAGACAGGGAGGTTATGGGCGGGTACACTTTCAGGGCATATTTGTGTGGAATTCTGCATTGGTACGTTCCAGTGAGACAGGGAGGTTATGGAGGGTTACAGGTTCAGGGCATATTTGTGTGGAGTTCTGCATTGGTATGTTCCAGTGAGACAGTGAGGTTATGGAGGGGTACAGGTTCAGGGCATATTTGAGTGTAGTTCTGCATTTGTACGTTCCAGTGAGTCAGGGAGGTTATGGAGTGTACAGGTTCAGGGCACATTTGTCTGGAGTTCTGCATTGGTACGTTCCAGTGAGACAGGCAGGTTATGGAGGGTACAGGTTCAGGGCATATTTGTGTGCAGTTCTGCAGTGGTACGTTCCAGTGAGACAGGGAGGTTATGGTCGGGTACAGGTTCAGGGCATATTTGTGTGGAGTTCTGCATTGGTACTTTCCAGTGAGGCAGGGAAGTTATGGAGGGGTACAGGTTCAGGGCATATTTGTGTGGAGTTCTGCATTGGTACGTTCCAGTGAGATAGGGAGGTTATGGAGGGGTACAGGTTCAGGGCATATTTGTGTGTAGTTCTGCATTGGTACGTTCCAGTGAGACAGGGAGGTTATGGAGGGTACAGGTTCAGGGCATATTTGTGCGTAGTTCTGCATTGGTACGTTCCAGTGAGACAGGGAGGTTATGGAGGTGTACAGGTTCAGGGAAATATGTGTGGAGTTCTGCATTGGTGCGTTCCAGTGAGACAAGGAGGTTACGGGCGGGTAACATTCAGGGCATATTTCTGTGGTGTTCTGCAATGGTACGTTCCAGTGAGACAGAAGTTTATGGAGGGGTACAGGTTCAGGGCATATTTGAGTGGAGTTCGGCATTGGTGCGTTCCAGTGAGACAGGGAAGTTATGGAGGGGTACAGGTTCAGGGCATATTTGTGTGGAGTTCTGCATTGGTACGTTCCAGTGAGACAGGGAGGTTATGGAGGGGTACAGGTTCAGGGCATACTTGTGTGGAGTTCTGCATTGGTACGTTCCAGTGAGACAGGGAGGTTATGGAGGGGTACAGGTTCAGGGCATATTTGTGTGGAGTTCTGCATTGGTGCGTTCAAGTGAGACAAGGAGGTTATGGAGGTGTACAGGTTCAGGGCATATTTGTGTGGAGTTCTGCATTGGTACGTTCCAGTGAGACAGGGACATTATGGAGGGTATAGGTTCAGGGCATATTTGTGCGGAGTTCTGCATTGGTACGTTCCAGTGAGACAGGGAGGTTATGGTCGGGTACAGGATCAGGGCATATTTGAGTGGAGTTCGGCATTGGTGTGTTCCAGTGAGACAGGTAGGTTATGGAGGGGTACAGGTTCAGGGCATATTTGTGTGGAGTTCTGCATTGGTACGTTCCAGTGAGACAGGGAGGTTATGGAGGGGTACAGGTTCAGGGCATATTTGTGTGGAGTTCTGCATTGGTACGTTCCAGTGAGACAGGGACGTTATGGAGGGTACAGGTTCAGGGCATATTTGTGCGGAGTTCTGCATTGGTACGTTCCAGTGAGACAGGGAGGTTATGGTCGGGTACAGGATCAGGGCATACTTGTGTGGAGTTCTGCATTGGTACATTCCAGTGAGACAGGGAGGTTATGGAGGGGTACAGGTTCAGGGCAAATTTGTGTGGAGTTCTGCATTGGTGCGTTCCAGTGAGACAAGTAGGTTATGGGCGGGTAAATTTCAGGGCATATTTGTGTGGTGTTCTGCAATGGTACGTTCCAGTGAGACAGAAGGTTATGGAGGGGTACAGGTTCAGGGCATATTTGAGTGGAGTTCGGCATTGGTGCGTTCCAGTGAGACAGGGAAGTTATGGAGGGGTACAGGTTCAGGGCATATTTGTGTGGAGTTCTGCATTGGTACGTTCCAGTGAGACAGGGAGGTTATGGAGGGGTACAGGTTCAGGGCATACTTGTGTGGAGTTCTGCATTGGTACGTTCCAGTGAGACAGGGAGGTTATGGAGGGGTACAGGTTCAGGGCATATTTGTGTGGAGTTCTGCATTGGTACGTTCCAGTGAGACAGGGACGTTATGGAGGGTACAGGTTCAGGGCATATTTGTGCGGAGTTCTGCATTGGTACGTTCCAGTGAGACAGGGAGGTTATGGTCGGGTACAGGATCAGGGCATATTTGAGTGGAGTTCGGCATTGGTGTGTTCCAGTGAGACAGGGAGGTTATGGAGGGGTACAGGTTCAGGGCATATTTGTGTGGAATTCTGCATTGGTACGTTCCATTGAGACAGGGAGGTTATGGAGGGGTACAGGTTCAGGGCATATTTGTGTGTAGTTCTGCATTGGTACGTTCCAGTGAGACAGGGAGGTTATGGAGGGTACAGGTTCACGGCATATTTGTGTGGAGTTCTGCAGTGGTACGTTCCAGTGAGACAGGGAGGTTATGGTCGGGTACAGGTTCAGGGCATATTTGTGTCGAGTTCTGCATTGGTACTTTCCAGTGAGACAGGGAGGTTATGGAGGGTACCGGTTCATGGCATATTTGTGTGGAGTTCTGCAGTGGGACGTTCCAGTGAGACAGGGAGTTTATGGTCGGGTACAGGATCAGGGCACATTTGAGTGGAGTTCGGCATTGGTGCGTTCCAGTGAGACAGGGAGGTTATGGAGGGGTACAGGTTCAGGGCATATTTGTGTGTAGTTCTGCATTGGTACGTTCCAGTGAGACAGGGAGGTAATGGAGGGTACAGGTTCAGGGCATATTTGTGCGTAGTTCTGCATTGGTACGTTCCAGTGAGACAGGGAGGTTATGGAGGTGTACAGGTTCAGGGAAATATGTGTGGAGTTCTGCATTGGTGCGTTCCAGTGAGACAAGGAGGTTACGGGCGGGTAACTTTCAGGGCATATTTGTGTGGTGTTCTGCAATGGTACGTTCCAGTGTGACAGGGAGATTCTGCACGGTACTGGATCAGGGCATATTTGAGTGGAGTTCGGCGTTGGTGCGTTCCAGTGAGACAGGGAGGTTATGGAGGGGTACAGGTTCAGGGCATACTTGTGTGGAGTTCTGCATTGGTACGTTCCAGTGAGACAGGGAGGTTATGGAGGGGTACAGGTTCAGGGCAAATTTGTGTGGAGTTCTGCATTGGTGCGTTCCAGTGAGACAAGGAGGTTATGGGCGGGTACACGTTCAGGGCATATTTGTGTGGAATTCTGCATTGGTACATTCCAGTGAGAGAGGGAGGTTATGCACGGTACAGGATCAGGGCATATTTGAGTGGAGTTCTGCATTGGTACGTTCCAGTGAGACAGGGAGGTTATTGAGGGGTACAGGTTCAGGGCAAATTTGTGTGGAGTTCTGCATTGGTGCGTTCCAGTGAGACAGGGAGGTTATGGGCGGGTACACTTTCAGGGCATATTTGTGTGGAATTCTGCATTGGTACGTTCCAGTGAGACAGGGACGTTATGGAGGGCTACAGGTTCAGGGCATATTTGTGTGGAGTTCTGCATTGGTACGTTCCAGTGAGACAGGCAGGTTATGGAGGGTACAGGTTCAGGGCATATTTGTGTGCAGTTCTGCAGTGGTACGTTCCAGTGAGACAGGGAGGTTATGGTCGGGTACAGGTTCAGGGCATATTTGTGTGGAGTTCTGCATTGGTACTTTCCAGTGAGGCAGGGAAGTTATGGAGGTGTACAGGTTCAGGGCATATTTGTGTGTAGTTCTGCATTGGTACGTTCCAGTGAGATAGGGAGGTTATGGAGGGGTACAGGTTCATGGCATATTTGTGTGTAGTTCTGCATTGGTACGTTCCAGTGAGACAGGGAGGTTATGGAGGGTACAGGTTCAGGGCATATTGGTGCGTAGTTCTGCATTGGTACGTTCCAGTGAGACAGGGAGGTTATGGAGGGTACCGGTTCATGGCATATTTGTGTGGAGTTCTGCAGTGGGACGTTCCAGTGAGACAGGGAGTTTATGGTCGGGTACAGGATCAGGGCACATTTGAGTGGAGTTCGGCATTGGTGCGTTCCAGTGAGACAGGGAGGTTATGGAGGGGTACAGGTTCAGGGCATATTTGTGTGGAGTTCTGCATTGGTACGTTCCAGTGAGACAGGGAGATTATGGAGGGTTACAGGTTCAGGGCATATTTGTGAGGAGTTCTGCATTGGTACGTTCCAGTGAGACAGTGAGGTTATGGAAGGTACAGGTTCAGGGCATATTTGTGTGGTGTTCTGCAATGGTACGTTCCATTGAGACAGGGAGGTTATGCACGGTACAGGATCAGGGCATATTTGAGTGGAGTTCGGCATTGGTGCGTTCCAGTGAGACAGGGAAGTTATGGAGGGGTACAGGTTCAGGGCATATTTGTGTGGAGTTCTGCATTGGTACGTTCCAGTGAGACAGGGAGGTTATGGAGGGGTACAGGTTCAGGGCATACTTGTGTGGAGTTCTGCATTGGTACGTTCCAGTGAGACAGGGAGGTTATGGAGGGGTACAGGTTCAGGGCATATTTGTGTGGAGTTCTGCATTGGTACGTTCCAGTGAGACAGGGACGTTATGGAGGGTACAGGTTCAGGGCATATTTGTGCGGAGTTCTGCATTGGTACGTTCCAGTGAGACAGGGAGGTTATGGTCGGGTACAGGATCAGGGCATATTTGAGTGGAGTTCGGCATTGGTGTGTTCCAGTGAGACAGGGAGGTTATGGAGGGGTACAGGTTCAGGGCATATTTGTGTGGAATTCTGCATTGGTACGTTCCATTGAGACAGGGAGGTTATGGAGGGGTACAGGTTCAGGGCATATTTGTGTGTAGTTCTGCATTGGTACGTTCCAGTGAGACAGGGAGGTTATGGAGGGTACAGGTTCACGGCATATTTGTGTGGAGTTCTGCAGTGGTACGTTCCAGTGAGACAGGGAGGTTATGGTCGGGTACAGGTTCAGGGCATATTTGTGTCGAGTTCTGCATTGGTACTTTCCAGTGAGACAGGGAGGTTATGGAGGGTACCTGTTCATGGCATATTTGTGTGGAGTTCTGCAGTGGGACGTTCCAGTGAGACAGGGAGTTTATGGTCGGGTACAGGATCAGGGCACATTTGAGTGGAGTTCGGCATTGGTGCGTTCCAGTGAGACAGGGAGGTTATGGAGGGGTACAGGTTCAGGGCATATTTGTGTGTAGTTCTGCATTGGTACGTTCCAGTGAGTCAGGGAGGTTATGGAGGGTACAGGTTCAGGGCATATTTGTGTGGAGTTCTGCAGTGGTACGTTCCAGTGAGACAGGGAGGTTATGGTCGGGTACAGGTTCAGGGCATATTTGTGTGGAATTCTGCATTGGTACGTTCCAGTGAAACAGGGAGGTTATGGAGGGGCACAGGTTCAGGGCATATTTGTGTGGTGTTCTGCAATGGTACGTTCCAGTGTGACAGGGAGATTATGCACGGTACTGGATCAGGGCATATTTGAGTGGAGTTCGGCGTTGGTGCGTTCCAGTGAGACAGGGAGGTTATGGAGGGGTACAGGTTCAGGGCATACTTGTGTGGAGTTCTGCATTGGTACGTTCCAGTGAGACAGGGAGGTTATGGAGGGGTACAGGTTCAGGGCAAATTTGTGTGGAGTTCTGCATTGGTGCGTTCCAGTGAGACAAGGAGGTTATGGGCGGGTACACGTTCAGGGCATATTTGTGTGGAATTCTGCATTGGTACATTCCAGTGAGAGAGGGAGGTTATGCACGGTACAGGATCAGGGCATATTTGAGTGGAGTTCTGCATTGGTACGTTCCAGTGAGACAGGGAGGTTATTGAGGGGTACAGGTTCAGGGCAAATTTGTGTGGAGTTCTGCATTGGTGCGTTCCAGTGAGACAGGGAGGTTATGGGCGGGTACACTTTCAGGGCATATTTGTGTGGAATTCTGCATTGGTACGTTCCAGTGAGACAGGGAGGTTATGGAGGGCTACAGGTTCAGGGCATATTTGTGTGGAGTTCTGCATTGGTACGTTCCAGTGAGACAGGCAGGTTATGGAGGGTACAGGTTCAATGCATATTTGTGTGCAGTTCTGCAGTGGTACGTTCCAGTGAGACAGGGAGGTTATGGTCGGGTACAGGTTCAGGGCATATTTGTGTGGAGTTCTGCATTGGTACTTTCCAGTGAGGCAGGGAAGTTATGGAGGTGTACAGGTTCAGGGCATATTTGTGTGTAGTTCTGCATTGGTACGTTCCAGTGAGATAGGGAGGTTATGGAGGGGTACAGGTTCAGGGCATATTTGTGTGTAGTTCTGCATTGGTACGTTCCAGTGAGACAGGGAGGTTATGGAGGGTACAGGTTCAGGGCATATTGGTGCGTAGTTCTGCATTGGTACGTTCCAGTGAGACAGGGAGGTTATGGAGGGTACCGGTTCATGGCATATTTGTGTGGAGTTCTGCAGTGGGACGTTCCAGTGAGACAGGGAGTTTATGGTCGGGTACAGGATCAGGGCACATTTGAGTGGAGTTCGGCATTGGTGCGTTCCAGTGAGACAGGGAGGTTATGGAGGGGTACAGGTTCAGGGCATATTTGTGTGGAGTTCTGCATTGGTACGTTACAGTGAGACAGGGAGATTATGGAGGGTTACAGGTTCAGGGCATATTTGTGAGGAGTTCTGCATTGGTACGTTCCAGTGAGACAGTGAGGTTATGGAAGGTACAGGTTCAGGGCATATTTGTGTGGTGTTCTGCAATGGTACGTTCCAGTGAGACAGGGAGGTTATGCACGGTACAGGATCAGGGCATATTTGAGTGGAGTTCGGCATTGGTGCGTTCCAGTGAGACAGGGAGGTTATGGTCGGGTACAGGTTCAGGGGATATTTGTGTGGAGATCTGCATTGGTACGTTGCAGTGAGACAGGGAGGTTATGGTCGGGTACAGGTTCAGGGCATATTTGTGTGGAGTTCTGCGTTGGTACGTTCCAGTGAGACAAGGAGCTTATGGGCGGGTACACGTTCAGGGCATATTTGTGTGGTGTTCTGCAATGGTACGTTCCAGTGAGACTGGGAGGTTATGGAGGGGTACAGGTTCAGGGCATATTTGAGTGTAGTTCTGCATTTGTACGTTCCAGTTAGTCAGGGAGGTTATGGAGTGTACAGGTTCAGGGCACATTTGTCTGGAGTTCTGCATTGGTACGTTCCAGTGAGACAGGCAGGTTATGGAGGGTACAGGTTCAGGGCATATTTGTGTGCAGTTCTGCAGTGGTACGTTCCAGTGAGACAGGGAGGTTATGGTCGGGTACAGGATCAGGGCATATTTGTGTGGAGTTCTGCATTGGTACTTTCCAGTGAGGCAGGGAAGTTATCGAGGGGTACAGGTTCAGGGCATATTTGTGTGGAGTTCTGCATTGGTACGTTCCAGTGAGATAGGGAGGTTATGGAGGGGTACAGGTTCAGGGCATATTTGTGTGTAGTTCTGCATTGGTACGTTCCAGTGAGACAGGGAGGTTATGGAGGGTACAGGTTCAGGGCATATTTGTGCGTAGTTCTGCATTGATACGTTCCAGTGAGACAGGGAGGTTATGGAGGGGTACAGGTTCAGGGCAAATATGTGTGGAGTTCTGCATTGGTGCGTTCCAGTGAGCCAAGGAGGTTACGGGCGGGTAACTTTCAGGGCATATTTCTGTGGTGTTCTGCAATGGTACGTTCCAGTGAGACAGAAGTTTATGGAGGGGTACAGGTTCAGGGCATATTTGAGTGGAGTTCGGCATTGGTGCGTTCCAGTGAGACAGGGAAGTTATGGAGGGGTACAGGTTCAGGGCATATTTGTGTGGAGTTCTGCATTGGTACGTTCCAGTGAGACAGGGAGGTTATGGAGGGGTACAGGTTCAGGGCATATTTGTGTGGAGTTCTGCATTGGTGCGTTCCAGTGAGACAAGGAGGTTATGGAGGTGTACAGGTTCAGGGCATATTTGTGTGGAGTTCTGCATTGGTACGTTCCAGTGAGACAGGGACGTTATGGAGGGTACAGGTTCAGGGCATATTTGTGCGGAGTTCTGCATTGGTACGTTCCAGTGAGACAGGGAGGTTATGGTCGGGTACAGGATCAGGGCATATTTGAGTGGAGTTCGGCATTGGTGTGTTCCAGTGAGCCAGGTAGGTTATGGAGGGGGACAGGTTCAGGGCATATTTGTGTGGAGTTCTGCATTGGTACGTTCCAGTGAGACAGGGAGGTTATGGAGGGGTACAGGTTCAGGGCATATTTGTGTGGAGTTCTGCATTGGTGCGTTCCAGTGAGACAGGGAGGTTATGGTCGGGTACAGGTTCAGGGGATATTTGTGTGGAGTTCTGCATTGGTACGTTCCAGTGAGACAGGGAGGTTATGGTCGGGTACAGGTTCAGGGCATATTTGTGTGGAGTTCTGCGTTGGTACGTTCCAGTGAGACAAGGAGCTTATGGGCGGGTACACGTTCAGGGCATATTTGTGTGGTGTTCTGCAATGGTACGTTCCAGTGAGACTGGGAGGTTATGGAGGGGTACAGGTTCAGGGCATATTTGAGTGTAGTTCTGCATTTGTACGTTCCAGTTAGTCAGGGAGGTTATGTAGTGTACAGGTTCAGGGCACATTTGTCTGGAGTTCTGCATTGGTACGTTCCAGTGAGACAGGCAGGTTATGGAGGGTACAGGTTCAGGGCATATTTGTGTGCAGTTCTGCATTGGTACGTTCCAGTGAGACAGGGAGGTTATGGAGGGTACAGGTTCACGGCATATTTGTGTGGAGTTCTGCAGTGGTACGTTCCAGTGAGACAGGGAGGTTATGGTCGGGTACAGGTTCAGGGCATATTTGTGTCGAGTTCTGCATTGGTACTTTCCAGTGAGACAGGGAGGTTATGGAGGGTACCGGTTCATGGCATATTTGTGTGGAGTTCTGCAGTGGGACGTTCCAGTGAGACAGGGATTTTATGGTCGGGTACAGGATCAGGGCACATTTGAGTGGAGTTCGGCATTGGTGCGTTCCAGTGAGACAGGGATGTTATGGAGGGGTACAGGTTCAGGGCATATTTGTGTGTAGTTCTGCATTGGTACGTTCCAGTGAGACAGGGAGGTTATGGAGGGTACAGGTTCAGGGCATATTTGTGTGGAGTTCTGCAGTGGTACGTTCCAGTGAGACAGGGAGGTTATGGTCGGGTACAGGTTCATGGCATATTTGTGTGGACTTCTGCATTGGTACGTTCCAGTGAGACAGGGAGGTTATGGAGGGGCACAGGTTCAGGGCATATTTGTGTGGTGTTCTGCAATGGTACGTTCCAATGTGACAGGGAGATTATGCACGGTACTGGATCAGGGCATATTTGAGTGGAGTTCGGCATTGGTGCGTTCCAGTGAGACAGGGAGGTTATGGAGGGGTACAGGTTCAGGGCATACTTGTGTGGAGTTCTGCATTGGTACGTTCCAGTGAGACAGGGAGGTTATGGAGTGGTACAGGTTCAGGGCAAATTTGTGTGGAGTTCTGCATTGGTACGTTCCAGTGAGACAGGGAGGTTATGGAGGGTACAGGTTCAGGGCATATTTGTGCGTAGTTCTGCATTGGTACGTTCCAGTGAGACAGGGAGGTTGTGGAGGTGTACAGGTTCAGGGAAATATGTGTGGAGTTCTGCATTGGTGCGTTCCAGTGAGACAAGGAGGTTACGGGCGGGTAACTTTCAGGGCATATTTCTGTGGTGTTCTGCAATGGTACGTTCCAGTGAGACAGAAGTTTATGGAGGGGTACAGGTTCAGGGCATATTTGTGTGGAGTTCTGCATTGGTACGTTCCAGTGAGACAGGGAGGTTATGGAGGGGTACAGGTTCAGGGCATACTTGTGTGGAGTTCTGCATTGGTACGTTCCAGTGAGACAGGGAGGTTATGGAGGGGTACAGGTTCAGGGCATAGTTGTGTGGAGTTCTGCATTGGTGCGTTCCAGTGAGACAAGGAGGTTATGGAGGTGTACAGGTTCAGGGCATATTTGTGTGGAGTTCTGCATTGGTACGTTCCAGTGAGACAGGGACGTTATGGAGGGTACAGGTTCAGGGCATATTTGTGCGGAGTTCTGCATTGGTACGTTCCAGTGAGACAGGGAGGTTATGGTCGGGTACAGGATCAGGGCATATTTGAGTGGAGTTCGGCATTGGTGTGTTCCAGTGAGACAGGTAGGTTATGGAGGGGTACAGGTTCAGGGCATATTTGTGTGGAGTTCTGCATTGGTACGTTCCAGTGAGACAGGGAAGTTATGGAGGGGTACAGGTTCAGGGCATATTTGTGTGGAGTTCTGCATTGGTACGTTCCAGTGAGACAGGGACGTTATGGAGGGTACAGGTTCAGGGCATATTTGTGCGGAGTTCTGCATTGGTACGTTCCAGTGAGACAGGGAGGTTATGGTCGGGTACAGGTTCATGGCATATTTGTGTGGACTTCTGCATTGGTACGTTCCAGTGAGACAGGGAGGTTATGGAGGGGCACAGGTTCAGGGCATATTTGTGTGGTGTTCTGCAATGGTACGTTCCAATGTGACAGGGAGATTATGCACGGTACTGGATCAGGGCATATTTGAGTGGAGTTCGGCATTGGTGCGTTCCAGTGAGACAGGGAGGTTATGGAGGGGTACAGGTTCAGGGCATACTTGTGTGGAGTTCTGCATTGGTACGTTCCAGTGAGACAGGGAGGTTATGGAGTGGTACAGGTTCAGGGCAAATTTGTGTGGAGTTCTGCATTGGTACGTTCCAGTGAGACAGGGAGGTTATGGAGGGTACAGGTTCAGGGCATATTTGTGCGTAGTTCTGCATTGGTACGTTCCAGTGAGACAGGGAGGTTATGGAGGTGTACAGGTTCAGGGAAATATGTGTGGAGTTCTGCATTGGTGCGTTCCAGTGAGACAAGGAGGTTACGGGCGGGCAACTTTCAGGGCATATTTCTGTGGTGTTCTGCAATGGTACGTTCCAGTGAGACAGAAGTTTATGGAGGGGTACAGGTTCAGGGCATATTTGAGTGGAGTTCGGCATTGGTGCGTTCCAGTGAGACAGGGAAGTTATGGAGGGGTACAGGTTCAGGGCATATTTGTGTGGAGTTCTGCATTGGTACGTTCCAGTGAGACAGGGAGGTTATGGAGGGGTACAGGTTCAGGGCATACTTGTGTGGAGTTCTGCATTGGTACGTTCCAGTGAGACAGGGAGGTTATGGAGGGGTACAGGTTCAGGGCATAGTTGTGTGGAGTTCTGCATTGGTGCGTTCCAGTGAGACAAGGAGGTTATGGAGGTGTACAGGTTCAGGGCATATTTGTGTGGAGTTCTGCATTGGTACGTTCCAGTGAGACAGGGACGTTATGGAGGGTACAGGTTCAGGGCATATTTGTGCGGAGTTCTGCATTGGTACGTTCCAGTGAGACAGGGAGGTTATGGTCGGGTACAGGATCAGGGCATATTAGAGTGGAGTTCGGCATTGGTGTGTTCCAGTGAGACAGGTAGGTTATGGAGGTGTACAGGTTCAGGGCATATTTGTGTGGAGTTCTGCATTGGTACGTTCCAGTGAGACAGGGAGGTTATGGAGGGGTACAGGTTCAGGGCATATTTGTGTGGAGTTCTGCATTGGTACGTTCCAGTGAGACAGGGACGTTATGGAGGGTACAGGTTCAGGGCATATTTGTGCGGAGTTCTGCATTGGTACGTTCCAGTGAGACAGGGAGGTTATGGTCGGGTACAGGATAAGGGCATACTTGTGTGGAGTTCTGCATTGGTACATTCCAGTGAGACAGGGAGGTTATGGAGGGGTACAGGTTCAGGGCAAATTTGTGTGGAGTTCTGCATTGGTGCGTTCCAGTGAGACAAGTAGGTTATGGGCGGGTAAATTTCAGGGCATATTTGTGTGGTGTTCTGCAATGGTACGTTCCAGTGAGACAGAAGGTTATGGAGGGGTACAGGTTCAGGGCATATTTGAGTGGAGTTCGGCATTGGTGCGTTCTAGTGAGACAGGGAAGTTATGGAGGGGTACAGGTTCAGGGCATATTTGTGTGGAGTTCTGCATTGGTACGTTCCAGTGAGACAGGGAGGTTATGGAGGGGTACAGGTTCAGGGCATACTTGTGTGGAGTTCTGCATTGGTACGTTCCAGTGAGACAGGGAGATTATGGAGGGGTACAGGTTCAGGGCATATTTGTGTGGAGTTCTGCATTGGTACGTTCCAGTGAGACAGGGACGTTATGGAGGGTACAGGTTCAGGGCATATTTGTGCGGAGTTCTGCATTGGTACGTTCCAGTGAGACAGGGAGGTTATGGTCGGGTACAGGATCAGGGCATATTTGAGTGGAGTTCGGCATTGGTGTGTTCCAGTGAGACAGGGAGGTTATGGAGGGGTACAGGTTCAGGGCATATTTGTGTGGAATTCTGCATTGGTACGTTCCATTGAGACAGGGAGGTTATGGAGGGGTACAGGTTCAGGGCATATTTGTGTGTAGTTCTGCATTGGTACGTTCCAGTGAGACAGGGAGGTTATGGAGGGTACAGGTTCACGGCATATTTGTGTGGAGTTCTGCAGTGGTACGTTCCAGTGAGACAGGGAGGTTATGGTCGGGTACAGGTTCAGGGCATATTTGTGTCGAGTTCTGCATTGGTACTTTCCAGTGAGACAGGGAGGTTATGGAGGGTACCGGTTCATGGCATATTTGTGTGGAGTTCTGCAGTGGGACGTTCCAGTGAGACAGGGAGTTTATGGTCGGGTACAGGATCAGGGCACATTTGAGTGGAGTTCGGCATTGGTGCGTTCCAGTGAGACAGGGAGGTTATGGAGGGGTACAGGTTCAGGGCATATTTGTGTGTAGTTCTGCAGTGGTACGTTCCAGTGAGACAGGGAGGTTATGGTCGGGTACAGGTTCAGGGCATATTTGTGTGGAATTCTGCATTGGTACGTTCCAGTGAAACAGGGAGGTTATGGAGGGGCACAGGTTCAGGGCATATTTGTGTGGTGTTCTGCAATGGTACGTTCCAGTGTGACAGGGAGATTATGCACGGTACTGGATCAGGGCATATTTGAGTGGAGTTCGGCGTTGGTGCGTTCCAGTGAGACAGGGAGGTTATGGAGGGGTACAGGTTCAGGGCATACTTGTGTGGAGTTCTGCATTGGTACGTTCCAGTGAGACAGGGAGGTTATGGAGGGGTACAGGTTCAGGGCAAATTTGTGTGGAGTTCTGCATTGGTGCGTTCCAGTGAGACAAGGAGGTTATGGGCGGGTACACGTTCAGGGCATATTTGTGTGGAATTCTGCATTGGTACATTCCAGTGAGAGAGGGAGGTTATGCACGGTACAGGATCAGGGCATATTTGAGTGGAGTTCTGCATTGGTACGTTCCAGTGAGACAGGGAGGTTATTGAGGGGTACAGGTTCAGGGCAAATTTGTGTGGAGTTCTCCATTGGTGCGTTCCAGTGAGACAGGGAGGTTATGGGCGGGTACACTTTCACGGCATATTTGTGTGGAATTCTGCATTGGTACGTTCCAGTGAGACAGGGAGGTTATGGAGGGCTACAGGTTCAGGGCATATTTGTGTGGAGTTCTGCATTGGTACGTTCCAGTGAGACAGGCAGGTTATGGAGGGTACAGGTTCAGGGCATATTTGTGTGCAGTTCTGCAGTGGTACGTTCCAGTGAGACAGGGAGGTTATGGTCGGGTACAGGTTCAGGGCATATTTGTGTGGAGTTCTGCATTGGTACTTTCCAGTGAGGCAGGGAAGTTATGGAGGTGTACAGGTTCAGGGCATATTTGTGTGTAGTTCTGCATTGGTACGTTCCAGTGAGATAGGGATGTTATGGAGGGGTACAGGTTCAGGGCATATTTGTGTGTAGTTCTGCATTGGTAAGTTCCAGTGAGACAGGGAGGTTATGGAGGGTACAGTTTCAGGGCATATTGGTGCGTAGTTCTGCATTGGTACGTTCCAGTGAGACAGGGAGATTATGGAGGGTTACAGGTTCAGGGCATATTTGTGAGGAGTTCTGCATTGGTACGTTCCAGTGAGACAGTGAGGTTATGGAAGGTACAGGTTCAGGGCATATTTGTGTGGTGTTCTGCAATGGTACGTTCCAGTGAGACAGGGAGGTTATGCACGGTACAGGATCAGGGCATATTTGAGTGGAGTTCGGCATTGGTGCGTTCCAGTGAGACAGGGAGGTTATGGTCGGGTACAGGTTCAGGGGATATTTGTGTGGAGTTCTGCATTGGTACGTTGCAGTGAGACAGTGAGGTTATGGTCGTGTACAGGTTCAGGGCATATTTGTGTGGAGTTCTGCATTGGTACGTTCCAGTGAGACAGGGAGGTTATGGAGGGGTACAGTTTCAGGGCATATTTGTGTGGAGTTCTGCATTGGTGCGTTCCAGTGAGACAGGGAGGTTATGGTCGGGTACAGGTTCAGGGGATATTTGTGTGGAGTTCTGCATTGGTACGTTCCAGTGAGACAGGGAGGTTATGGTCGGGTACAGGTTCAGGGCATATTTGTGTGGAGTTCTGCGTTGGTACGTTCCAGTGAGACAAGGAGCTTATGGGCGGGTACACGTTCAGGGCATATTTGTGTGGTGTTCTGCAATGGTACGTTCCAGTGAGACTGGGAGGTTATGGAGGGGTACAGGTTCAGGGCATATTTGAGTGTAGTTCTGCATTTGTACGTTCCAGTTAGTCAGGGAGGTTATGGAGTGTACAGGTTCAGGGCACATTTGTCTGGAGTTCTGCATTGGTACGTTCCAGTGAGACAGGCAGGTTATGGAGGGTACAGGTTCAGGGCATATTTGTGTGCAGTTCTGCAGTGGTACGTTCCAGTGAGACAGGGAGGTTATGGTCGGGTACAGGATCAGGGCATATTTGTGTGGAGTTCTGCATTGGTACTTTCCAGTGAGGCAGGGAAGTTATCGATGGGTACAGGTTCAGGGCAAATATGTGTGGAGTTCTGCATTGGTGCGTTCCAGTGAGCCAAGGAGGTTACGGGCGGGTAACTTTCAGGGCATATTTCTGTGGAGTTCTGCATTGGTACGTTCCAGTGAGACAGGGAGGTTATGGAGGGGTACAGGTTCAGGGCATATTTGTGTAGAGTTCTGCATTGGTGCGTTCCAGTGAGACAAGGAGGTTATGGAGGTGTACAGGTTCAGGGCATATTTGTGTGGAGTTCTGCATTGGTACGTTCCAGTGAGACTGGGAGGTTATGGAGGGGTACAGGTTCAGGGCATATTTGAGTGGAGTTCGGCATTGGTGCGTTCCAGTGAGACAGGGAAGTTATGGAGGGGTACAGGTTCAGGGCATATTTGTGTGGAGTTCTGCATTGGTACGTTCCAGTGAGACAGGGAGGTTATGGAGGGGGACAGGTTCAGGGCATATTTGTGTGGAGTTCTGCATTGGTACGTTCCAGTGAGACTGGGAGGTTATGGAGGGGTACAGGTTCAGGGCATATTTGAGTGGAGTTCGGCATTGGTGCGTTCCAGTGAGACAGGGAAGTTATGGAGGGGTACAGGTTCAGGGCATATTTGTGTGGAGTTCTGCATTGGTACGTTCCTGTGAGACAGGGAGGTTATGGAGGGGTACAGGTTCAGGGCATACTTGTGTGGAGTTCTGCATTGGTACGTTCCAGTGAGACAGGGAGGTTATGGAGGGGTACAGGTTCAGGGCATATTTGTGTAGAGTTCTGCATTGGTGCGTTCCAGTGAGACAAGGAGGTTATGGAGGTGTACAGGTTCAGGGCATATTTGTGTGGAGTTCTGCATTGGTACGTTCCAGTGAGACTGGGACGTTATGGAGGGTACAGGTTCAGGGCATATTTGTGCGGAGTTCTGCATTGGTACGTTCCAGTGAGACAGGGAGGTTATGGTCGGGTACAGGATCAGGGCATATTTGAGTGGAGTTCGGCATTGGTGTGTTCCACTGAGACAGGTAGGTTATGGAGGGGGACAGGTTCAGGGCATATTTGTGTGGTGTTCTGCATTGGTACGTTCCAGTGAGACAGGGAGGTTATGGAGGGGTACAGGTTCAGGGCATACTTGTGTGGAGTTCTGCGTTGGTACATTCCAGTGAGACAGGGAGGTTATGGAGGGGTGCAGGTTCAGGGCAAATTTGTGTGGAGTTCTGCATTGGTGCGTTCCAGTGAGACAAGTAGGTTATGGGCGGGTAACTTTCAGGGCATATTTGTGTGGTGTTCTGCAATGGTACGTTCCAGTGAGACAGAAGGTTATGGAGGGGTACAGGTTCAGGGCATATTTGAGTGGAGTTCGGCATTGGTGCGTTCCAGTGAGACAGGGAAGTTATGGAGGGGTACAGGTTCAGGGCATATTTGTGTGGAGTTCTGCATTGGTACGTTCCAGTGAGACAGGGAGGTTATGGAGGGGTACAGGTTCAGGGCATACTTGTGTGGAGTTCTGCATTGGTACGTTCCAGTGAGACAGGGAGGTTATGGAGGGGTACAGGTTCAGGGCATATTTGTGTGGAGTTCTGCATTGGTACGTTCCAGTGAGACAGGGACGTTATGGAGGGTACAGGTTCAGGGCATATTTGTGCGGAGTTCTGCATTGGTACGTTCCAGTGAGACAGGGAGGTTATGGTCGGGTACAGGATCAGGGCTTATTTGAGTGGAGTTCGGCATTGGTGTGTTCCAGTGAGACAGGGAGGTTATGGAGGGGTACAGGTTCAGGGCATATTTGTGTGGAATTCTGCATTGGTACGTTCCATTGAGACAGGGAGGTTATGGAGGGGTACAGGTTCAGGGCATATTTGTGTGTTGTTCTGCATTGGTACGTTCCAGTGAGACAGGGAGGTTATGGAGGGTACAGGTTCACGGCATATTTGTGTGGAGTTCTGCAGTGGTACGTTCCAGTGAGACAGGGAGGTTATGGTCGGGTACAGGTTCAGGGCATATTTGTGTCGAGTTCTGCATTGGTACTTTCCAGTGAGACAGGGAGGTTATGGAGGGTACCGGTTCATGGCATATTTATGTGGAGTTCTGCAGTGGGACGTTCCAGTGAGACAGGGAGTTTATGGTCGGGTACAGGATCAGGGCACATTTGAGTGGAGTTCAGCATTGGTGCGTTCCAGTGAGACAGGCAGGTTATGGAGGGGTACAGGTTCAGGGCATATTTGTGTGTAGTTCTGCATTGGTACGTTCCAGTGAGACAGGGAGGTTATGGAGGGTACAGGTTCAGGGCATATTTGTGTGGAGTTCTGCAGTGGTACGTTCCAGTGAGACAGGGAGGTTATGGTCGGGTACAGGTTCAGGGCATATTTGTGTGGAATTCTGCATTGGTACGTTCCAGTGAGACAGTGAGGTTATGGAGGGTACAGGTTCAGGGCATATTTGTGTGGAGTTCTGCATTGGTACGTTCCAGTGAGACAGGGAGGATTTGGAGGGGTACAGGTTCAGGGTATATTTGTTTGGAGTTCTGCGTTGGTACGTTCCAGTGTGATTGGGAAGTTATGGAGGGTACAGGTTCAGGGCTTATTTGTGTGGAGTTCTGCATTCGTACGTTCCAGTGAGACAGGGAGGTTTTGGAGGGGTACAGGTTCAGGGCATGTTTGTGTGGAGTTCTGCAGTGGTACGTTCCAGTGTGACTGGGAGGTTATGGAGGGGTACAGGTTCAGGGCATATTTGTTTGCAGTTCTGCATTGGTACGTTCCAGTGAGACATGGAGGTTATGGAGAGGTACAGGTTCAGGGCATATTTGTGTGTAGTTCTGCATTGGTACGTTCCATTGAGAGAGCGAGGTTATGCACGGTACAGGATCAGGGCATATTTGAGTGGAGTTCGGCATTGGTGCGTTCCAGTGAGACAGGGAGGTTATGGAGGGGTACAGGTTCAGGGCATATTTGTGTGGAGTTCTGCATTGGTACGTTCCAGTGAGACAAGGAGGTTATGGAGGGATACGGGTTCAGGGCATATTTGTGTGGAGTTTTGCATTGGTACGTTCAAGTGTGACAGGGATGTTATGGAGGATACAGGTTCAGGGCATGTTTGAGTGGAGTTCTGCATTGGTACGTTCCAGTGAGACAGGGAGGTTTTGGAGGGGTACAGGTTCAGGTTATATTTGTTTGGAGTTCTGCGTTGGTACGTTCCAGTGTGACTGGGAGGTTATGGAGGGGTACAGGTTCAGGGCATATTTGTTTGGAGTTCTGCTTTGGTACGTTCCAGTGAGACAGGGATTTTATGGAGGGAACAAGTTCAGGTCATATTTGTGTGGAGTTCTGCAGTGGGACGTTCCAGTGATACAGGAAGGTTATGGAGGGATACGGGTTCAGGGCATATTTGTGTGGAGTTCTGCATTGGTACGTTCAAGTGTGACAGGGATGTTATGGAGGGTACAGGTTCAGGGCATATTTGAGTGGAGTTCTGCATTAGTACGTTCCAGTGAGACAGGGATGTTTTGGAGGGGTACAGGTTCAGGGTATATATGTTTGGAGTTCACCGTTGGTACGTTCCAGTGTGACTGGGAGGTTATGGAGGGGTACAGGGTCAGGGCATATTTGTTTGGAGTTCTGCTTTGGTACGTTCCAGTGAGACAGGGATTTTATGGAGGGAACAAGTTCAGGTCATATTTGTGTGGAGTTCTGCAGTGGGACGTTCCAGTGAGACAGGGAGGTTATGGAGGGGTACAGTTTCAGGGCATATTCGTGTGGAGTTCTGCATTGGTACGTTCCAGTGAGACAGGAGGTTATGGAGGGTACACGTTCAGGGCATATTTGTGTGGAGTTCTGCATTGGTACGTTCCAGTGAGACAGGGAGGTTATGGAGGGGTACAGGTTCAGGGCAAATTTGTGTGGAGTTCTGCATTGGTGCGTTCCAGTGAGACAAGGAGGTTATGGGCGGGTACACGTTCAGGGCATATTTGTGTGGAGTTCTGCATTGGTACGTTCCAGTGAGACAGGGAGGTTATGGAGGGGTACAGGTTCAGGGCAAATTTGTGTGGAGTTCTGCATTGGTGCGTTCCAGTGAGACAAGGAGGTTATGGGCGGGTACACGTTCAGGGCATATTTGTGTGGAATTCTGCATTGGTACATTCCAGTGAGAGAGGGAGGTTATGCACGGTACAGGATCAGGGCATATTTGAGTGGAGTTCTGCATTGGTACGTTCCAGTGAGACAGGGAGGTTATTGAGGGGTACAGGTTCAGGGCAAATTTGTGTGGAGTTCTGCATTGGTGCGTTCCAGTGAGACAGGGAGGTTATGGGCGGGTACACTTTCAGGGCATATTTGTGTGGAATTCTGCATTGGTACTTTCCAGTGAGACAGGGAGGTTATGGAGGGCTACAGGTTCAGGGCATATTTGTGTGGAGTTCTGCATTGGTACGTTCCAGTGAGACAGGCAGGTTATGGAGGGTACAGGTTCAGGGCATATTTGTGTGCAGGTCTGCAGTGGTACGTTCCAGTGAGACAGGGAGGTTATGGTCGGGTACAGGTTCAGGGCATATTTGTGTGGAGTTCTGCATTGGTACTTTCCAGTGAGGCAGGGAAGTTATGGAGGTGTACAGGTTCAGGGCATATTTGTGTGTAGTTCTGCATTGGTACGTTCCAGTGAGATAGGGAGGTTATGGAGGGGTACAGGTTCAGGGCATATTTGTGTGTAGTTCTGCATTGGTACGTTCCAGTGAGACAGGGAGGTTATGGAGGGTACAGTTTCAGGGCATATTGGTGCGTAGTTCTGCATTGGTACGTTCCAGTGAGACAGGGAGATTATGGAGGGTTACAGGTTCAGGGCATATTTGTGAGGAGTTCTGCATTGGTACGTTCCAGTGAGACAGTGAGGTTATGGAAGGTACAGGTTCAGGGCATATTTGTGTGGTGTTCTGCAATGGTACGTTCCAGTGAGACAGGGAGGTTATGCACGGTACAGGATCAGGGCATATTTGAGTGGAGTTCGGCATTGGTGCGTTCCAGTGAGACTGGGAGGTTATGGTCGGGTACAGGTTCAGGGGATATTTGTGTGGAGTTCTGCATTGGTACGTTGCAGTGAGACAGTGAGGTTATGGTCGTGTACAGGTTCAGGGCATATTTGTGTGGAGTTCTGCATTGGTACGTTCCAGTGAGACAAGGAGCTTATGGGCGGGTAACTTTCAGGGCATATTTCTGTGGTGTTCTGCATTGGTACGTTCCAGTGAGACAGAAGTTTATGGAGGGGTACAGGTTCAGGGCATATTTGAGTGGAGTTCGGCATTGGTGCGTTCCAGTGAGACAGGGAAGTTATGGAGGGGTACAGGTTCAGGGCATATTTGTGTGGAGTTCTGCATTGGTACGTTCCAGTGAGACAGGGAGGTTATGGAGGGGTACAGGTTCAGGGCATACTTGTGTGGAGTTCTGCATTGGTACGTTCCAGTGAGACAGGGAGGTTATGGAGGGGTACAGGTTCAGGGCATATTTGTGTGGAGTTCTGCATTGGTGCGTTCCGGTGAGACAAGGAGGTTATGGAGGTGTACAGGTTCAGGGCATATTTGTGTGGAGTTCTGCATTGGTACGTTCCAGTGAGACAGGGACGTTATGGAGGGTACAGGTTCAGGGCATATTTGTGCGGAGTTCTGCATTGGTACGTTCCAGTGAGACAGGGAGGTTATGGTCGGGTACAGGATCAGGGCATATTTGAGTGGAGTTCGGCATTGGTGTGTTCCAGTGAGACAGGTAGGTTATGGAGGGGGACAGGTTCAGGGCATATTTGTGTGGAGTTCTGCATTGGTACGTTCCAGTGAGACAGGGAGGTTATGGAGGGGTACAGTTTCAGGGCATATTTGTGTGGAGTTCTGCATTGGTGCGTTCCAGTGAGACAGGGAGGTTATGGTCGGGTACAGGTTCAGGGGATATTTGTGTGGAGTTCTGCATTGGTACGTTCCAGTGAGACAGGGAGGTTATGGTCGGGTACAGGTTCAGGGCATATTTGTGTGGAGTTCTGCGTTGGTACGTTCCAGTGAGACAAGGAGCTTATGGGCGGGTACACGTTCAGGGCATATTTGTGTGGTGTTCTGCAATGCTACGTTCCAGTGAGACTGGGAGGTTATGGAGGGGTACAGGTTCAGGGCATATTTGAGTGTAGTTCTGCATTTGTACGTTCCAGTTAGTCAGGGAGGTTATGGAGTGTACAGGTTCAGGGCACATTTGTCTGGAGTTCTGCATTGGTACGTTCCAGTGAGACAGGCAGGTTATGGAGGGTACAGGTTCAGGGCATATTTGTGTGCAGTTCTGCAGTGGTACGTTCCAGTGAGACAGGGAGGTTATGGTCGGGTACAGGATCAGGGCATATTTGTGTGGAGTTCTGCATTGGTACTTTCCAGTGAGGCAGGGAAGTTATCGATGGGTACAGGTTCAGGGCAAATATGTGTGGAGTTCTGCATTGGTGCGTTCCAGTGAGCCAAGGAGGTTACGGGCGGGTAACTTTCAGGGCATATTTCTGTGGAGTTCTGCATTGGTACGTTCCAGTGAGACAGGGAGGTTATGGAGGGGTACAGGTTCAGGGCATATTTGTGTAGAGTTCTGCATTGGTGCGTTCCAGTGAGACAAGGAGGTTATGGAGGTGTACAGGTTCAGGGCATATTTGTGTGGAGTTCTGCATTGGTACGTTCCAGTGAGACTGGGAGGTTATGGAGGGGTACAGGTTCAGGGCATATTTGAGTGGAGTTCGGCATTGGTGCGTTCCAGTGAGACAGGGAAGTTATGGAGGGGTACAGGTTCAGGGCATATTTGTGTGGAGTTCTGCATTGGTACGTTCCAGTGAGACAGGGAGGTTATGGAGGGGGACAGGTTCAGGGCATATTTGTGTGGAGTTCTGCATTGGTACGTTCCAGTGAGACTGGGAGGTTATGGAGGGGTACAGGTTCAGGGCATATTTGAGTGGAGTTCGGCATTGGTGCGTTCCAGTGAGACAGGGAAGTTATGGAGGGGTACAGGTTCAGGGCATATTTGTGTGGAGTTCTGCATTGGTACGTTCCTGTGAGACAGGGAGGTTATGGAGAGGTACAGGTTCAGGGCATACTTGTGTGGAGTTCTGCATTGGTACGTTCCAGTGAGACAGGGAGGTTATGGAGGGGTACAGGTTCAGGGCATATTTGTGTAGAGTTCTGCATTGGTGCGTTCCAGTGAGACAAGGAGGTTATGGAGGTGTACAGGTTCAGGGCATATTTGTGTGGAGTTCTGCATTGGTACGTTCCAGTGAGACTGGGACGTTATGGAGGGTACAGGTTCAGGGCATATTTGTGCGGAGTTCTGCATTGGTACGTTCCAGTGAGACAGGGAGGTTATGGTCGGGTACAGGATCAGGGCATATTTGAGTGGAGTTCGGCATTGGTGTGTTCCACTGAGACAGGTAGGTTATGGAGGGGGACAGGTTCAGGGCATATTTGTGTGGTGTTCTGCATTGGTACGTTCCAGTGAGACAGGGAGGTTATGGAGGGGTACAGGTTCAGGGCATACTTGTGTGGAGTTCTGCGTTGGTACATTCCAGTGAGACAGGGAGGTTATGGAGGGGTGCAGGTTCAGGGCAAATTTGTGTGGAGTTCTGCATTGGTGCGTTCCAGTGAGACAAGTAGGTTATGGGCGGGTAACTTTCAGGGCATATTTGTGTGGTGTTCTGCAATGGTACGTTCCAGTGAGACAGAAGGTTATGGAGGGGTACAGGTTCAGGGCATATTTGAGTGGAGTTCGGCATTGGTGCGTTCCAGTGAGACAGGGAAGTTATGGAGGGGTACAGGTTCAGGGCATATTTGTGTGGAGTTCTGCATTGGTACGTTCCAGTGAGACAGGGAGGTTATGGAAGGGTACAGGTTCAGGGCATACTTGTGTGGAGTTCTGCATTGGTACGTTCCAGTGAGACAGGGAGGTTATGGAGGGGTACAGGTTCAGGGCATATTTGTGTGGAGTTCTGCATTGGTACGTTCCAGTGAGACAGGGACGTTATGGAGGGTACAGGTTCAGGGCATATTTGTGCGGAGTTCTGCATTGGTACGTTCCAGTGAGACAGGGAGGTTATGGTCGGGTACAGGATCAGGGCTTATTTGAGTGGAGTTCGGCATTGGTGTGTTCCAGTGAGACAGGGAGGTTATGGAGGGGTACAGGTTCAGGGCATATTTGTGTGGAATTCTGCATTGGTACGTTCCATTGAGACAGGGAGGTTATGGAGGGGTACAGGTTCAGGGCATATTTGTGTGTTGTTCTGCATTGGTACGTTCCAGTGAGACAGGGAGGTTATGGAGGGTACAGGTTCACGGCATATTTGTGTGGAGTTCTGCAGTGGTACGTTCCAGTGAGACAGGGAGGTTATGGTCGGGTACAGGTTCAGGGCATATTTGTGTCGAGTTCTGCATTGGTACTTTCCAGTGAGACAGGGAGGTTATGGAGGGTACCGGTTCATGGCATATTTATGTGGAGTTCTGCAGTGGGACGTTCCAGTGAGACAGGGAGTTTATGGTCGGGTACAGGATCAGGGCACATTTGAGTGGAGTTCAGCATTGGTGCGTTCCAGTGAGACAGGCAGGTTATGGAGGGGTACAGGTTCAGGGCATATTTGTGTGTAGTTCTGCATTGGTACGTTCCAGTGAGACAGGGAGGTTATGGAGGGTACAGGTTCAGGGCATATTTGTGTGGAGTTCTGCAGTGGTACGTTCCAGTGAGACAGGGAGGTTATGGTCGGGTACAGGTTCAGGGCATATTTGTGTGGAATTCTGCATTGGTACGTTCCAGTGAGACAGTGAGGTTATGGAGGGTACAGGTTCAGGGCATATTTGTGTGGAGTTCTGCATTGGTACGTTCCAGTGAGACAGGGAGGATTTGGAGGGGTACAGGTTCAGGGCATGTTTGTGTGGAGTTCTGCAGTGGTACGTTCCAGTGTGACTGGGAGGTTATGGAGGGGTACAGGTTCAGGGCATATTTGTTTGCAGTTCTGCATTGGTACGTTCCAGTGAGACATGGAGGTTATGGAGAGGTACAGGTTCAGGGCATATTTGTGTGTAGTTCTGCATTGGTACGTTCCATTGAGAGAGCGAGGTTATGCACGGTACAGGATCAGGGCATATTTGAGTGGAGTTCGGCATTGGTGCGTTCCAGTGAGACAGGGAGGTTATGGAGGGGTACAGGTTCAGGGCATATTTGTGTGGAGTTCTGCATTGGTACGTTCCAGTGAGACAAGGAGGTTATGGAGGGATACGGGTTCAGGGCATATTTGTGTGGAGTTTTGCATTGGTACGTTCAAGTGTGACAGGGATGTTATGGAGGATACAGGTTCAGGGCATGTTTGAGTGGAGTTCTGCATTGGTACGTTCCAGTGAGACAGGGAGGTTTTGGAGGGGTACAGGTTCAGGTTATATTTGTTTGGAGTTCTGCGTTGGTACGTTCCAGTGTGACTGGGAGGTTATGGAGGGGTACAGGTTCAGGGCATATTTGTTTGGAGTTCTGCTTTGGTACGTTCCAGTGAGACAGGGATTTTATGGAGGGAACAAGTTCAGGTCATATTTGTGTGGAGTTCTGCAGTGGGACGTTCCAGTGATACAGGAAGGTTATGGAGGGATACGGGTTCAGGGCATATTTGTGTGGAGTTCTGCATTGGTACGTTCAAGTGTGACAGGGATGTTATGGAGGGTACAGGTTCAGGGCATATTTGAGTGGAGTTCTGCATTAGTACGTTCCAGTGAGACAGGGATGTTTTGGAGGGGTACAGGTTCAGGGTATATATGTTTGGAGTTCACCGTTGGTACGTTCCAGTGTGACTGGGAGGTTATGGAGGGGTACAGGGTCAGGGCATATTTGTTTGGAGTTCTGCTTTGGTACGTTCCAGTGAGACAGGGATTTTATGGAGGGAACAAGTTCAGGTCATATTTGTGTGGAGTTCTGCAGTGGGACGTTCCAGTGAGACAGGGAGGTTATGGAGGGGTACAGTTTCAGGGCATATTCGTGTGGAGTTCTGCATTGGTACGTTCCAGTGAGACAGGAGGTTATGGAGGGTACACGTTCAGGGCATATTTGTGTGGAGTTCTGCATTGGTACGTTCCAGTGAGACAGGGAGGTTATGGAGGGGTACAGGTTCAGGGCAAATTTGTGTGGAGTTCTGCATTGGTGCGTTCCAGTGAGACAAGGAGGTTATGGGCGGGTACACGTTCAGGGCATATTTGTGTGGAGTTCTGCATTGGTACGTTCCAGTGAGACAGGGAGGTTATGGAGGGGTACAGGTTCAGGGCAAATTTGTGTGGAGTTCTGCATTGGTGCGTTCCAGTGAGACAAGGAGGTTATGGGCGGGTACACGTTCAGGGCATATTTGTGTGGAATTCTGCATTGGTACATTCCAGTGAGAGAGGGAGGTTATGCACGGTACAGGATCAGGGCATATTTGAGTGGAGTTCTGCATTGGTACGTTCCAGTGAGACAGGGAGGTTATTGAGGGGTACAGGTTCAGGGCAAATTTGTGTGGAGTTCTGCATTGGTGCGTTCCAGTGAGACAGGGAGGTTATGGGCGGGTACACTTTCAGGGCATATTTGTGTGGAATTCTGCATTGGTACTTTCCAGTGAGACAGGGAGGTTATGGAGGGCTACAGGTTCAGGGCATATTTGTGTGGAGTTCTGCATTGGTACGTTCCAGTGAGACAGGCAGGTTATGGAGGGTACAGGTTCAGGGCATATTTGTGTGCAGGTCTGCAGTGGTACGTTCCAGTGAGACAGGGAGGTTATGGTCGGGTACAGGTTCAGGGCATATTTGTGTGGAGTTCTGCATTGGTACTTTCCAGTGAGGCAGGGAAGTTATGGAGGTGTACAGGTTCAGGGCATATTTGTGTGTAGTTCTGCATTGGTACGTTCCAGTGAGATAGGGAGGTTATGGAGGGGTACAGGTTCAGGGCATATTTGTGTGTAGTTCTGCATTGGTACGTTCCAGTGAGACAGGGAGGTTATGGAGGGTACAGTTTCAGGGCATATTGGTGCGTAGTTCTGCATTGGTACGTTCCAGTGAGACAGGGAGATTATGGAGGGTTACAGGTTCAGGGCATATTTGTGAGGAGTTCTGCATTGGTACGTTCCAGTGAGACAGTGAGGTTATGGAAGGTACAGGTTCAGGGCATATTTGTGTGGTGTTCTGCAATGGTACGTTCCAGTGAGACAGGGAGGTTATGCACGGTACAGGATCAGGGCATATTTGAGTGGAGTTCGGCATTGGTGCGTTCCAGTGAGACTGGGAGGTTATGGTCGGGTACAGGTTCAGGGGATATTTGTGTGGAGTTCTGCATTGGTACGTTGCAGTGAGACAGTGAGGTTATGGTCGTGTACAGGTTCAGGGCATATTTGTGTGGAGTTCTGCATTGGTGCGTTCCGGTGAGACAAGGAGGTTATGGAGGTGTACAGGTTCAGGGCATATTTGTGTGGAGTTCTGCATTGGTACGTTCCAGTGAGACAGGGACGTTATGGAGGGTACAGGTTCAGGGCATATTTGTGCGGAGTTCTGCATTGGTACGTTCCAGTGAGACAGGGAGGTTATGGTCGGGTACAGGATCAGGGCATATTTGAGTGGAGTTCGGCATTGGTGTGTTCCAGTGAGACAGGTAGGTTATGGAGGGGGACAGGTTCAGGGCATATTTGTGTGGAGTTCTGCATTGGTACGTTCCAGTGAGACAGGGAGGTTATGGAGGGGTACAGTTTCAGGGCATATTTGTGTGGAGTTCTGCATTGGTGCGTTCCAGTGAGACAGGGAGGTTATGGTCGGGTACAGGTTCAGGGGATATTTGTGTGGAGTTCTGCATTGGTACGTTCCAGTGAGACAGGGAGGTTATGGTCGGGTACAGGTTCAGGGCATATTTGTGTGGAGTTCTGCGTTGGTACGTTCCAGTGAGACAAGGAGCTTATGGGCGGGTACACGTTCAGGGCATATTTGTGTGGTGTTCTGCAATGCTACGTTCCAGTGAGACTGGGAGGTTATGGAGGGGTACAGGTTCAGGGCATATTTGAGTGTAGTTCTGCATTTGTACGTTCCAGTTAGTCAGGGAGGTTATGGAGTGTACAGGTTCAGGGCACATTTGTCTGGAGTTCTGCATTGGTACGTTCCAGTGAGACAGGCAGGTTATGGAGGGTACAGGTTCAGGGCATATTTGTGTGCAGTTCTGCAGTGGTACGTTCCAGTGAGACAGGGAGGTTATGGTCGGGTACAGGATCAGGGCATATTTGTGTGGAGTACTGCATTGGTACTTTCCAGTGAGGCAGGGAAGTTATCGATGGGTACAGGTTCAGGGCAAATATGTGTGGAGTTCTGCATTGGTGCGTTCCAGTGAGCCAAGGAGGTTACGGGCGGGTAACTTTCAGGGCATATTTCTGTGGAGTTCTGCATTGGTACGTTCCAGTGAGACAGGGAGGTTATGGAGGGGTACAGGTTCAGGGCATATTTGTGTAGAGTTCTGCATTGGTGCGTTCCAGTGAGACAAGGAGGTTATGGAGGTGTACAGGTTCAGGGCATATTTGTGTGGAGTTCTGCATTGGTACGTTCCAGTGAGACTGGGAGGTTATGGAGGGGTACAGGTTCAGGGAATATTTGAGTGGAGTTCGGCATTGGTGCGTTCCAGTGAGACAGGGAAGTTATGGAGGGGTACAGGTTCAGGGCATATTTGTGTGGAGTTCTGCATTGGTACGTTCCAGTGAGACAGGGAGGTTATGGAGGGGGACAGGTTCAGGGCATATTTGTGTGGAGTTCTGCATTGGTACGTTCCAGTGAGACTGGGAGGTTATGGAGGGGTACAGGTTCAGGGCATATTTGAGTGGAGTTCGGCATTGGTGCGTTCCAGTGAGACAGGGAAGTTATGGAGGGGTACAGGTTCAGGGCATATTTGTGTGGAGTTCTGCATTGGTACGTTCCTGTGAGACAGGGAGGTTATGGAGGGGTACAGGTTCAGGGCATACTTGTGTGGAGTTCTGCATTGGTACGTTCCAGTGAGACAGGGAGGTTATGGAGGGGTACAGGTTCAGGGCATATTTGTGTAGAGTTCTGCATTGGTGCGTTCCAGTGAGACAAGGAGGTTATGGAGGTGTACAGGTTCAGGGCATATTTGTGTGGAGTTCTGCATTGGTACGTTCCAGTGAGACTGGGACGTTATGGAGGGTACAGGTTCAGGGCATATTTGTGCGGAGTTCTGCATTGGTACGTTCCAGTGAGACAGGGAGGTTATGGTCGGGTACAGGATCAGGGCATATTTGAGTGGAGTTCGGCATTGGTGTGTTCCACTGAGACAGGTAGGTTATGGAGGGGGACAGGTTCAGGGCATATTTGTGTGGTGTTCTGCATTGGTACGTTCCAGTGAGACAGGGAGGTTATGGAGGGGTACAGGTTCAGGGCATACTTGTGTGGAGTTCTGCATTGGTACATTCCAGTGAGACAGGGAGGTTATGGAGGGGTGCAGGTTCAGGGCAAATTTGTGTGGAGTTCTGCATTGGTGCGTTCCAGTGAGACAAGTAGGTTATGGGCGGGTAACTTTCAGGGCATATTTGTGTGGTGTTCTGCAATGGTACGTTCCAGTGAGACAGAAGGTTATGGAGGGGTACAGGTTCAGGGCATATTTGAGTGGAGTTCGGCATTGGTGCGTTCCAGTGAGACAGGGAGGTTATGGAGGGGTACAGGTTCTGGGCATACTTGTGTGGAGTTCTGCATTGGTACGTTCCAGTGAGACAGGGAGGTTATGGAGGGGTACAGGTTCAGGGCATATTTGTGTGGAGTTCTGCATTGGTACGTTCCAGTGAGACAGGGACGTTATGGAGGGTACAGGTTCAGGGCATATTTGTGCGGAGTTCTGCATTGGTACGTTCCAGTGAGACAGGGAGGTTATGGTCGGGTACAGGATCAGGGCTTATTTGAGTGGAGTTCGGCATTGGTGTGTTCCAGTGAGACAGGGAGGTTATGGAGGGGTACAGGTTCAGGGCATATTTGTGTGGAATTCTGCATTGGTACGTTCCATTGAGACAGGGAGGTTATGGAGGGGTACAGGTTCAGGGCATATTTGTGTGTTGTTCTGCATTGGTACGTTCCAGTGAGACAGGGAGGTTATGGAGGGTACAGGTTCACGGCATATTTGTGTGGAGTTCTGCAGTGGTACGTTCCAGTGAGACAGGGAGGTTATGGTCGGGTACAGGTTCAGGGCATATTTGTGTCGAGTTCTGCATTGGTACTTTCCAGTGAGACAGGGAGGTTATGGAGGGTACCGGTTCATGGCATATTTATGTGGAGTTCTGCAGTGGGACGTTCCAGTGAGACAGGGAGTTTATGGTCGGGTACAGGATCAGGGCACATTTGAGTGGAGTTCAGCATTGGTGCGTTCCAGTGAGACAGGCAGGTTATGGAGGGGTACAGGTTCAGGGCATATTTGTGTGTAGTTCTGCATTGGTACGTTCCAGTGAGACAGGGAGGTTATGGAGGGTACAGGTTCAGGGCATACTTGTGTGGAGTTCTGCATTGGTACGTTCCAGTGAGACAGGGAGGTTATGGAGGGGTACAGGTTCAGGGCATATTTGTGTAGAGTTCTGCATTGGTGCGTTCCAGTGAGACAAGGAGGTTATGGAGGTGTACAGGTTCAGGGCATATTTGTGTGGAGTTCTGCATTGGTACGTTCCAGTGAGACTGGGACGTTATGGAGGGTACAGGTTCAGGGCATATTTGTGCGGAGTTCTGCATTGGTACGTTCCAGTGAGACAGGGAGGTTATGGTCGGGTACAGGATCAGGGCATATTTGAGTGGAGTTCGGCATTGGTGTGTTCCACTGAGACAGGTAGGTTATGGAGGGGGACAGGTTCAGGGCATATTTGTGTGGTGTTCTGCATTGGTACGTTCCAGTGAGACAGGGAGGTTATGGAGGGGTACAGGTTCAGGGCATACTTGTGTGGAGTTCTGCATTGGTACATTCCAGTGAGACAGGGAGGTTATGGAGGGGTGCAGGTTCAGGGCAAATTTGTGTGGAGTTCTGCATTGGTGCGTTCCAGTGAGACAAGTAGGTTATGGGCGGGTAACTTTCAGGGCATATTTGTGTGGTGTTCTGCAATGGTACGTTCCAGTGAGACAGAAGGTTATGGAGGGGTACAGGTTCAGGGCATATTTGAGTGGAGTTCGGCATTGGTGCGTTCCAGTGAGACAGGGAAGTTATGGAGGGGTACAGGTTCAGGGCATATTTGTGTGGAGTTCTGCATTGGTACGTTCCAGTGAGACAGGGAGGTTATGGAGGGGTACAGGTTCAGGGCATACTTGTGTGGAGTTCTGCATTGGTACGTTCCAGTGAGACAGGGAGGTTATGGAGGGGTACAGGTTCAGGGCATATTTGTGTGGAGTTCTGCATTGGTACGTTCCAGTGAGACAGGGACGTTATGGAGGGTACAGGTTCAGGGCATATTTGTGCGGAGTTCTGCATTGGTACGTTCCAGTGAGACAGGGAGGTTATGGTCGGGTACAGGATCAGGGCTTATTTGAGTGGAGTTCGGCATTGGTGTGTTCCAGTGAGACAGGGAGGTTATGGAGGGGTACAGGTTCAGGGCATATTTGTGTGGAATTCTGCATTGGTACGTTCCATTGAGACAGGGAGGTTATGGAGGGGTACAGGTTCAGGGCATATTTGTGTGTTGTTCTGCATTGGTACGTTCCAGTGAGACAGGGAGGTTATGGAGGGTACAGGTTCACGGCATATTTGTGTGGAGTTCTGCAGTGGTACGTTCCAGTGAGACAGGGAGGTTATGGTCGGGTACAGGTTCAGGGCATATTTGTGTCGAGTTCTGCATTGGTACTTTCCAGTGAGACAGGGAGGTTATGGAGGGTACCGGTTCATGGCATATTTATGTGGAGTTCTGCAGTGGGACGTTCCAGTGAGACAGGGAGTTTATGGTCGGGTACAGGATCAGGGCACATTTGAGTGGAGTTCAGCATTGGTGCGTTCCAGTGAGACAGGCAGGTTATGGAGGGGTACAGGTTCAGGGCATATTTGTGTGTAGTTCTGCATTGGTACGTTCCAGTGAGACAGGGAGGTTATGGAGGGTACAGGTTCAGGGCATATTTGTGTGGAGTTCTGCAGTGGTACGTTCCAGTGAGACAGGGAGGTTATGGTCGGGTACAGGTTCAGGGCATATTTGTGTGGAATTCTGCATTGGTACGTTCCAGTGAGACAGTGAGGTTATGGAGGGTACAGGTTCAGGGCATATTTGTGTGGAGTTCTGCATTGGTACGTTCCAGTGAGACAGGGAGGATTTGGAGGGGTACAGGTTCAGGGTATATTTGTTTGGAGTTCTGCGTTGGTACGTTCCAGTGTGATTGGGAAGTTATGGAGGGTACAGGTTCAGGGCTTATTTGTGTGGAGTTCTGCATTCGTACGTTCCAGTGAGACAGGGAGGTTTTGGAGGGGTACAGGTTCAGGGCATGTTTGTGTGGAGTTCTGCAGTGGTACGTTCCAGTGTGACTGGGAGGTTATGGAGGGGTACAGGTTCAGGGCATATTTGTTTGCAGTTCTGCATTGGTACGTTCCAGTGAGACATGGAGGTTATGGAGAGGTACAGGTTCAGGGCATATTTGTGTGTAGTTCTGCATTGGTACGTTCCATTGAGAGAGCGAGGTTATGCACGGTACAGGATCAGGGCATATTTGAGTGGAGTTCGGCATTGGTGCGTTCCAGTGAGACAGGGAGGTTATGGAGGGGTACAGGTTCAGGGCATATTTGTGTGGAGTTCTGCATTGGTACGTTCCAGTGAGACAAGGAGGTTATGGAGGGATACGGGTTCAGGGCATATTTGTGTGGAGTTTTGCATTGGTACGTTCAAGTGTGACAGGGATGTTATGGAGGATACAGGTTCAGGGCATGTTTGAGTGGAGTTCTGCATTGGTACGTTCCAGTGAGACAGGGAGGTTTTGGAGGGGTACAGGTTCAGGTTATATTTGTTTGGAGTTCTGCGTTGGTACGTTCCAGTGTGACTGGGAGGTTATGGAGGGGTACAGGTTCAGGGCATATTTGTTTGGAGTTCTGATTTGGTACGTTCCAGTGAGACAGGGATTTTATGGAGGGAACAAGTTCAGGTCATATTTGTGTGGAGTTCTGCAGTGGGACGTTCCAGTGATACAGGAAGGTTATGGAGGGATACGGGTTCAGGGCATATTTGTGTGGAGTTCTGCATTGGTACGTTCAAGTGTGACAGGGATGTTATGGAGGGTACAGGTTCAGGGCATATTTGAGTGGAGTTCTGCATTAGTACGTTCCAGTGAGACAGGGATGTTTTGGAGGGGTACAGGTTCAGGGTATATATGTTTGGAGTTCACCGTTGGTACGTTCCAGTGTGACTGGGAGGTTATGGAGGGGTACAGGGTCAGGGCATATTTGTTTGGAGTTCTGCTTTGGTACGTTCCAGTGAGACAGGGATTTTATGGAGGGAACAAGTTCAGGTCATATTTGTGTGGAGTTCTGCAGTGGGACGTTCCAGTGAGACAGGGAGGTTATGGAGGGGTACAGTTTCAGGGCATATTCGTGTGGAGTTCTGCATTGGTACGTTCCAGTGAGACAGGAGGTTATGGAGGGTACACGTTCAGGGCATATTTGTGTGGAGTTCTGCATTGGTACGTTCCAGTGAGACAGGGAGGTTATGGAGGGGTACAGGTTCAGGGCAAATTTGTGTGGAGTTCTGCATTGGTGCGTTCCAGTGAGACAAGGAGGTTATGGGCGGGTACACGTTCAGGGCATATTTGTGTGGAGTTCTGCATTGGTACGTTCCAGTGAGACAGGGAGGTTATGGAGGGGTACAGGTTCAGGGCAAATTTGTGTGGAGTTCTGCATTGGTGCGTTCCAGTGAGACAAGGAGGTTATGGGCGGGTACACGTTCAGGGCATATTTGTGTGGAATTCTGCATTGGTACATTCCAGTGAGAGAGGGAGGTTATGCACGGTACAGGATCAGGGCATATTTGAGTGGAGTTCTGCATTGGTACGTTCCAGTGAGACAGGGAGGTTATTGAGGGGTACAGGTTCAGGGCAAATTTGTGTGGAGTTCTGCATTGGTGCGTTCCAGTGAGACAGGGAGGTTATGGGCGGGTACACTTTCAGGGCATATTTGTGTGGAATTCTGCATTGGTACGTTCCAGTGAGACAGGGAGGTTATGGAGGGCTACAGGTTCAGGGCATATTTGTGTGGAGTTCTGCATTGGTACGTTCCAGTGAGACAGGCAGGTTATGGAGGGTACAGGTTCAGGGCATATTTGTGTGCAGTTCTGCAGTGGTACGTTCCAGTGAGACAGGGAGGTTATGGTCGGGTACAGGTTCAGGGCATATTTGTGTGGAGTTCTGCATTGGTACTTTCCAGTGAGGCAGGGAAGTTATGGAGGTGTACAGGTTCAGGGCATATTTGTGTGTAGTTCTGCATTGGTACGTTCCAGTGAGATAGGGAGGTTATGGAGTGGTACAGGTTCAGGGCATATTTGTGTGTAGTTCTGCATTGGTACGTTCCAGTGAGACAGGGAGGTTATGGAGGGTACAGTTTCAGGGCATATTGGTGCGTAGTTCTGCATTGGTACGTTCCAGTGAGACAGGGAGATTATGGAGGGTTACAGGTTCAGGGCATATTTGTGAGGAGTTCTGCATTGGTACGTTCCAGTGAGACAGTGAGGTTATGGAAGGTACAGGTTCAGGGCATATTTGTGTGGTGTTCTGCAATGGTACGTTCCAGTGAGACAGGGAGGTTATGCACGGTACAGGATCAGGGCATATTTGAGTGGAGTTCGGCATTGGTGCGTTCCAGTGAGACAGGGAGGTTATGGTCGGGTACAGGTTCAGGGGATATTTGTGTGGAGTTCTGCATTGGTACGTTCCAGTGAGACAGGGAGGTTATGGAGGGGTACAGGTTCAGGGCATACTTGTGTGGAGTTCTGCATTGGTACGTTCCAGTGAGACAGGGAGGTTATGGAGGGGTACAGGTTCAGGGCATATTTGTGTGGAGTTCTGCATTGGTGCGTTCCGGTGAGACAAGGAGGTTATGGAGGTGTACAGGTTCAGGGCATATTTGTGTGGAGTTCTGCATTGGTACGTTCCAGTGAGACAGGGACGTTATGGAGGGTACAGGTTCAGGGCATATTTGTGCGGAGTTCTGCATTGGTACGTTCCAGTGAGACAGGGAGGTTATGGTCGGGTACAGGATCAGGGCATATTTGAGTGGAGTTCGGCATTGGTGTGTTCCAGTGAGACAGGTAGGTTATGGAGGGGGACAGGTTCAGGGCATATTTGTGTGGAGTTCTGCATTGGTACGTTCCAGTGAGACAGGGAGGTTATGGAGGGGTACAGTTTCAGGGCATATTTGTGTGGAGTTCTGCATTGGTGCGTTCCAGTGAGACAGGGAGGTTATGGTCGGGTACAGGTTCAGGGGATATTTGTGTGGAGTTCTGCATTGGTACGTTCCAGTGAGACAGGGAGGTTATGGTCGGGTACAGGTTCAGGGCATATTTGTGTGGAGTTCTGCGTTGGTACGTTCCAGTGAGACAAGGAGCTTATGGGCGGGTACACGTTCAGGGCATATTTGTGTGGTGTTCTGCAATGCTACGTTCCAGTGAGACTGGGAGGTTATGGAGGGGTACAGGTTCAGGGCATATTTGAGTGTAGTTCTGCATTTGTACGTTCCAGTTAGTCAGGGAGGTTATGGAGTGTACAGGTTCAGGGCACATTTGTCTGGAGTTCTGCATTGGTACGTTCCAGTGAGACAGGCAGGTTATGGAGGGTACAGGTTCAGGGCATATTTGTGTGCAGTTCTGCAGTGGTACGTTCCAGTGAGACAGGGAGGTTATGGTCGGGTACAGGATCAGGGCATATTTGTGTGGAGTTCTGCATTGGTACTTTCCAGTGAGGCAGGGAAGTTATCGATGGGTACAGGTTCAGGGCAAATATGTGTGGAGTTCTGCATTGGTGCGTTCCAGTGAGCCAAGGAGGTTACGGGCGGGTAACTTTCAGGGCATATTTCTGTGGAGTTCTGCATTGGTACGTTCCAGTGAGACAGGGAGGTTATGGAGGGGTACAGGTTCAGGGCATATTTGTGTAGAGTTCTGCATTGGTGCGTTCCAGTGAGACAAGGAGGTTATGGAGGTGTACAGGTTCAGGGCATATTTGTGTGGAGTTCTGCATTGGTACGTTCCAGTGAGACTGGGAGGTTATGGAGGGGTACAGGTTCAGGGAATATTTGAGTGGAGTTCGGCATTGGTGCGTTCCAGTGAGACAGGGAAGTTATGGAGGGGTACAGGTTCAGGGCATATTTGTGTGGAGTTCTGCATTGGTACGTTCCAGTGAGACAGGGAGGTTATGGAGGGGGACAGGTTCAGGGCATATTTGTGTGGAGTTCTGCATTGGTACGTTCCAGTGAGACTGGGAGGTTATGGAGGGGTACAGGTTCAGGGCATATTTGAGTGGAGTTCGGCATTGGTGCGTTCCAGTGAGACAGGGAAGTTATGGAGGGGTACAGGTTCAGGGCATATTTGTGTGGAGTTCTGCATTGGTACGTTCCTGTGAGACAGGGAGGTTATGGAGGGGTACAGGTTCAGGGCATACTTGTGTGGAGTTCTGCATTGGTACGTTCCAGTGAGACAGGGAGGTTATGGAGGGGTACAGGTTCAGGGCATATTTGTGTAGAGTTCTGCATTGGTGCGTTCCAGTGAGACAAGGAGGTTATGGAGGTGTACAGGTTCAGGGCATATTTGTGTGGAGTTCTGCATTGGTACGTTCCAGTGAGACTGGGACGTTATGGAGGGTACAGGTTCAGGGCATATTTGTGCGGAGTTCTGCATTGGTACGTTCCAGTGAGACAGGGAGGTTATGGTCGGGTACAGGATCAGGGCATATTTGAGTGGAGTTCGGCATTGGTGTGTTCCACTGAGACAGGTAGGTTATGGAGGGGGACAGGTTCAGGGCATATTTGTGTGGTGTTCTGCATTGGTACGTTCCAGTGAGACAGGGAGGTTATGGAGGGGTACAGGTTCAGGGCATACTTGTGTGGAGTTCTGCATTGGTACATTCCAGTGAGACAGGGAGGTTATGGAGGGGTGCAGGTTCAGGGCAAATTTGTGTGGAGTTCTGCATTGGTGCGTTCCAGTGAGACAAGTAGGTTATGGGCAGGTAACTTTCAGGGCATATTTGTGTGGTGTTCTGCAATGGTACGTTCCAGTGAGACAGAAGGTTATGGAGGGGTACAGGTTCAGGGCATATTTGAGTGGAGTTCGGCATTGGTGCGTTCCAGTGAGACAGGGAAGTTATGGAGGGGTACAGGTTCAGGGCATATTTGTGTGGAGTTCTGCATTGGTACGTTCCAGTGAGACAGGGAGGTTATGGAGGGGTACAGGTTCTGGGCATACTTGTGTGGAGTTCTGCATTGGTACGTTCCAGTGAGACAGGGAGGTTATGGAGGGGTACAGGTTCAGGGCATATTTGTGTGGAGTTCTGCATTGGTACGTTCCAGTGAGACAGGGACGTTATGGAGGGTACAGGTTCAGGGCATATTTGTGCGGAGTTCTGCATTGGTACGTTCCAGTGAGACAGGGAGGTTATGGTCGGGTACAGGATCAGGGCTTATTTGAGTGGAGTTCGGCATTGGTGTGTTCCAGTGAGACAGGGAGGTTATGGAGGGGTACAGGTTCAGGGCATATTTGTGTGGAATTCTGCATTGGTACGTTCCATTGAGACAGGGAGGTTATGGAGGGGTACAGGTTCAGGGCATATTTGTGTGTTGTTCTGCATTGGTACGTTCCAGTGAGACAGGGAGGTTATGGAGGGTACAGGTTCACGGCATATTTGTGTGGAGTTCTGCAGTGGTACGTTCCAGTGAGACAGGGAGGTTATGGTCGGGTACAGGTTCAGGGCATATTTGTGTCGAGTTCTGCATTGGTACTTTCCAGTGAGACAGGGAGGTTATGGAGGGTACCGGTTCATGGCATATTTATGTGGAGTTCTGCAGTGGGACGTTCCAGTGAGACAGGGAGTTTATGGTCGGGTACAGGATCAGGGCACATTTGAGTGGAGTTCAGCATTGGTGCGTTCCAGTGAGACAGGCAGGTTATGGAGGGGTACAGGTTCAGGGCATATTTGTGTGTAGTTCTGCATTGGTACGTTCCAGTGAGACAGGGAGGTTATGGAGGGTACAGGTTCAGGGCATACTTGTGTGGAGTTCTGCATTGGTACGTTCCAGTGAGACAGGGAGGTTATGGAGGGGTACAGGTTCAGGGCATATTTGTGTAGAGTTCTGCATTGGTGCGTTCCAGTGAGACAAGGAGGTTATGGAGGTGTACAGGTTCAGGGCATATTTGTGTGGAGTTCTGCATTGGTACGTTCCAGTGAGACTGGGACGTTATGGAGGGTACAGGTTCAGGGCATATTTGTGCGGAGTTCTGCATTGGTACGTTCCAGTGAGACAGGGAGGTTATGGTCGGGTACAGGATCAGGGCATATTTGAGTGGAGTTCGGCATTGGTGTGTTCCACTGAGACAGGTAGGTTATGGAGGGGGACAGGTTCAGGGCATATTTGTGTGGTGTTCTGCATTGGTACGTTCCAGTGAGACAGGGAGGTTATGGAGGGGTACAGGTTCAGGGCATACTTGTGTGGAGTTCTGCATTGGTACATTCCAGTGAGACAGGGAGGTTATGGAGGGGTGCAGGTTCAGGGCAAATTTGTGTGGAGTTCTGCATTGGTGCGTTCCAGTGAGACAAGTAGGTTATGGGCGGGTAACTTTCAGGGCATATTTGTGTGGTGTTCTGCAATGGTACGTTCCAGTGAGACAGAAGGTTATGGAGGGGTACAGGTTCAGGGCATATTTGAGTGGAGTTCGGCATTGGTGCGTTCCAGTGAGACAGGGAAGTTATGGAGGGGTACAGGTTCAGGGCATATTTGTGTGGAGTTCTGCATTGGTACGTTCCAGTGAGACAGGGAGGTTATGGAGGGGTACAGGTTCAGGGCATACTTGTGTGGAGTTCTGCATTGGTACGTTCCAGTGAGACAGGGAGGTTATGGAGGGGTACAGGTTCAGGGCATATTTGTGTGGAGTTCTGCATTGGTACGTTCCAGTGAGACAGGGACGTTATGGAGGGTACAGGTTCAGGGCATATTTGTGCGGAGTTCTGCATTGGTACGTTCCAGTGAGACAGGGAGGTTATGGTCGGGTACAGGATCAGGGCTTATTTGAGTGGAGTTCGGCATTGGTGTGTTCCAGTGAGACAGGGAGGTTATGGAGGGGTACAGGTTCAGGGCATATTTGTGTGGAATTCTGCATTGGTACGTTCCATTGAGACAGGGAGGTTATGGAGGGGTACAGGTTCAGGGCATATTTGTGTGTTGTTCTGCATTGGTACGTTCCAGTGAGACAGGGAGGTTATGGAGGGTACAGGTTCACGGCATATTTGTGTGGAGTTCTGCAGTGGTACGTTCCAGTGAGACAGGGAGGTTATGGTCGGGTACAGGTTCAGGGCATATTTGTGTCGAGTTCTGCATTGGTACTTTCCAGTGAGACAGGGAGGTTATGGAGGGTACCGGTTCATGGCATATTTATGTGGAGTTCTGCAGTGGGACGTTCCAGTGAGACAGGGAGTTTATGGTCGGGTACAGGATCAGGGCACATTTGAGTGGAGTTCAGCATTGGTGCGTTCCAGTGAGACAGGCAGGTTATGGAGGGGTACAGGTTCAGGGCATATTTGTGTGTAGTTCTGCATTGGTACGTTCCAGTGAGACAGGGAGGTTATGGAGGGTACAGGTTCAGGGCATATTTGTGTGGAGTTCTGCAGTGGTACGTTCCAGTGAGACAGGGAGGTTATGGTCGGGTACAGGTTCAGGGCATATTTGTGTGGAATTCTGCATTGGTACGTTCCAGTGAGACAGTGAGGTTATGGAGGGTACAGGTTCAGGGCATATTTGTGTGGAGTTCTGCATTGGTACGTTCCAGTGAGACAGGGAGGATTTGGAGGGGTACAGGTTCAGGGTATATTTGTTTGGAGTTCTGCGTTGGTACGTTCCAGTGTGATTGGGAAGTTATGGAGGGTACAGGTTCAGGGCTTATTTGTGTGGAGTTCTGCATTCGTACGTTCCAGTGAGACAGGGAGGTTTTGGAGGGGTACAGGTTCAGGGCATGTTTGTGTGGAGTTCTGCAGTGGTACGTTCCAGTGTGACTGGGAGGTTATGGAGGGGTACAGGTTCAGGGCATATTTGTTTGCAGTTCTGCATTGGTACGTTCCAGTGAGACATCGAGGTTATGGAGAGGTACAGGTTCAGGGCATATTTGTGTGTAGTTCTGCATTGGTACGTTCCATTGAGAGAGCGAGGTTATGCACGGTACAGGATCAGGGCATATTTGAGTGGAGTTCGGCATTGGTGCGTTCCAGTGAGACAGGGAGGTTATGGAGGGGTACAGGTTCAGGGCATATTTGTGTGGAGTTCTGCATTGGTACGTTCCAGTGAGACAAGGAGGTTATGGGGGGATACGGGTTCAGGGCATATTTGTGTGGAGTTTTGCATTGGTACGTTCAAGTGTGACAGGGATGTTATGGAGGATACAGGTTCAGGGCATGTTTGAGTGGAGTTCTGCATTGGTACGTTCCAGTGAGACAGGGAGGTTTTGGAGGGGTACAGGTTCAGGTTATATTTGTTTGGAGTTCTGCGTTGGTACGTTCCAGTGTGACTGGGAGGTTATGGAGGGGTACAGGTTCAGGGCATATTTGTTTGGAGTTCTGATTTGGTACGTTCCAGTGAGACAGGGATTTTATGGAGGGAACAAGTTCAGGTCATATTTGTGTGGAGTTCTGCAGTGGGACGTTCCAGTGATACAGGAAGGTTATGGAGGGATACGGGTTCAGGGCATATTTGTGTGGAGTTCTGCATTGGTACGTTCAAGTGTGACAGGGATGTTATGGAGGGTACAGGTTCAGGGCATATTTGAGTGGAGTTCTGCATTAGTACGTTCCAGTGAGACAGGGATGTTTTGGAGGGGTACAGGTTCAGGGTATATATGTTTGGAGTTCACCGTTGGTACGTTCCAGTGTGACTGGGAGGTTATGGAGGGGTACAGGGTCAGGGCATATTTGTTTGGAGTTCTGCTTTGGTACGTTCCAGTGAGACAGGGATTTTATGGAGGGAACAAGTTCAGGTCATATTTGTGTGGAGTTCTGCAGTGGGACGTTCCAGTGAGACAGGGAGGTTATGGAGGGGTACAGTTTCAGGGCATATTCGTGTGGAGTTCTGCATTGGTACGTTCCAGTGAGACAGGAGGTTATGGAGGGTACACGTTCAGGGCATATTTGTGTGGAGTTCTGCATTGGTACGTTCCAGTGAGACAGGGAGGTTATGGAGGGGTACAGGTTCAGGGCAAATTTGTGTGGAGTTCTGCATTGGTGCGTTCCAGTGAGACAAGGAGGTTATGGGCGGGTACACGTTCAGGGCATATTTGTGTGGAGTTCTGCATTGGTACGTTCCAGTGAGACAGGGAGGTTATGGAGGGGTACAGGTTCAGGGCAAATTTGTGTGGAGTTCTGCATTGGTGCGTTCCAGTGAGACAAGGAGGTTATGGGCGGGTACACGTTCAGGGCATATTTGTGTGGAATTCTGCATTGGTACATTCCAGTGAGAGAGGGAGGTTATGCACGGTACAGGATCAGGGCATATTTGAGTGGAGTTCTGCATTGGTACGTTCCAGTGAGACAGGGAGGTTATTGAGGGGTACAGGTTCAGGGCAAATTTGTGTGGAGTTCTGCATTGGTGCGTTCCAGTGAGACAGGGAGGTTATGGGCGGGTACACTTTCAGGGCATATTTGTGTGGAATTCTGCATTGGTACGTTCCAGTGAGACAGGGAGGTTATGGAGGGCTACAGGTTCAGGGCATATTTGTGTGGAGTTCTGCATTGGTACGTTCCAGTGAGACAGGCAGGTTATGGAGGGTACAGGTTCAGGGCATATTTGTGTGCAGTTCTGCAGTGGTACGTTCCAGTGAGACAGGGAGGTTATGGTCGGGTACAGGTTCAGGGCATATTTGTGTGGAGTTCTGCATTGGTACTTTCCAGTGAGGCAGGGAAGTTATGGAGGTGTACAGGTTCAGGGCATATTTGTGTGTAGTTCTGCATTGGTACGTTCCAGTGAGATAGGGAGGTTATGGAGTGGTACAGGTTCAGGGCATATTTGTGTGTAGTTCTGCATTGGTACGTTCCAGTGAGACAGGGAGGTTATGGAGGGTACAGTTTCAGGGCATATTGGTGCGTAGTTCTGCATTGGTACGTTCCAGTGAGACAGGGAGATTATGGAGGGTTACAGGTTCAGGGCATATTTGTGAGGAGTTCTGCATTGGTACGTTCCAGTGAGACAGTGAGGTTATGGAAGGTACAGGTTCAGGGCATATTTGTGTGGTGTTCTGCAATGGTACGTTCCAGTGAGACAGGGAGGTTATGCACGGTACAGGATCAGGGCATATTTGAGTGGAGTTCGGCATTGGTGCGTTCCAGTGAGACAGGGAGGTTATGGTCGGGTACAGGTTCAGGGGATATTTGTGTGGAGTTCTGCATTGGTACGTTGCAGTGAGACAGTGAGGTTATGGTCGTGTACAGGTTCAGGGCATATTTGTGTGGAGTTCTGCATTGGTACGTTCCAGTGAGACAAGGAGCTTATGGGCGGGTAACTTTCAGGGCATATTTCTGTGGTGTTCTGCAATGGTACGTTCCAGTGAGACAGAAGTTTATGGAGGGGTACAGGTTCAGGGCATATTTGAGTGGAGTTCGGCATTGGTGCGTTCCAGTGAGACAGGGAAGTTATGGAGGGGTACAGGTTCAGGGCATATTTGTGTGGAGTTCTGCATTGGTACGTTCCAGTGAGACAGGGAGGTTATGGAGGGGTACAGGTTCAGGGCATACTTGTGTGGAGTTCTGCATTGGTACGTTCCAGTGAGACAGGGAGGTTATGGAGGGGTACAGGTTCAGGGCATATTTGTGTGGAGTTCTGCATTGGTGCGTTCCGGTGAGACAAGGAGGTTATGGAGGTGTACAGGTTCAGGGCATATTTGTGTGGAGTTCTGCATTGGTACGTTCCAGTGAGACAGGGACGTTATGGAGGGTACAGGTTCAGGGCATATTTGTGCGGAGTTCTGCATTGGTACGTTCCAGTGAGACAGGGAGGTTATGGTCGGGTACAGGATCAGGGCATATTTGAGTGGAGTTCGGCATTGGTGTGTTCCAGTGAGACAGGTAGGTTATGGAGGGGGACAGGTTCAGGGCATATTTGTGTGGAGTTCTGCATTGGTACGTTCCAGTGAGACAGGGAGGTTATGGAGGGGTACAGTTTCAGGGCATATTTGTGTGGAGTTCTGCATTGGTGCGTTCCAGTGAGACAGGGAGGTTATGGTCGGGTACAGGTTCAGGGGATATTTGTGTGGAGTTCTGCATTGGTACGTTCCAGTGAGACAGGGAGGTTATGGTCGGGTACAGGTTCAGGGCATATTTGTGTGGAGTTCTGCGTTGGTACGTTCCAGTGAGACAAGGAGCTTATGGGCGGGTACACGTTCAGGGCATATTTGTGTGGTGTTCTGCAATGGTACGTTCCAGTGAGACTGGGAGGTTATGGAGGGGTACAGGTTCAGGGCATATTTGAGTGTAGTTCTGCATTTGTACGTTCCAGTTAGTCAGGGAGGTTATGGAGTGTACAGGTTCAGGGCACATTTGTCTGGAGTTCTGCATTGGTACGTTCCAGTGAGACAGGCAGGTTATGGAGGTTACAGGTTCAGGGCATATTTGTGTGCAGTTCTGCAGTGGTACGTTCCAGTGAGACAGGGAGGTTATGGTCGGGTACAGGATCAGGGCATATTTGTGTGGAGTTCTGCATTGGTACTTTCCAGTGAGGCAGGGAAGTTATCGATGGGTACAGGTTCAGGGCAAATATGTGTGGAGTTCTGCATTGGTGCGTTCCAGTGAGCCAAGGAGGTTACGGGCGGGTAACTTTCAGGGCATATTTCTGTGGAGTTCTGCATTGGTACGTTCCAGTGAGACAGGGAGGTTATGGAGGGGTACAGGTTCAGGGCATATTTGTGTAGAGTTCTGCATTGGTGCGTTCCAGTGAGACAAGGAGGTTATGGAGGTGTACAGGTTCAGGGCATATTTGTGTGGAGTTCTGCATTGGTACGTTCCAGTGAGACTGGGAGGTTATGGAGGGGTACAGGTTCAGGGCATATTTGAGTGGAGTTCGGCATTGGTGCGTTCCAGTGAGACAGGGAAGTTATGGAGGGGTACAGGTTCAGGGCATATTTGTGTGGAGTTCTGCATTGGTACGTTCCAGTGAGACAGGGAGGTTATGGAGGGGGACAGGTTCAGGGCATATTTGTGTGGAGTTCTGCATTGGTACGTTCCAGTGAGACTGGGAGGTTATGGAGGGGTACAGGTTCAGGGCATATTTGAGTGGAGTTCGGCATTGGTGCGTTCCAGTGAGACAGGGAAGTTATGGAGGGGTACAGGTTCAGGGCATATTTGTGTGGAGTTCTGCATTGGTACGTTCCTGTGAGACAGGGAGGTTATGGAGGGGTACAGGTTCAGGGCATACTTGTGTGGAGTTCTGCATTGGTACGTTCCAGTGAGACAGGGAGGTTATGGAGGGGTACAGGTTCAGGGCATATTTGTGTAGAGTTCTGCATTGGTGCGTTCCAGTGAGACAAGGAGGTTATGGAGGTGTACAGGTTCAGGGCATATTTGTGTGGAGTTCTGCATTGGTACGTTCCAGTGAGACTGGGACGTTATGGAGGGTACAGGTTCAGGGCATATTTGTGCGGAGTTCTGCATTGGTACGTTCCAGTGAGACAGGGAGGTTATGGTCGGGTACAGGATCAGGGCATATTTGAGTGGAGTTCGGCATTGGTGTGTTCCACTGAGACAGGTAGGTTATGGAGGGGGACAGGTTCAGGGCATATTTGTGTGGTGTTCTGCATTGGTACGTTCCAGTGAGACAGGGAGGTTATGGAGGGGTACAGGTTCAGGGCATACTTGTGTGGAGTTCTGCATTGGTACATTCCAGTGAGAGAGGGAGGTTATGGAGGGGTGCAGGTTCAGGGCAAATTTGTGTGGAGTTCTGCATTGGTGCGTTCCAGTGAGACAAGTAGGTTATGGGCGGGTAACTTTCAGGGCATATTTGTGTGGTGTTCTGCAATGGTACGTTCCAGTGAGACAGAAGGTTATGGAGGGGTACAGGTTCAGGGCATATTTGAGTGGAGTTCGGCATTGGTGCGTTCCAGTGAGACAGGGAAGTTATGGAGGGGTACAGGTTCAGGGCATATTTGTGTGGAGTTCTGCATTGGTACGTTCCAGTGAGACAGGGAGGTTATGGAGGGGTACAGGTTCTGGGCATACTTGTGTGGAGTTCTGCATTGGTACGTTCCAGTGAGACAGGGAGGTTATGGAGGGGTACAGGTTCAGGGCATATTTGTGTGGAGTTCTGCATTGGTACGTTCCAGTGAGACAGGGACGTTATGGAGGGTACAGGTTCAGGGCATATTTGTGCGGAGTTCTGCATTGGTACGTTCCAGTGAGACAGGGAGGTTATGGTCGGGTACAGGATCAGGGCTTATTTGAGTGGAGTTCGGCATTGGTGTGTTCCAGTGAGACAGGGAGGTTATGGAGGGGTACAGGTTCAGGGCATATTTGTGTGGAATTCTGCATTGGTACGTTCCATTGAGACAGGGAGGTTATGGAGGGGTACAGGTTCAGGGCATATTTGTGTGTTGTTCTGCATTGGTACGTTCCAGTGAGACAGGGAGGTTATGGAGGGTACAGGTTCACGGCATATTTGTGTCGAGTTCTGCATTGGTACTTTCCAGTGAGACAGGGAGGTTATGGAGGGTACCGGTTCATGGCATATTTATGTGGAGTTCTGCAGTGGGACGTTCCAGTGAGACAGGGAGTTTATGGTCGGGTACAGGATCAGGGCACATTTGAGTGGAGTTCAGCATTGGTGCGTTCCAGTGAGACAGGCAGGTTATGGAGGGGTACAGGTTCAGGGCATATTTGTGTGTAGTTCTGCATTGGTACGTTCCAGTGAGACAGGGAGGTTATGGAGGGTACAGGTTCAGGGCATATTTGTGTGGAGTTCTGCAGTGGTACGTTCCAGTGAGACAGGGAGGTTATGGTCGGGTACAGGTTCAGGGCATATTTGTGTGGAATTCTGCATTGGTACGTTCCAGTGAGACAGTGAGGTTATGGAGGGTACAGGTTCAGGGCATATTTGTGTGGAGTTCTGCATTGGTACGTTCCAGTGAGACAGGGAGGATTTGGAGGGGTACAGGTTCAGGGTATATTTGTTTGGAGTTCTGCGTTGGTACGTTCCAGTGTGATTGGGAAGTTATGGAGGGTACAGGTTCAGGGCTTATTTGTGTGGAGTTCTGCATTCGTACGTTCCAGTGAGACAGGGAGGTTTTGGAGGGGTACAGGTTCAGGGCATGTTTGTGTGGAGTTCTGCAGTGGTACGTTCCAGTGTGACTGGGAGGTTATGGAGGGGTACAGGTTCAGGGCATATTTGTTTGCAGTTCTGCATTGGTACGTTCCAGTGAGACATGGAGGTTATGGAGAGGTACAGGTTCAGGGCATATTTGTGTGTAGTTCTGCATTGGTACGTTCCATTGAGAGAGCGAGGTTATGCACGGTACAGGATCAGGGCATATTTGAGTGGAGTTCGGCATTGGTGCGTTCCAGTGAGACAGGGAGGTTATGGAGGGGTACAGGTTCAGGGCATATTTGTGTGGAGTTCTGCATTGGTACGTTCCAGTGAGACAAGGAGGTTATGGAGGGATACGGGTTCAGGGCATATTTGTGTGGAGTTTTGCATTGGTACGTTCAAGTGTGACAGGGATGTTATGGAGGATACAGGTTCAGGGCATGTTTGAGTGGAGTTCTGCATTGGTACGTTCCAGTGAGACAGGGAGGTTTTGGAGGGGTACAGGTTCAGGTTATATTTGTTTGGAGTTCTGCGTTGGTACGTTCCAGTGTGACTGGGAGGTTATGGAGGGGTACAGGTTCAGGGCATATTTGTTTGGAGTTCTGCTTTGGTACGTTCCAGTGAGACAGGGATTTTATGGAGGGAACAAGTTCAGGTCATATTTGTGTGGAGTTCTGCAGTGGGACGTTCCAGTGATACAGGAAGGTTATGGAGGGATACGGGTTCAGGGCATATTTGTGTGGAGTTCTGCATTGGTACGTTCAAGTGTGACAGGGATGTTATGGAGGGTACAGGTTCAGGGCATATTTGAGTGGAGTTCTGCATTAGTACGTTCCAGTGAGACAGGGATGTTTTGGAGGGGTACAGGTTCAGGGTATATATGTTTGGAGTTCACCGTTGGTACGTTCCAGTGTGACTGGGAGGTTATGGAGGGGTACAGGGTCAGGGCATATTTGTTTGGAGTTCTGCTTTGGTACGTTCCAGTGAGACAGGGATTTTATGGAGGGAACAAGTTCAGGTCATATTTGTGTGGAGTTCTGCAGTGGGACGTTCCAGTGAGACAGGGAGGTTATGGAGGGGTACAGTTTCAGGGCATATTCGTGTGGAGTTCTGCATTGGTACGTTCCAGTGAGACAGGAGGTTATGGAGGGTACACGTTCAGGGCATATTTGTGTGGAGTTCTGCAATGGGACGTTCCAGTGAGACAGGGATATTATGGAGGGTACACGTTCAGGGCATATTTGTGTGTAGTTCTGCATTGGTAAGTTCCAGTGAGACAGGGACGTTATGGAGGATACAGGTTCATGGCATATTTGTGTGGAGTTCTGCATTGGTACGCTCCAGTCAGACAGGGAGGTTACGGAGCGGTACTGGTTCAGGGCATATTTGTGTGGATTTCTGCATTGGTACTTTCCAGTGAGACAGGGAGGTTATGGAGGGGTACAGGTTCAGGGCATATTTGTGTGGAGTTCTGCTTTGGTATGTTACAGTGAGACAGGGAGGTTATGGCGGGGTACACGTTCAGGTCATATTTGTGTGGAGTTCTGCATTGGTACTTTATAGTGAGACAGGGAGGTTATGGGCGGGTACTGGTTCAGGGCATATTTCTGTGGAATTCTGCATTGTTACGTTCCAGTGAGACAGTGAGGTTATGGAGGGTACAGGTTCAGGGCATATTTGTGTGGAGTTCTGCATTGGTACGTTCCAGTGAGACAGGGAGGATTTGGAGGGGTACAGGTTCAGGGTATATTTGTTTGGAGTTCTGCGTTGGTACGTTCCAGTGTGATTGGGAGGTTATGGAGGGGTACAGGTTCAGGGCATATTTGTTTGGAGTTCTGCTTTGGTACGTTACAGTGAGACAGGGAGGTTATGGAGGGTACACGTTCAGGTCATATTTGTGTGGAGTTCTGCAGTGGGACGTTCCAGTGAGACAGGGAGGTTATGGACGGGTACTGGTTCAGGGCACATTTGTGTGGAGTTCTGCATTGGTACGTTCCAGTGAGACAGGGAGGTTATGGAGTGTACATGTTCAGGGCATATTTGTGTGGAATTCTGCATTGGTACGTTCCAGTGAGACAGGGAAGTTATGGAGGGTACAGGTTCAGGGCTTATTTGTGTGGAGTTCTGCATTCGTACGTTCCAGTGAGACAGGGAGGTTTTGGAGGGGTACAGGTTCAGGGCATGTTTGTGTGGAGTTCTGCAGTGGTACGTTCCAGTGTGACTGGGAGGTTATGGAGGGGTACAGGTTCAGGGCATATTTGTTTGGAGTTCTGCATTGGTACGTTCCAGTGAGACATGGAGGTTATGGAGAGGTACAGGTTCAGGGCATATTTGTGTGTAGTTCTGCATTGGTACGTTCCATTGAGAGAGCGAGGTTATGCACGGTACAGGATCAGGGCATATTTGAGTGGAGTTCGGCATTGGTGCGTTCCAGTGAGACAGGGAGGTTATGGAGGGGTACAGGTTCAGGGCATATTTGTGTGGAGTTCTGCATTGGTACGTTCCAGTGAGACAAGGAGGTTATGGAGGGATACGGGTTCAGGGCATATTTGTGTGGAGTTTTGCATTGGTACGTTCAAGTGTGACAGGGATGTTATGGAGGATACAGGTTCAGGGCATGTTTGAGTGGAGTTCTGCATTGGTACGTTCCAGTGAGACAGGGAGGTTTTGGAGGGGTACAGGTTCAGGTTATATTTGTTTGGAGTTCTGCGTTGGTACGTTCCAGTGTGACTGGGAGGTTATGGAGGGGTACAGGTTCAGGGCATATTTGTTTGGAGTTCTGCTTTGGTACGTTCCAGTGAGACAGGGATTTTATGGAGGGAACAAGTTCAGGTCATATTTGTGTGGAGTTCTGCAGTGGGACGTTCCAGTGATACAGGAAGGTTATGGAGGGATACGGGTTCAGGGCATATTTGTGTGGAGTTCTGCATTGGTACGTTCAAGTGTGACAGGGATGTTATGGAGGGTACAGGTTCAGGGCATATTTGAGTGGAGTTCTGCATTAGTACGTTCCAGTGAGACAGGGATGTTTTGGAGGGGTACAGGTTCAGGGTATATATGTTTGGAGTTCACCGTTGGTACGTTCCAGTGTGACTGGGAGGTTATGGAGGGGTACAGGGTCAGGGCATATTTGTTTGGAGTTCTGCTTTGGTACGTTCCAGTGAGACAGGGATTTTATGGAGGGAACAAGTTCAGGTCATATTTGTGTGGAGTTCTGCGGTGGGACGTTCCAGTGAGACAGGGAGGTTATGGAGTGGTACAGTTTCAGGGCATATTCGTGTGGAGTTCTGCATTGGTACGTTCCAGTGAGACAGGAATGTTATGGAGGGTACACGTTCAGGGCATATTTGTGTGTAGTTCTGCATTGGTACGTTCCAGTGAGACAGGGACGTTATGGAGGATACAGGTTCATGGCATATTTGTGTGGAGTTCTGCATTGGTACGCTCCAGTCAGACAGGGAGGTTATGGAGCGGTACTGGTTCAGGGCATATTTGTGTGGATTTCTGCATTGGTACTTTCCAGTGAGACAGGGAGGTTATGGAGGGGTACAGGTTCAGGGCATATTTGTGTGGAGTTCTGCATTGGTACGCTCCAGTCAGACAGGGAGGTTATGGAGGATACAGGTTCATGGCATGTTTGTGTGGAGTTCTGCATTGGTACGTTCCAATCAGACAAGGAGGTTATGGAGGGGTACAGTTTCAGGGCATATTCGTGTGGAGTTCTGAATTGGTACGTTCCAGTGAGACAGGGAGGTTATGGAGGGTACACGTTCAGGGCATATTTGTGTGGAGTTCTGCAGTGGGACGTTCCAGTGAGACAGGGAGGTTATGGAGGGTACACGTTCAGGGCATATTTGTGTGTAGTTCTGCATTGGTACGTTCCAGTGAGACAGGGACGTTATGGAGGATACAGGTTCATGGCATATTTGTGTGGAGTTCTGCATTGGTACGCTCCAGTCAGACAGGGAGGTTATGGAGCGGTACTGTTTCAGGGCATATTTGTGTGGATTTCTGCATTGGTACTTTCCAGTGAGACAGGGAGTTTATGGAGGGGTACAGGTTCAGGGCATATTTGTGTGGAGTTCTGCTTTGGTATATTACAGTGAGACAGGGAGGTTATGGCGCGGTACAGGTTCAGGGCATATTTGTGTGTAGTTCTGCTTTGGTACGTTCCAGTGAGACATGGAGGTTATGGAGAGGTACAGGTTCAGGGCATATTTGTGTGTAGTTCTGCATTGGTACGTTCCATTGAGAGAGCGAGGTTATGCACGGTACAGGTTCAGGGCATATTTGTGTGGAGTTCTGCATTGGTACGTTCCAGTGAGACAAGGAGGTTATGGAGGGATACGGGTTCAGGGCATATTTGTGTGGAGTTTTGCATTGGTACGTTCAAGTGTGACAGGGATGTTATGGAGGATACAGGTTCAGGGCATGTTTGAGTGGAGTTCTGCATTGGTACGTTCCAGTGAGACAGGGAGGTTTTGGAGGGGTACAGGTTCAGGTTATATTTGTTTGGAGTTCTGCGTTGGTTCGTTCCAGTGTGACTGGGAGGTTATGGAGGGGTACAGGTTCAGGGCATATTTGTTTGGAGTTCTGCTTTGGTACGTTCCAGTGAGACAGGGATTTTATGGAGGGAACAAGTTCAGGTCATATTTGTGTGGAGTTCTGCAGTGGGACGTTCCAGTGATACAGGAAGGTTATGGAGGGATACGGGTTCAGGGCATATTTGTGTGGAGTTCTGCATTGGTACGTTCAAGTGTGACAGGGATGTTATGGAGGGTACAGGTTCAGGGCATATTTGAGTGGAGTTCTGCATTAGTACGTTCCAGTGAGACAGGGATGTTTTGGAGGGGTACAGGTTCAGGGTATATATGTTTGGAGTTCACCGTTGGTACGTTCCAGTGTGACTGGGAGGTTATGGAGGGGTACAGGGTCAGGGCATATTTGTTTGGAGTTCTGCTTTGGTACGTTCCAGTGAGACAGGGATTTTATGGAGGGAACAAGTTCAGGTCATATTTGTGTGGAGTTCTGCGGTGGGACGTTCCAGTGAGACAGGGAGGTTATGGAGTGGTACAGTTTCAGGGCATATTCGTGTGGAGTTCTGCATTGGTACGTTCCAGTGAGACAGGGACGTTATGGAGGATACAGGTTCATGGCATATTTGTGTGGAGTTCTGCATTGGTACGCTCCAGTCAGACAGGGAGGTTATGGAGCGGTACTGGTTCAGGGCATATTTGTGTGGATTTCTGCATTGGTACTTTCCAGTGAGACAGGGAGGTTATGGAGGGGTACAGTTTCAGGGCATATTCGTGTGGAGTTCGGCATTGGTACGTTCCAGTGAGACAGGGAGGTTATGGAGGGTACACGTTCAGGGCATATTTGTGTGGAGTTCTGCAGTGGGACGTTCCAGTGAGACAGGGAGGTTATGGAGGGTACACGTTCAGGGCATATTTGTGTGTAGTTCTGCATTGGTACGTTCCAGTGAGACAGGGACGTTATGGAGGATACAGGTTCATGGCATATTTGTGTGGAGTTCTGCATTGGTACGCTCCAGTCAGACAGGGAGGTTATGGAGCGGTACTGGTTTAGGGCATATTTGTGTGGATTTCTGCATTGGTACTTTCCAGTGAGACAGGGAGGTTATGGAGGTGTACAGGTTCAGGGCATATTTGTGTGGAGTTCTGCTTTGGTATGTTACAGTGAGACAGGGAGGTTATGGCGGGGTACAGATTCAGGGCATATTTGTGTGTAGTTCTGCATTGGTACGTTCCAGTGAGACAGGGATGTTATGGAGGATACAGGTTCATGGCATGTATGTGTGGAGTTCTGCATTGGTACGTTCCAGTCAGACAAGGAGGTTATGGGGGGGTACAGTTGCTGGGCATTTTTGTGCGGAGTTCTGCATTCGTGCGTTCCAGTGAGACAGGGAGGTTATGGAGGGTACAGGTTCAGGGCATATTTGATTGGAGTTCTGCATTGGTACATTCCAGTGAGACAGGGAGGATTGGAGGGGTACAGGTTCAGGGCATATTTGTGCGGAGATCTGCATTGGTACTTTATAGTGAGACAGGGTGGTTATGGGCGAGTACTGGTTCAGGGCATATTTGTGTGGAATTCTGCATTGTTATGTTCCAGTGAGACAGGGAGGTTATGGAGGGTACAGGTTCAGGGCATATTTGTGTGGAGTTCTGCATTGGTACGTTCCAGTGCGACAGGGAGGATTTGGAGGGGTACAGGGTCAGGGTATATTTGTTTGGAGTTCTGCGTTGGTACGTTCCAGTGTGACTGGGAGGTTATGGAGGGGTACAGGTTCAGGGCATATTTGTTTGGAGTTCTGCTTTGGTACGTTACAGTGAGACAGTGAGGTTATGGAGGGTACACGTTCAGGTCATATTTGTGTGGAGTTCTGCAGTGGGACGTTCCAGTGAGACAGGGAGGTTATGGACGGGTACAGGTTCAGGGCACATTTGTGTGGAGTTCTGCATTGGTACGTTCCAGTGAGACAGGGAGGTTATGGAGGGGTACAGGTTCAGGGCATATGTGTGTGGAGTTCTGCAATGGTACGTTCCAGTGAGACAGGGAGGTTATGGAGGGTACACGTTCAGGGCATATTTGTGTGGAGTTCTGCAGTGGGACGTTCCAGTGAGACAGGGAGGTTATGGAGGGGTACAGGTTCAGGGCATATTTGTGTGGAGTTCTGCATTGGTACGTTCCAGTGAGACAGGGATGTTATGGAGTGTACATGTTCAGGGCATATTTGTGTGGAATTCTGCATTGGTACGTTCCAGTGAGACAGGGAAGTTATGGAGGGTACAGGTTCAGGGCTTATTTGTGTGGAGTTCTGCATTCGTACGTTCCAGTGAGACAGGGAGGTTTTGGAGGGGTACAGGTTCAGGGCATGTTTGTGTGGAGTTCTGCAGTGGTACGTTCCAGTGTGACTGGGAGGTTATGGAGGGGTACAGGTTCAGGGCATATTTGTTTGGAGTTCTGCATTGGTACGTTCCAGTGAGACATGGAGGTTATGGAGAGGTACAGGTTCAGGGCATATTTGTGTGTAGTTCTGCATTGGTACGTTCCATTGAGAGAGCGAGGTTATGTACGGTACAGGATCAGGGCATATTTGAGTGGAGTTCGGCATTGGTGCGTTCCAGTGAGACAGGGAGGTTATGGAGGGGTACGGGTTCAGGGCATATTTGTGTGGAGTTCTGCATTGGTACGTTCAAGTGTGACAGGGATGTTATGGAGGGATACGGGTTCAGGGCATATTTGTGTGGAGTTCTGCATTGGTACATTCCAGTGAGACAGGGAGGTTTGGAGGGGTACAGGTTCAGGGCATATTTGTGTGGAGATCTGCATTGGTACTTTATAGTGAGACAGGGTGGTTATGGGCGGGTACTGGTTCAGGGCATATTTGTGTGGAATTCTGCATTGTTATGTTCCAGTGAGACAGGGAGGTTATGGAGGGTACAGGTTCAGGGCATATTTGTGTGGAGTTCTGCATTGGTACGTTCCAGTGCGACAGGGAGGATTTGGAGGGGTACAGGGTCAGGGTATATTTGTTTGGAGTTCTGCGTTGGTACGTTCCAGTGTGACTGGGAGGTTATGGAGGGGTACAGGTTCAGGGCATATTTGTTTGGAGTTCTGCTTTGGTACGTTACAGTGAGACAGTGAGGTTATGGAGGGTACACGTTCAGGTCATATTTGTGTGGAGTTCTGCAGTGGGACATTCCAGTGAGACAGGGAGGTTATGGACGGGTACAGGTTCAGGGCATATTTGTGTGGAGTTCTGCTTTGGTATATTACAGTGAGACAGGGAGGTTATGGCGCGGTACAGGTTCAGGGCATATTTGTGTGTAGTTCTGCTTTGGTACGTTCCAGTGAGACATGGAGGTTATGGAGAGGTACAGGTTCAGGGCATATTTGTGTGTAGTTCTGCATTGGTACGTTCCATTGAGAGAGCGAGGTTATGCACGGTACAGGTTCAGGGCATATTTGTGTGGAGTTCTGCATTGGTACGTTCCAGTGAGACAAGGAGGTTATGGAGGGATACGGGTTCAGGGCATATTTGTGTGGAGTTTTGCATTGGTACGTTCAAGTGTGACAGGGATGTTATGGAGGATACAGGTTCAGGGCATGTTTGAGTGGAGTTCTGCATTGGTACGTTCCAGTGAGACAGGGAGGTTTTGGAGGGGTACAGGTTCAGGTTATATTTGTTTGGAGTTCTGCGTTGGTACGTTCCAGTGTGACTGGGAGGTTATGGAGGGGTACAGGTTCAGGGCATATTTGTTTGGAGTTCTGCTTTGGTACGTTCCAGTGAGACAGGGATTTTATGGAGGGAACAAGTTCAGGTCATATTTGTGTGGAGTTCTGCAGTGGGACGTTCCAGTGATACAGGAAGGTTATGGAGGGATACGGGTTCAGGGCATATTTGTGTGGAGTTCTGCATTGGTACGTTCAAGTGTGACAGGGATGTTATGGAGGGTACAGGTTCAGGGCATATTTGAGTGGAGTTCTGCATTAGTACGTTCCAGTGAGACAGGGAGGTTTTGGAGGGGTACAGGTTCAGGGTATATATGTTTGGAGTTCACCGTTGGTACGTTCCAGTGTGACTGGGAGGTTATGGAGGGGTACAGGGTCAGGACATATTTGTTTGGAGTTCTGCTTTGGTACGTTCCAGTGAGACAGGGATTTTATGGAGGGAACAAGTTCAGGTCATATTTGTGTGGAGTTCTGCAGTGGGACGTTCCAGTGAGACAGGGAGGTTATGGAGGGGTACAGTTTCAGGGCATATTCGTGTGGAGTTCTGCATTGGTACGTTCCAGTGAGACAGGGAGGTTATGGAGGGTACACGTTCAGGGCATATTTGTGTGGAGTTCTGCAATGGGACGTTCCAGTGAGACAGGGATGTTATGGAGGGTACACGTTCAGGGCATATTTGTGTGTAGTTCTGCATTGGTACGTTCCAGTGAGACAGGGACGTTATGGAGGATACAGGTTCATGGCATATTTGTGTGGAGTTCTGCATTGGTACGCTCCAGTCAGACAGGGAGGTTATGGAGCGGTACTGGTTCAGGGCATATTTGTGTGGATTTCTGCATTGGTACTTTCCAGTGAGACAGGGAGGTTATGGAGGGGTACAGGTTCAGGGCATATTTGTGTGGAGTTCTGCTTTGGTATGTTACAGTGAGACAGGGAGGTTATGGCGGGGTACACGTTCAGGTCATATTTGTGTGGAGTTCTGCATTGGTACTTTATAGTGAGACAGGGAGGTTATGGGCGGGTACTGGTTCAGGGCATATTTCTGTGGAATTCTGCATTGTTACGTTCCAGTGAGACAGTGAGGTTATGGAGGGTACAGGTTCAGGGCATATTTGTGTGGAGTTCTGCATTGGTACGTTCCAGTGAGACAGGGAGGATTTGGAGGGGTACAGGTTCAGGGTATATTTGTTTGGAGTTCTGCGTTGGTACGTTCCAGTGTGATTGGGAGGTTATGGAGGGGTACAGGTTCAGGGCATATTTGTTTGGAGATCTGCTTTGGTACGTTACAGTGAGACAGGGAGGTTATGGAGGGTACACGTTCAGGTCATATTTGTGTGGAGTTCTGCAGTGGGACGTTCCAGTGAGACAGGGAGGTTATGGACGGGTACTGGTTCAGGGCACATTTGTGTGGAGTTCTGCATTGGTACGTTCCAGTGAGACAGGGAGGTTATGGAGTGTACATGTTCAGGGCATATTTGTGTGGAATTCTGCATTGGTACGTTCCAGTGAGACAGGGAAGTTATGGAGGGTACAGGTTCAGGGCTTATTTGTGTGGAGTTCTGCATTCGTACGTTCCAGTGCGACAGGGAGGTTTTGGAGGGGTACAGGTTCAGGGCATGTTTGTGTGGAGTTCTGCAGTGGTACGTTCCAGTGTGACTGGGAGGTTATGGAGGGGTACAGGTTCAGGGCATATTTGTTTGGAGTTCTGCATTGGTACGTTCCAGTGAGACATGGAGGTTATGGAGAGGTACAGGTTCAGGGCATATTTGTGTGTAGTTCTGCATTGGTACGTTCCATTGAGAGAGCGAGGTTATGCACGGTACAGGATCAGGGCATATTTGAGTGGAGTTCGGCATTGGTGCGTTCCAGTGAGACAGGGAGGTTATGGAGGGGTACAGGTTCAGGGCATATTTGAGTGGAGTTCTGCATTAGTACGTTCCAGTGAGACAGGGATGTTTTGGAGGGGTACAGGTTCAGGGTATATTTGTTTGGAGTTCTGCGTTGGTACGTTCCAGTGTGACTGGGAGGTTATGGAGGGGTACAGGTTCAGGGCATATTTGTTTGGAGTTCTGCTTTGGTACGTTCCAGTGAGACAGGGATTTTATGGAGGGAACAAGTTCAGGTCATATTTGTGTGGAGTTCTGCAGTGGGACGTTCCAGTGATACAGGAAGGTTATGGAGGGATACGGGTTCAGGGCATATTTGTGTGGAGTTTTGCATTGGTACGTTCAAGTGTGACAGGGATGTTATGGAGGATACAGGTTCAGGGCATATTTGTGTGTAGTTCTGCATTGGTACGTTCCATTGAGAGAGCGAGGTTATGTACGGTACAGGATCAGGGCATATTTGAGTGGAGTTCGGCATTGGTGCGTTCCAGTGAGACAGGGAGGTTATGGAGGGGTACAGGTTCAGGGCATATTTGTGTGGAGTTCTGCATTGGTACGTTCCAGTGAGACAAGGAGGTTATGGAGGGATACGGGTTCAGGGCATATTTGTGTGGAGTTCTGCATTGGTACATTCCAGTGAGACAGGGAGGTTTGGAGGGGTACAGGTTCAGGGCATATTTGTGTGGAGATCTGCATTGGTACTTTATAGTGAGACAGGGTGGTTATGGGCGGGTACTGGTTCAGGGCATATTTGTGTGGAATTCTGCATTGTTATGTTCCAGTGAGACAGGGAGGTTATGGAGGGTACAGGTTCAGGGCATATTTGTGTGGAGTTCTGCATTGGTACGTTCCAGTGCGACAGGGAGGATTTGGAGGGGTACAGGGTCAGGGTATATTTGTTTGGAGTTCTGCGTTGGTACGTTCCAGTGTGACTGGGAGGTTATGGAGGGGTACAGGTTCAGGGCATATTTGTTTGGAGTTCTGCTTTGGTACGTTACAGTGAGACAGTGAGGTTATGGAGGGTACACGTTCAGGTCATATTTGTGTGGAGTTCTGCAGTGGGACATTCCAGTGAGACAGGGAGGTTATGGACGGGTACAGGTTCAGGGCATATTTGTGTGGAGTTCTGCTTTGGTATATTACAGTGAGACAGGGAGGTTATGGCGCGGTACAGGTTCAGGGCATATTTGTGTGTAGTTCTGCTTTGGTACGTTCCAGTGAGACATGGAGGTTATGGAGAGGTACAGGTTCAGGGCATATTTGTGTGTAGTTCTGCATTGGTACGTTCCATTGAGAGAGCGAGGTTATGCACGGTACAGGTTCAGGGCATATTTGTGTGGAGTTCTGCATTGGTACGTTCCAGTGAGACAAGGAGGTTATGGAGGGATACGGGTTCAGGGCATATTTGTGTGGAGTTTTGCATTGGTACGTTCAAGTGTGACAGGGATGTTATGGAGGATACAGGTTCAGGGCATGTTTGAGTGGAGTTCTGCATTGGTACGTTCCAGTGAGACAGGGAGGTTTTGGAGGGGTACAGGTTCAGGTTATATTTGTTTGGAGTTCTGCGTTGGTACGTTCCAGTGTGACTGGGAGGTTATGGAGGGGTACAGGTTCAGGGCATATTTGTTTGGAGTTCTGCTTTGGTACGTTCCAGTGAGACAGGGATTTTATGGAGGGAACAAGTTCAGGTCATATTTGTGTGGAGTTCTGCAGTGGGACGTTCCAGTGATACAGGAAGGTTATGGAGGGATACGGGTTCAGGGCATATTTGTGTGGAGTTCTGCATTGGTACGTTCAAGTGTGACAGGGATGTTATGGAGGGTACAGGTTCAGGGCATATTTGAGTGGAGTTCTGCATTAGTACGTTCCAGTGAGACAGGGAGGTTTTGGAGGGGTACAGGTTCAGGGTATATATGTTTGGAGTTCACCGTTGGTACGTTCCAGTGTGACTGGGAGGTTATGGAGGGGTACAGGGTCAGGACATATTTGTTTGGAGTTCTGCTTTGGTACGTTCCAGTGAGACAGGGATTTTATGGAGGGAACAAGTTCAGGTCATATTTGTGTGGAGTTCTGCAGTGGGACGTTCCAGTGAGACAGGGAGGTTATGGAGGGGTACAGTTTCAGGGCATATTCGTGTGGAGTTCTGCATTGGTACGTTCCAGTGAGACAGGGAGGTTATGGAGGGTACACGTTCAGGGCATATTTGTGTGGAGTTCTGCAATGGGACGTTCCAGTGAGACAGGGATGTTATGGAGGGTACACGTTCAGGGCATATTTGTGTGTAGTTCTGCATTGGTACGTTCCAGTGAGACAGGGACGTTATGGAGGATACAGGTTCATGGCATATTTGTGTGGAGTTCTGCATTGGTACGCTCCAGTCAGACAGGGAGGTTATGGAGCGGTACTGGTTCAGGGCATATTTGTGTGGATTTCTGCATTGGTACTTTCCAGTGAGACAGGGAGGTTATGGAGGGGTACAGGTTCAGGGCATATTTGTGTGGAGTTCTGCTTTGGTATGTTACAGTGAGACAGGGAGGTTATGGCGGGGTACACGTTCAGGTCATATTTGTGTGGAGTTCTGCATTGGTACTTTATAGTGAGACAGGGAGGTTATGGGCGGGTACTGGTTCAGGGCATATTTCTGTGGAATTCTGCATTGTTACGTTCCAGTGAGACAGTGAGGTTATGGAGGGTACAGGTTCAGGGCATATTTGTGTGGAGTTCTGCATTGGTACGTTCCAGTGAGACAGGGAGGATTTGGAGGGGTACAGGTTCAGGGTATATTTGTTTGGAGTTCTGCGTTGGTACGTTCCAGTGTGATTGGGAGGTTATGGAGGGGTACAGGTTCAGGGCATATTTGTTTGGAGTTCTGCTTTGGTACGTTACAGTGAGACAGGGAGGTTATGGAGGGTACACGTTCAGGTCATATTTGTGTGGAGTTCTGCAGTGGGACGTTCCAGTGAGACAGGGAGGTTATGGACGGGTACTGGTTCAGGGCACATTTGTGTGGAGTTCCTCATTGGTACGTTCCAGTGAGACAGGGAGGTTATGGAGTGTACATGTTCAGGGCATATTAGTGTGGAATTCTGCATTGGTACGTTCCAGTGAGACAGGGAAGTTATGGAGGGTACAGGTTCAGGGCTTATTTGTGTGGAGTTCTGCATTCGTACGTTCCAGTGCGACAGGGAGGTTTTGGAGGGGTACAGGTTCAGGGCATGTTTGTGTGGAGTTCTGCAGTGGTACGTTCCAGTGTGACTGGGAGGTTATGGAGGGGTACAGGTTCAGGGCATATTTGTTTGGAGTTCTGCATTGGTACGTTCCAGTGAGACATGGAGGTTATGGAGAGGTACAGGTTCAGGGCATATTTGTGTGTAGTTCTGCATTGGTACGTTCCATTGAGAGAGCGAGGTTATGCACGGTACAGGATCAGGGCATATTTGAGTGGAGTTCGGCATTGGTGCGTTCCAGTGAGACAGGGAGGTTATGGAGGGGTACAGGTTCAGGGCATATTTGAGTGGAGTTCTGCATTAGTACGTTCCAGTGAGACAGGGATGTTTTGGAGGGGTACAGGTTCAGGGTATATTTGTTTGGAGTTCTGCGTTGGTACGTTCCAGTGTGACTGGGAGGTTATGGAGGGGTACAGGTTCAGGGCATATTTGTTTGGAGTTCTGCTTTGGTACGTTCCAGTGAGACAGGGATTTTATGGAGGGAACAAGTTCAGGTCATATTTGTGTGGAGATCTGCAGTGGGACGTTACAGTGATACAGGAAGGTTATGGAGGGATACGGGTTCAGGGCATATTTGTGTGGAGTTTTGCATTGGTACGTTCAAGTGTGACAGGGATGTTATGGAGGATACAGGTTCAGGGCATATTTGTGTGTAGTTCTGCATTGGTACGTTCCATTGAGAGAGCGAGGTTATGTACGGTACAGGATCAGGGCATATTTGAGTGGAGTTCGGCATTGGTGCGTTCCAGTGAGACAGGGAGGTTATGGAGGGGTACAGGTTCAGGGCATATTTGTGTGGAGTTCTGCATTGGTACGTTCCAGTGAGACAAGGAGGTTATGGAGGGATACGGGTTCAGGGCATATTTGTGTGGAGTTCTGCATTGGTACATTCCAGTGAGACAGGGAGGTTTGGAGGGGTACAGGTTCAGGGCATATTTGTGTGGAGATCTGCATTGGTACTTTATAGTGAGACAGGGTGGTTATGGGCGGGTACTGGTTCAGGGCATATTTGTGTGGAATTCTGCATTGTTATGTTCCAGTGAGACAGGGAGGTTATGGAGGGTACAGGTTCAGGGCATATTTGTGTGGAGTTCTGCATTGGTACGTTCCAGTGCGACAGGGAGGATTTGGAGGGGTACAGGGTCAGGGTATATTTGTTTGGAGTTCTGCGTTGGTACGTTCCAGTGTGACTGGGAGGTTATGGAGGGGTACAGGTTCAGGGCATATTTGTTTGGAGTTCTGCTTTGGTACGTTACAGTGAGACAGTGAGGTTATGGAGGGTACACGTTCAGGTCATATTTGTGTGGAGTTCTGCAGTGGGACATTCCAGTGAGACAGGGAGGTTATGGACGGGTACAGGTTCAGGGCATATTTGTGTGGAGTTCTGCTTTGGTATATTACAGTGAGACAGGGAGGTTATGGCGCGGTACAGGTTCAGGGCATATTTGTGTGTAGTTCTGCTTTGGTACGTTCCAGTGAGGCATGGAGGTTATGGAGAGGTACAGGTTCAGGGCATATTTGTGTGTAGTTCTGCATTGGTACGTTCCATTGAGAGAGCGAGGTTATGCACGGTACAGGTTCAGGGCATATTTGTGTGGAGTTCTGCATTGGTACGTTCCAGTGAGACAAGGAGGTTATGGAGGGATACGGGTTCAGGGCATATTTGTGTGGAGTTTTGCATTGGTACGTTCAAGTGTGACAGGGATGTTATGGAGGATACAGGTTCAGGGCATGTTTGAGTGGAGTTCTGCATTGGTACGTTCCAGTGAGACAGGGAGGTTTTGGAGGGGTACAGGTTCAGGTTATATTTGTTTGGAGTTCTGCGTTGGTACGTTCCAGTGTGACTGGGAGGTTATGGAGGGGTACAGGTTCAGGGCATATTTGTTTGGAGTTCTGCTTTGGTACGTTCCAGTGAGACAGGGATTTTATGGAGGGAACAAGTTCAGGTCATATTTGTGTGGAGTTCTGCAGTGGGACGTTCCAGTGATACAGGAAGGTTATGGAGGGATACGGTTCAGGGCATATTTGTGTGGAGTTCTGCATTGGTACGTTCAAGTGTGACAGGGATGTTATGGAGGGTACAGGTTCAGGGCATATTTGAGTGGAGTTCTGCATTAGTACGTTCCAGTGAGACAGGGAGGTTTTGGAGGGGTACAGGTTCAGGGTATATATGTTTGGAGTTCACCGTTGGTACGTTCCAGTGTGACTGGGAGGTTATGGAGGGGTACAGGGTCAGGACATATTTGTTTGGAGTTCTGCTTTGGTACGTTCCAGTGAGACAGGGATTTTATGGAGGGAACAAGTTCAGGTCATATTTGTGTGGAGTTCTGCAGTGGGACGTTCCAGTGAGACAGGGAGGTTATGGAGGGGTACAGTTTCAGGGCATATTCGTGTGGAGTTCTGCATTGGTACGTTCCAGTGAGACAGGGAGGTTATGGAGGGTACACGTTCAGGGCATATTTGTGTGGAGTTCTGCAATGGGACGTTCCAGTGAGACAGGGATGTTATGGAGGGTACACGTTCAGGGCATATTTGTGTGTAGTTCTGCATTGGTACGTTCCAGTGAGACAGGGACGTTATGGAGGATACAGGTTCATGGCATATTTGTGTGGAGTTCTGCATTGGTACGCTCCAGTCAGACAGGGAGGTTATGGAGCGGTACTGGTTCAGGGCATATTTGTGTGGATTTCTGCATTGGTACTTTCCAGTGAGACAGGGAGGTTATGGAGGGGTACAGGTTCAGGGCATATTTGTGTGGAGTTCTGCTTTGGTATGTTACAGTGAGACAGGGAGGTTATGGCGGGGTACACGTTCAGGTCATATTTGTGTGGAGTTCTGCATTGGTACTTTATAGTGAGACAGGGAGGTTATGGGCGGGTACTGGTTCAGGGCATATTTCTGTGGAATTCTGCATTGTTACGTTCCAGTGAGACAGTGAGGTTATGGAGGGTACAGGTTCAGGGCATATTTGTGTGGAGTTCTGCATTGGTACGTTCCAGTGAGACAGGGAGGATTTGGAGGGGTACAGGTTCAGGGTATATTTGTTTGGAGTTCTGCGTTGGTACGTTCCAGTGTGATTGGGAGGTTATGGAGGGGTACAGGTTCAGGGCATATTTGTTTGGAGTTCTGCTTTGGTACGTTACAGTGAGACAGGGAGGTTATGGAGGGTACACGTTCAGGTCATATTTGTGTGGAGTTCTGCAGTGGGACGTTCCAGTGAGACAGGGAGGTTATGGACGGGTACTGGTTCAGGGCACATTTGTGTGGAGTTCCTCATTGGTACGTTCCAGTGAGACAGGGAGGTTATGGAGTGTACATGTTCAGGGCATATTAGTGTGGAATTCTGCATTGGTACGTTCCAGTGAGACAGGGAAGTTATGGAGGGTACAGGTTCAGGGCTTATTTGTGTGGAGTTCTGCATTCGTACGTTCCAGTGAGACAGGGAGGTTTTGGAGGGGTACAGGTTCAGGGCATGTTTGTGTGGAGTTCTGCAGTGGTACGTTCCAGTGTGACTGGGAGGTTATGGAGGGGTACAGGTTAAGGGCATATTTGTTTGGAGTTCTGCATTGGTACGTTCCAGTGAGACATGGACGTTATGGAGAGGTACAGGTTCAGGGCATATTTGTGTGTAGTTCTGCATTGGTACGTTCCATTGAGAGAGCGAGGTTATGCACGGTACAGGATCAGGGCATATTTGAGTGGAGTTCGGCATTGGTGCGTTCCAGTGAGACAGGGAGGTTATGGAGGGGTACAGGTTCAGGGCATATTTGAGTGGAGTTCTGCATTAGTACGTTCCAGTGAGACAGGGATGTTTTGGAGGGGTACAGGTTCAGGGTATATTTGTTTGGAGTTCTGCGTTGGTACGTTCCAGTGTGACTGGGAGGTTATGGAGGGGTACAGGTTCAGGGCATATTTGTTTGGAGTTCTGCTTTGGTACGTTCCAGTGAGACAGGGATTTTATGGAGGGAACAAGTTCAGGTCATATTTGTGTGGAGTTCTGCAGTGGGACGTTCCAGTGATACAGGAAGGTTATGGAGGGATACGGGTTCAGGGCATATTTGTGTGGAGTTTTGCATTGGTACGTTCAAGTGTGACAGGGATGTTATGGAGGATACAGGTTCAGGGCATGTTTGAGTGGAGTTCTGCATTGGTACGTTCCAGTGAGACAGGGAGGTTTTGGAGGGGTACAGGTTCAGGTTATATTTGTTTGGAGTTCTGCGTTGGTACGTTCCAGTGTGACTGGGAGGTTATGGAGGGGTACAGGTTCAGGGCATATTTGTTTGGAGTTCTGCTTTGGTACGTTCCAGTGAGACAGGGATTTTATGGAGGGAACAAGTTCAGGTCATATTTGTGTGGAGTTCTGCATTCGTACGTTCCAGTGAGACAGGGAGGTTTTGGAGGGGTACAGGTTCAGGGCATGTTTGTGTGGAGTTCTGCAGTGGTACGTTCCAGTGTGACTGGGAGGTTATGGAGGGGTACAGGTTAAGGGCATATTTGTTTGGAGTTCTGCATTGGTACGTTCCAGTGAGACATGGAGGTTATGGAGAGGTACAGGTTCAGGGCATATTTGTGTGTAGTTCTGCATTGGTACGTTCCATTGAGAGAGCGAGGTTATGCACGGTACAGGATCAGGGCATATTTGAGTGGAGTTCGGCATTGGTGCGTTCCAGTGAGACAGGGAGGTTATGGAGGGGTACAGGTTCAGGGCATATTTGAGTGGAGTTCTGCATTAGTACGTTCCAGTGAGACAGGGATGTTTTGGAGGGGTACAGGTTCAGGGTATATTTGTTTGGAGTTCTGCGTTGGTACGTTCCAGTGTGACTGGGAGGTTATGGAGGGGTACAGGTTCAGGGCATATTTGTTTGGAGTTCTGCTTTGGTACGTTCCAGTGAGACAGGGATTTTATGGAGGGAACAAGTTCAGGTCATATTTGTGTGGAGTTCTGCAGTGGTACTTTCCAGTGTGACTGGGAGGTTATGGAGGGGTTCAGGTTCAGGGCATATTTGTGTGGAGTTCTGCAGTGGTACGTTCCAGTGAGACAGGGAGGTTATGGAGAGGTACAGGTTCAGGGCATATTTGTGTGGTGTTCTGCAATGGTACGTTCCAGTGAGACAGGGTGGTTATGCACGGTACAGGATCAGGGCATATTTGAGTGGAGTTCGGCCTTGGTGCGTTCCAGTGAGACAGGGAGGTTATGGAGGGGTACAGGTTCAGGGCATATTTGTGTGGAGTTCTGCATTGGTACGTTCCAGTGAGACAGGGAGATTATGGAGGGGTACAGGTTCAGGGCAAATTTGTCTGGAGTTTTGCATTGGTACGTTCCAGTGAGACAAGGAGGTTATGGGCGGGTACAGGTTCAGGGCATATTTGTGTGGAATTCTGCATTGGTACGTTCCAGTGAGAGAGGGAGGTTATGGAGGGTACAGGTTCAGGGCATATTTGTGTGGAGTTCTGCATTGGTACGTTCCAGTGAGACAGGGAGGTTTTGGAGGGGTACAGGTTCAGGGCATATTTGTGTGGAGTTCTGCATTGGTACGTTCCAGGGAGACAGGGAGGTTATGGAGGGTACACGTTCAGGGCATATTTGTGTGGAGTTCTGCAGTGGGACGTTCCAGTGCGACAGGGAGGTTATGGAGGGGTACAGGTTCAGGGCATATTTGCGTGGAGTTCTGCATTGGTACGTTCCAGTCAGACAGGGAGTTTATGGAGGGGTACAGGTTCAGGGCATATTTGTGTGGAGTTCTGCATTGGTACGTTCCAGTGAGACAGGGAGGTTATGGAGGGTACAGGTTCAGGGCAAATTTGTGTGTCGCTCTGCATTGGTACATTCCAGTGAGACAGGGAGGTTATGGAGGGTACATGTTCAGGGCATATTTGTGTGGAGTTCTACCGTGGTACGTTCCAGTGAGACAGTGAGGTTATGGTGGGGTACAGGTTCAGGGCATATTTCTGTGGAGTTCTGCATTGGTACGTTCCAGTGAGACAGGGAGATTATGGAGGGGTACAGGTTCAGGGCAAATTTTTGTGGAATTCTGCATTGGTACGTTCCAGTGAGACAGAGAGGCTATGGAGGGTACAGGTTCAGGGCTTATTTGTGTGGAGTTCTGCATTCGTACGTTCCAGTGAGACAGGGAGGTTTTGGAGGGGTACAGGTTCAGCGCATATTAGTGTGGAGTTCTGCAGTGGTACGTTCCAGTGTGACTGGGAGGTTATGGAGGGGTACAGTTTCAGGGCATATTTGTTTGGAGTTCTGCATTGGTACGTTCCAGTGAGACATGGAGGTTATGGAGAGTTACAGGATCAGGGCATATTTGTGTGTAGTTCTGCATTGGTACGTTGCATTGAGACAGCGAGGTTATGCACGGTACAGGATCAGGGCATATTTGAGTGGAGTTCGGCATTGGTGCGTTCCAGTGAGACAGGGAGGTTATGGAGGGGTACAGGTTCAGGGCATATTTGTGTGGAGTTCTGCATTGGTACGTTCCAGTGAGACAAGGAGGTTATGGTGGGATACGGGTTCAGGGCATATTTGTGTGGAGTTCTGCATTTGTACGTTCAAGTGTGACAGGGATGTTATGGAGGGTACAGGTTCAGGGCATATTTGAGTGTAGTTCTGCATTGGTACGTTCCAGTGAGACAGGGAGTTTATGGAGGATACAGGTTCAGGGCATATTTGTGTGGAGTTCTGCATTGGTACGTTCCAGTGAGACAATGAGATTATGGAGGGGTACAGGTTCAGGGCAAATTTGTCTGGAGTTCTGCATTGGTACGTTCCAGTGAGACAAGGAGGTTTTGGAGGGGTACAGGTTCAGGGCATATTTGTGTGGAGTTCTGCAGTGGTACTTTCCAGTGTGACTGGGAGGTTATGGAGGGGTTCAGGTTCAGGGATATTTGTGTGGAGTTCTGCAGTGGTACGTTCCAGTGAGACAGGGAGGTTATGGAGAGGTACAGGTTCAGGGCATATTTGTGTGGTGTTCTGCAATGGTACGTTCCAGTGAGACAGGGTGGTTATGCACGGTACAGGATCAGGGCATATTTGAGTGGAGTTCGGCATTGGTGCGTTCCAGTGAGACAGGGAGGTTATGGAGGGGTACAGGTTCAGGGCATATTTGTGTGGAGTTCTGCATTGGTACGTTCCAGTGAGACAAGGAGGTTATGGAGGGATACGGGTTCAGGGCATACTTGTGTGGAGTTCTGCATTGGTACGTTCAAGTGAGACAGGGATGTTATGGAGGGTACAGGTTCAGGGCATATTTGAGTGTAGTTCTGCATTGGTACGTTCCAGTGAGACAGGGAGGTTATGGAGGATACAGTTTCATGGCATATTTGTGTGGAGTTCTGCATTGGTACGTTCCAGTCAGACAGGGAGGTTATGGAGGGTACAGATTCAGGGCTTATTTGTGTGGAGTTCTGCATTCGTACGTTCCAGTGAGACAGGGAGGTTTTGGAGGGGTACAGGTTCAGCGCATATTAGTGTGGAGTTCTGCAGTGGTACGTTCCAGTGTGACTGGGAGGTTATGGAGGGGTACAGTTTCAGGGCATATTTGTTTGGAGTTCTGCATTGGTACGTTCCAGTGAGACATGGAGGTTATGGAGAGTTACAGGATCAGGGCATATTTGTGTGTAGTTCTGCATTGGTACGTTGCATTGAGACAGCGAGGTTATGCACGGTACAGGATCAGGGCATATTTGAGTGGAGTTCGGCATTGGTGCGTTCCAGTGAGACAGGGAGGTTATGGAGGGGTACAGGTTCAGGGCATATTTGTGTGGAGTTCTGCATTGGTACGTTCCAGTGAGACAAGGAGGTTATGGTGGGATACGGGTTCAGGGCATATTTGTGTGGAGTTCTGCATTTGTACGTTCAAGTGTGACAGGGATGTTATGGAGGGTACAGGTTCAGGGCATATTTGAGTGTAGTTCTGCATTGGTACGTTCCAGTGAGACAGGGAGTTTATGGAGGATACAGGTTCAGGGCATATTTGTGTGGAGTTCTGCATTGGAACGTTCCAGTGAGACAGGGAGATTATGGAGGGGTACAGGTTCAGGGCAAATTTGTCTGTAGTTCTGCATTGGTACGTTCCAGTGAGACAAGGAGGTTTTGGAGGGGTACAGGTTCAGGGCATATTTGTGTGGAGTTCTGCAGTGGTACTTTCCAGTGTGACTGGGAGGTTATGGAGGGGTTCAGGTTCAGGGCATATTTGTGTGGAGTTCTGCAGTGGTACGTTCCAGTGAGACAGGGAGGTTATGGAGAGGTACAGGTTCAGGGCATATTTGTGTGGTGTTCTGCAATGGTACGTTCCAGTGAGACAGGGTGGTTATGCACGGTACAGGATCAGGGCATACTTGAGTGGAGTTCGGCATTGGTGCGTTCCAGTGAGACAGGGAGGTTATGGAGGGGTACAGGTTCAGGGCATATTTGTGTGGAGTTTTGCATTGGTACGTTCCAGTGAGACAAGGAGGTTATGGAGGGATACGGGTTCAGGGCATACTTGTGTGGAGTTCTGCATTGGTACGTTCAAGTGAGACAGGGATGTTATGGAGGGTACAGGTTCAGGGCATATTTGAGTGTAGTTCTGCATTGGTACGTTCCAGTGAGACAGGGAGGTTATGGAGGATACAGTTTCATGGCATATTTGTGTGGAGTTCTGCATTGGTACGTTCCAGTCAGACAGGGAGGTTATGGAGCGGTACAGGTTAAGGGCATATTTGTGTGGATTTCTGCATTGGTACTTTCCAGTGAGACAGGGAGGTTATGGAGGGGTACAGGTTCAGGGCATATTTGTGTGGAGTTCTGCTTTGGTATGTTCCAGTGAGACAGGGAGGTTATGGAGGGGTACAGATTCAGGGCATATTTGTGTGTAGTTCTGCTTTGGTATGTTCCAGTGAGACAGGGAGGTTATGGAGGATACAGGTTCATGGCAATTTTGTGTGGAGTTCTGCATTGGTACGTTCCAATCAGACAGGGAGGTTATGGAGGGGTACAGGTTCAGGGCTTATTTGTGTGGAATTCTGCATTGGTATGTTCCAGTGAGATAGGGAAGTTATGGAGGGTACAGGTTCAGGGCATATTTGTGTGGAGTTCTGCATTGGTACGTTCCAGTGAGACAGGGAGGTTTTGGAGGGGTACAGTTTCAGGGTATATTTGTTTGGAGTTCTGCGTTGGTACGTTCCAGTGTGACTGGGAGGTTATGGAGGGGTACAGGTTCAGGGCATATTTGTTTGGAGTTCTGCTTTGGTACGTTCCAGTGAGACAGGGATTTTATGGAGGGTACACGTTCAGGTCATATTTGTGTGGAGTTCTGCATTGGTACGTTCCAGTGAGACAGGGAGGTTATGGAGCGGTACAGGTTCAGGGCATATTTGTGTGGATTTCTGCATTTGTACTTTCCAGTGAGACAGGGACGTTATGGAGGGGTACAGGTTCAGGGCATATTTGTGTGGAGTTCTGCTTTGGTATGTTCCAGTGAGACAGGGAGGTTATGGAGGGGTACAGATTCAGAGCATATTTGTGTGTAGTTCTGCTTTGGTACGTTCCAGTGAGACAGGGAGGTTATCGATGATACAGGTTCATGGCATGTTTGTGTGGAGTTCTGCATTGGTACGTTCCAGTCAGACAGGGAGGTTATGGAGGGGTACAGGTTCAGGGCATATTTGTGTGGAGTTCTGCATTGGTATGTTCCAGTGAGAAAGGGAGGTTATGGAGGGTTACAGGTTCAGGGCATATTTGTGTGGACTTCTGCATTGGTACGTTCCAGTGAGACAGGGAGGTTATGGAGAGGCACAGGTTCAGGGCATATTTGTGTGTAGTTCTGCATTGGTACGTTCCATTGAGACAGCGAGGTTATGCAGGGTACAGGTTCAGGGCATATTTGTGTGGAGTTCTGCATTGGTACGTTCCAGTGAGACAGGGAGGTTATGGAGAGGTACAGGTTCAGGGCATATTTGTGTGGAATTCTGCATTGGTATGTTCCAGTGAGATAGGGAGGTTATCGATGATACAGGTTCATGGCATGTTTGTGTGGAGTTCTGCATTCGTACATTCCAGTCAGACCGTGAGGTTATGGAGGGGTACAGGTTCAGGGCATATTTGTGTGGAGTTCTGCATTGGTATGTTCCAGTGAGAAAGGGAGGTTATGGAGGGTTACATGTTCAGGGCATATTTGTGTGGACTTCTGCAGTGGTACGTTCCAGTGAGACAGTGAGGTTATGGTGGGGTACAGGTTCAGGGCATATTTCTGTGGAGTTCTGCATTGGTACGTTCCAGTGAGACAGGGAGATTATGGAGGGGTACACGTTCAGGGCAAATTTTTGTGGAATTCTGCATTGGTACGTTCCAGTGAGACAGAGGGGCTATGGAGGGTACAGGTTCAGGGCTTATTTGTGTGGAGTTCTGCATTCGTACGTTCCAGTGAGACAGGGAGGTTTTGGACGTGTACAGGTTCAGCGCATATTAGTGTGGAGTTCTGCAGTGGTACGTTCCAGTGTGACTGGGAGGTTATGGAGGGGTACAGTTTCAGGGCATATTTGTTTGGAGTTCTGCATTGGTACGTTCCAGTGAGACATGGAGGTTATGGAGAGTTACAGGTTCAGGGCATATTTGTGTGTAGTTCTGCATTGGTACGTTGCATTGAGACAGCGAGGTTATGCACGGTACAGGATCAGGGCATATTTGAGTGGAGTTCGGCATTGGTGCGTTCCAGTGAGACAAGGAGGTTATGGTGGGATACGGGTTCAGGGCATATTTGTGTGGAGTTCTGCATTTGTACGTTCAAATGTGACAGGGATGTTATGGAGGGTACAGGTTCAGGGCATATTTGAGTGTAGTTCTGCATTGGTACGTTCCAGTGAGACAGGGAGTTTATGGAGGATACAGGTTCAGGGCATATTTGTGTGGAGTTCTGCATTGGTACGTTCCAGTGAGACAGGTAGATTATGGAGGGGTACAGGTTCAGGGCAAATTTGTCTGGAGTTCTGCATTGGTACGTTCCAGTGAGACAAGGAGGTTATGGGCGGGTACATGTTCAGGGCATATTTGTGTGGAATTCTGCATTGGTACGTTCCAGTGAGACAGGGAGGTTATGGAGGGTACAGGTTCAGGGCATATTTGTGTGGAGTTCTGCATTGGTACGTTCCAGTGAGACAGGGAGGTTTTGGAGGGGTACAGGTTCAGGGCATATTTGTGTGGAGTTCTGCAGTGGTACTTTCCAGTGTGACTGGGAGGTTATGGAGGGGTTCAGGTTCAGGGCATATTTGTGTGGAGTTCTGCAGTGGTACGTTCCAGTGAGACAGGGAGGTTATGGAGAGGTACAGGTTCAGGGCATATTTGTGTGGTGTTCTGCAATGGTACGTTCCAGTGAGACAGGGTGGTTATGCACGGTACAGGATCAGGGCATATTTGAGTGTAGTTCTGCATTGGTACGTTCCAGTGAGACAGGGAGGTTATGGAGGATACAGTTTCATGGCATATTTGTGTGGAGTTCTGCATTGGTACGTTCCAGTCAGACAGGGAGGTTATGGAGGGTACAGGTTCAGGGCTTATTTGTGTGGAGTTCTGCATTCGTACGTTCCAGTGAGACAGGGAGGTTTTGGAGGGGTACAGGTTCAGCGCATATTAGTGTGGAGTTCTGCAGTGGTACGTTCCAGTGTGACTGGGAGGTTATGGAGGGGTACAGTTTCAGGGCATATTTGTTTGGAGTTCTGCATTGGTACGTTCCAGTGAGACATGGAGGTTATGGAGAGTTACAGGATCAGGGCATATTTGTGTGTAGTTCTGCATTGGTACGTTGCATTGAGACAGCGAGGTTATGCACGGTACAGGATCAGGGCATATTTGAGTGGAGTTCGGCATTGGTGCGTTCCAGTGAGACAGGGAGGTTATGGAGGGGTACAGGTTCAGGGCATATTTGTGTGGAGTTCTGCATTGGTACGTTCCAGTGAGACAAGGAGGTTATGGTGGGATACGGGTTCAGGGCATATTTGTGTGGAGTTCTGCATTTGTACGTTCAAGTGTGACAGGGATGTTATGGAGGGTACAGGTTCAGGGCATATTTGAGTGTAGTTCTGCATTGGTACGTTCCAGTGAGACAGGGAGTTTATGGAGGATACAGGTTCAGGGCATATTTGTGTGGAGTTCTGCATTGGTACGTTCCAGTGAGACAGGGAGATTATGGAGGGGTACAGGTTCAGGGCAAATTTGTCTGGAGTTCTGCATTGGTACGTTCCAGTGAGACAAGGAGGTTTTGGAGGGGTACAGGTTCAGGGCATATTTGTGTGGAGTTCTGCAGTGGTACTTTCCAGTGTGACTGGGAGGTTATGGAGGGGTTCAGGTTCAGGGCATATTTGTGTGGAGTTCTGCAGTGGTACGTTCCAGTGAGACAGGGAGGTTATGGAGAGTTACAGGATCAAGGCATATTTGTGTGGTGTTCTGCAATGGTACGTTCCAGTGAGACAGGGTGGTTATGCACGGTACAGGATCAGGGCATATTTGAGTGGAGTTCGGCATTGGTGCGTTCCAGTGAGACAGGGAGGTTATGGAGGGATACGGGTTCAGGGCATACTTGTGTGGAGTTCTGCATTGGTACGTTCAAGTGAGACAGGGATGTTATGGAGGGTACAGGTTCAGGGCATATTTGAGTGTAGTTCTGCATTGGTACGTTCCAGTGAGACAGGGAGGTTATGGAGGATACAGGTTCATGGGAAGTTTGTGTGGAGTTCTGCATTGGTACGTTCCAGTCAGACAGGGAGGTTATGGAGGGGTACAGGTTCAGGGCTTATTTGTGTGGAATTCTGCATTGGTATGTTCCAGTGAGATAGGGAAGTTATGGAGGGTACAGGTTCAGGGCATATTTGTGTGGAGTTCTGCATTGGTACGTTCCAGTGAGACAGGGAGGTTTTGGAGGGGTACAGTTTCAGGGTATATTTGTTTGGAGTTCTGCGTTGGTACGTTCCAGTGTGACTGGGAGGTTATGGAGGGGTACAGGTTCAGGGCATATTTGTTTGGAGTTCTGCTTTGGTACGTTCCAGTGAGACAGGGATTTTATGGAGGGTACACGTTCAGGTCATATTTGTGTGGAGTTCTGCATTGGTACGTTCCAGTGAGACAGGGAGGTTTTGGAGCGGTACAGGTTCAGGGCATATTTGTGTGGATTTCTGCATTTGTACTTTCCAGTGAGACAGGGAGGTTATGGAGGGGTACAGGTTCAGGGCATATTTGTGTGGAGTTCTGCTTTGGTATGTTCCAGTGAGACAGGGAGGTTATGGAGGGGTACAGATTCAGAGCATATTTGTGTGTAGTTCTGCTTTGGTACGTTCCAGTGAGACAGGGAGGTTATCGATGATACAGGTTCATGGCATGTTTGTGTGGAGTTCTGCATTGGTACGTTCCAGTCAGACAGGGAGGTTATGGAGGGGTACAGGTTCAGGGCATATTTGTGTGGAGTTCTGCATTGGTATGTTCCAGTGAGAAAGGGAGGTTATGGAGGGTTACAGGTTCAGGGCATATTTGTGTGGACTTCTGCATTGGTACGTTCCAGTGAGACAGGGAGGTTATGGAGAGGCACAGGTTCAGGGCATATTTGTGTGTAGTTCTGCATTGGTACGTTCCATTGAGACAGCGAGGTTATGCAGGGTACAGGTTCAGGGCATATTTGTGTGGAGTTCTGCATTGGTACGTTCCAGTGAGACAGGGAGGTTATGGAGAGGTACAGGTTCATGGCATGTTTGTGTGGAGTTCTGCATTCGTACGTTCCAGTCAGACAGTGAGGTTATGGAGGGGTACAGGTTCAGGGCATATTTGTGTGGAGATCTGCATTGGTATGTTCCAGTGAGAAAGGGAGGTTATGGAGGGTTACAGGTTCAGGGCATATTTGTGTGGACTTCTGCATTGGTACGTTCCAGTGAGACAGGGAGGTTATGGAGAGGTACAGGTTCAGGGCATATTTGTGTGTAGTTCTGCATTGGTACGTTCCATTGAGACAGCGAGGTTATGCAGGGTACAGGTTCAGGGCATATTTGTGTGGAGTTCTGCAGTGGTACGTTCCAGTGAGACAGGGAGGTTATGGAGAGGTACAGGTTCAGGGCATATCTGTGTGATGTTCTGCAATGGTACGTTCCAGTGAGACAGGGTGGTTATGCACGGTACAGGATCAGGGCATATTTGTGTGGAGTTCGGCATTGGTGCGTTCCAGTGAGACAGGGAGGTTATGGAGGGGTACAGATTCAGGGCATATTTGTGTGTCGTTCTGCTTTGGCACGTTCCAGTGAGACAGGGAGGTTATGGAGGATACAGGTTCATGGCATGTTTGTGTGGAGTTCTGCATTGGTACGTTGCATTGAGACAGCGAGGTTATGCACGGTACAGGATCAGGGCATATTTGAGTGGAGTTCTGCATTTGTACGTTCAAATGTGACAGGGATGTTATGGAGGGTACAGGTTCAGGGCATATTTGAGTGTAGTTCTGCATTGGTACGTTCCAGTGAGACAGGGAGTTTATGGAGGATACAGGTTCAGGGCATATTTGTGTGGAGTTCTGCATTGGTACGTTCCAGTGAGACAGGGAGATTATGGAGGGGTACAGGTTCAGGGCAAATTTGTCTGGAGTTCTGCATTGGTACGTTCCAGTGAGACAAGGAGGTTATGGGCGGGTACATGTTCAGGGCATATTTGTGTGGAATTCTGCATTGGTACGTTCCAGTGAGACAGGGAGGTTATGGAGGGTACAGGTTCAGGGCATATTTGTGTGGAGTTCTGCATTGGTACGTTCCAGTGAGACAGGGAGGTTTTGGAGGGGTACAGGTTCAGGGCATATTTGTGTGGAATTCTGCAGTGGTACTTTCCAGTGTGACTGGGAGGTTATGGAGGGGTTCAGGTTCAGGGCATATTTGTGTGGAGTTTTGCAGTGGTACGTTCCAGTGAGACAGGGAGGTTATGGAGAGGTACAGGTTCAGGGCATATTTGTGTGGTGTTCTGCAATGGTACGTTCCAGTGAGACAGGGTGGTTATGCACGGTACAGGATCAGGGCATATTTGAGTGTAGTTCTGCATTGGTACGTTCCAGTGAGACAGGGAGGTTATGGAGGATACAGTTTCATGGCATATTTGTGTGGAGTTCTGCATTGGTACGTTCCAGTCAGACAGGGAGGTTATGGAGCTGTACAGGTTAAGGGCATATTTGTGTGGAGTTCTGCATTGGTATGTTCCAGTGAGAAAGGGAGGTTATGGAGGGTTACAGGTTGAGGGCATATTTGTGTGAACTTCTGCATTGGTACGTTCCAGTGAGACAGGGAGGCTATGGAGAGGTACAGGTTCAGGGCATATTTGTGTGTAGTTCTGCATTGGTACGTTCCATTGAGACAGCGAGGTTATGCAGGGTACAGGTTCAGGGCATATTTGTGTGGAGTTCTGCAGTGGTACGTTCCAGTGAGACAGGGAGGTTATGGAGGGTACACGTTCAGGGCATATTTGTGTGGAGTTCTGCATTGGTACGTTCCAGTGTGACTGGGAGGTTTTGGAGGGGTACAGGTTCAGCGCATATTAGTGTGGAGTTCTGCAGTGGTACGTTCCAGTGTGACTGGGAGGTTATGGAGGGGTACAGTTTCAGGGCATATTTGTTTGGAGTTCTGCATTGGTACGTTCCAGTGAGACTTGGAGGTTATGGAGAGTTACAGGATCAGGGCATATTTGTGTGTAGTTCTGCATTGGTACGTTGCATTGAGACAGCGAGGTTATGCACGGTACAGGATCAGGGCATATTTGAGTGGAGTTCGGCATTGGTGCGTTCCAGTGAGACAGGGAGGTTATGGAGGGGTACAGGTTCAGGGCATATTTGTGTGGAGTTCTGCATTGGTACGTTCCAGTGAGACAAGGAGGTTATGGTGGGATACGGGTTCAGGGCATATTTGTGTGGAGTTCTGCATTTGTACGTTCAAGTGTGACAGGGATGTTATGGAGGGTACAGGTTCAGGGCATATTTGAGTGTAGTTCTGCATTGGTACGTTCCAGTGAGACAGGGAGTTTATGGAGGATACAGGTTCAGGGCATATTTGTGTGGAGTTCTGCATTGGAACGTTCCAGTGAGACAGGGAGATTATGGAGGGGTACAGGTTCAGGGCAAATTTGTCTGTAGTTCTGCATTGGTACGTTCCAGTGAGACAAGGAGGTTTTGGAGGGGTACAGGTTCAGGGCATATTAGTGTGGAGTTCTGCAGTGGTACTTTCCAGTGTGACTGGGAGGTTATGGAGGGGTTCAGGTTCAGGGCATATTTGTGTGGAGTTCTGCAGTGGTACGTTCCAGTGAGACAGGGAGGTTATGGAGAGGTACAGGTTCAGGGCATATTTGTGTGGTGTTCTGCAATGGTACGTTCCAGTGAGACAGGGTGGTTATGCACGGTACAGGATCAGGGCATATTTGAGTGGAGTTCGGCATTGGTGCGTTCCAGTGAGACAGGGAGGTTATGGAGGGGTACAGGTTCAGGGCATATTTGTGTGGAGTTTTGCATTGGTACGTTCCAGTGAGACAAGGAGGTTATGGAGGGATACGGGTTCAGGGCATACTTGTGTGGAGTTCTGCATTGGTACGTTCAAGTGAGACAGGGATGTTATGGAGGGTACAGGTTCAGGGCATATTTGAGTGTAGTTCTGCATTGGTACGTTCCAGTGAGACAGGGAGGTTATGGAGGATACAGTTTCATGGCATATTTGTGTGGAGTTCTGCATTGGTACGTTCCAGTCAGACAGGGAGGTTATGGAGCGGTACAGGTTAAGGGCATATTTGTGTGGATTTCTGCATTGGTACTTTCCAGTGAGACAGGGAGGTTATGGAGGGGTACAGGTTCAGGGCATATTTGTGTGGAGTTCTGCTTTGGTATGTTCCAGTGAGACAGGGAGGTTATGGAGGGGTACAGATTCAGGGCATATTTGTGTGTAGTTCTGCTTTGGTATGTTCCAGTGAGACAGGGAGGTTATGGAGGATACAGGTTCATGGCAAGTTTGTGTGGAGTTCTGCATTGGTACGTTCCAATCAGACAGGGAGGTTATGGAGGGGTACAGGTTCAGGGCTTATTTGTGTGGAATTCTGCATTGGTATGTTCCAGTGAGATAGGGAAGTTATGGAGGGTACAGGTTCAGGGCATATTTGTGTGGAGTTCTGCATTGGTACGTTCCAGTGAGACAGGGAGGTTTTGGAGGGGTACAGTTTCAGGGTATATTTGTTTGGAGTTCTGCGTTGGTACGTTCCAGTGTGACTGGGAGGTTATGGAGGGGTACAGGTTCAGGGCATATTTGTTTGGAGTTCTGCTTTGGTACGTTCCAGTGAGACAGGGATTTTATGGAGGGTACACGTTCAGGTCATATTTGTGTGGAGTTCTGCATTGGTACGTTCCAGTGAGACAGGGAGGTTATGGAGCGGTACAGGTTCAGGGCATATTTGTGTGGATTTCTGCATTTGTACTTTCCAGTGAGACAGGGACGTTATGGAGGGGTACAGGTTCAGGGCATATTTGTGTGGAGTTCTGCTTTGGTATGTTCCAGTGAGACAGGGAGGTTATGGAGGGGTACAGATTCAGAGCATATTTGTGTGTAGTTCTGCTTTGGTACGTTCCAGTGAGACAGGGAGGTTATCGATGATACAGGTTCATGGCATGTTTGTGTGGAGTTCTGCATTGGTACGTTCCAGTCAGACAGGGAGGTTATGGAGGGGTACAGGTTCAGGGCATATTTGTGTGGAGTTCTGCATTGGTATGTTCCAGTGAGAAAGGGAGGTTATGGAGGGTTACAGGTTCAGGGCATATTTGTGTGGACTTCTGCATTGGTACGTTCCAGTGAGACAGGGAGGTTATGGAGAGGCACAGGTTCAGGGCATATTTGTGTGTAGTTCTGCATTGGTACGTTCCATTGAGACAGCGAGGTTATGCAGGGTACAGGTTCAGGGCATATTTGTGTGGAGTTCTGCATTGGTACGTTCCAGTGAGACAGGGAGGTTATGGAGAGGTACAGGTTCAGGGCATATTTGTGTGGAATTCTGCATTGGTATGTTCCAGTGAGATAGGGAGGTTATCGATGATACAGGTTCATGGCATGTTTGTGTGGAGTTCTGCATTCGTACATTCCAGTCAGACCGTGAGGTTATGGAGGGGTACAGGTTCAGGGCATATTTGTGTGGAGTTCTGCATTGGTATGTTCCAGTGAGAAAGGGAGGTTATGGAGGGTTACATGTTCAGGGCATATTTGTGTGGACTTCTGCAGTGGTACGTTCCAGTGAGACAGTGAGGTTATGGTGGGGTACAGGTTCAGGGCATATTTCTGTGGAGTTCTGCATTGGTACGTTCCAGTGAGACAGGGAGATTATGGAGGGGTACACGTTCAGGGCAAATTTTTGTGGAATTCTGCATTGGTACGTTCCAGTGAGACAGAGGGGCTATGGAGGGTACAGGTTCAGGGCTTATTTGTGTGGAGTTCTGCATTCGTACGTTCCAGTGAGACAGGGAGGTTTTGGACGTGTACAGGTTCAGCGCATATTAGTGTGGAGTTCTGCAGTGGTACGTTCCAGTGTGACTGGGAGGTTATGGAGGGGTACAGTTTCAGGGCATATTTGTTTGGAGTTCTGCATTGGTACGTTCCAGTGAGACATGGAGGTTATGGAGAGTTACAGGTTCAGGGCATATTTGTGTGTAGTTCTGCATTGGTACGTTGCATTGAGACAGCGAGGTTATGCACGGTACAGGATCAGGGCATATTTGAGTGGAGTTCGGCATTGGTGCGTTCCAGTGAGACAAGGAGGTTATGGTGGGATACGGGTTCAGGGCATATTTGTGTGGAGTTCTGCATTTGTACGTTCAAATGTGACAGGGATGTTATGGAGGGTACAGGTTCAGGGCATATTTGAGTGTAGTTCTGCATTGGTACGTTCCAGTGAGACAGGGAGTTTATGGAGGATACAGGTTCAGGGCATATTTGTGTGGAGTTCTGCATTGGTACGTTCCAGTGAGACAGGGAGATTATGGAGGGGTACAGGTTCAGGGCAAATTTGTCTGGAGTTCTGCATTGGTACGTTCCAGTGAGACAAGGAGGTTATGGGCGGGTACATGTTCAGGGCATATTTGTGTGGAATTCTGCATTGGTACGTTCCAGTGAGACAGGGAGGTTATGGAGGGTACAGGTTCAGGGCATATTTGTGTGGAGTTCTGCATTGGTACGTTCCAGTGAGACAGGGAGGTTTTGGAGGGGTACAGGTTCAGGGCATATTTGTGTGGAGTTCTGCAGTGGTACTTTCCAGTGTGACTGGGAGGTTATGGAGGGGTTCAGGTTCAGGGCATATTTGTGTGGAGTTCTGCAGTGGTACGTTCCAGTGAGACAGGGAGGTTATGGAGAGGTACAGGTTCAGGGCATATTTGTGTGGTGTTCTGCAATGGTACGTTCCAGTGAGACAGGGTGGTTATGCACGGTACAGGATCAGGGCATATTTGAGTGTAGTTCTGCATTGGTACGTTCCAGTGAGACAGGGAGGTTATGGAGGATACAGTTTCATGGCATATTTGTGTGGAGTTCTGCATTGGTACGTTCCAGTCAGACAGGGAGGTTATGGAGGGTACAGGTTCAGGGCTTATTTGTGTGGAGTTCTGCATTCGTACGTTCCAGTGAGACAGGGAGGTTTTGGAGGGGTACAGGTTCAGCGCATATTAGTGTGGAGTTCTGCAGTGGTACGTTCCAGTGTGACTGGGAGGTTATGGAGGGGTACAGTTTCAGGGCATATTTGTTTGGAGTTCTGCATTGGTACGTTCCAGTGAGACATGGAGGTTATGGAGAGTTACAGGATCAGGGCATATTTGTGTGTAGTTCTGCATTGGTACGTTGCATTGAGACAGCGAGGTTATGCACGGTACAGGATCAGGGCATATTTGAGTGGAGTTCGGCATTGGTGCGTTCCAGTGAGACAGGGAGGTTATGGAGGGGTACAGGTTCAGGGCATATTTGTGTGGAGTTCTGCATTGGTACGTTCCAGTGAGACAAGGAGGTTATGGTGGGATACGGGTTCAGGGCATATTTGTGTGGAGTTCTGCATTTGTACGTTCAAGTGTGACAGGGATGTTATGGAGGGTACAGGTTCAGGGCATATTTGAGTGTAGTTCTGCATTGGTACGTTCCAGTGAGACAGGGAGTTTATGGAGGATACAGGTTCAGGGCATATTTGTGTGGAGTTCTGCATTGGTACGTTCCAGTGAGACAGGGAGATTATGGAGGGGTACAGGTTCAGGGCAAATTTGTCTGGAGTTCTGCATTGGTACGTTCCAGTGAGACAAGGAGGTTTTGGAGGGGTACAGGTTCAGGGCATATTTGTGTGGAGTTCTGCAGTGGTACTTTCCAGTGTGACTGGGAGGTTATGGAGGGGTTCAGGTTCAGGGCATATTTGTGTGGAGTTCTGCAGTGGTACGTTCCAGTGAGACAGGGAGGTTATGGAGAGTTACAGGTTCAGGGCATATTTGTGTGGTGCTCTGCAATGGTACGTTCCAGTGAGACAGGGTGGTTATGCACGGTACAGGATCAGGGCATATTTGAGTGGAGTTCGGCATTGGTGCGTTCCAGTGAGACAGGAAGGTTATGGAGGGGTACAGGTTCAGGGCATATTTGTGTGGAGTTTTGCATTGGTACGTTCCAGTGAGACAAGGAGGTTATGGAGGGATACGGGTTCAGGGCATACTTGTGTGGAGTTCTGCATTGGTACGTTCAAGTGAGACAGGGATGTTATGGAGGGTACAGGTTCAGGGCATATTTGAGTGTAGTTCTGCATTGGTACGTTCCAGTGAGACAGGGAGGTTATGGAGGATACAGGTTCATGGCAAGTTTGTGTGGAGTTCTGCATTGGTACGTTCCAGTCAGACAGGGAGGTTATGGAGGGGTACAGGTTCAGGGCTTATTAGTGTGGAATTCTGCATTGGTATGTTCCAGTGAGATAGGGAAGTTATGGAGGGTACAGGTTCAGGGCATATTTGTGTGGAGTTCTGCATTGGTACGTTCCAGTGAGACAGGGAGGTTTTGGAGGGGTACAGTTTCAGGGTATATTTGTTTGGAGTTCTGCGTTGGTACGTTCCAGTGTGACTGGGAGGTTATGGAGGGGTACAGGTTCAGGGCATATTTGTTTGGAGTTCTGCTTTGGTACGTTCCAGTGAGACAGGGATTTTATGGAGGGTACACGTTCAGGTCATATTTGTGTGGAGTTCTGCATTGGTACGTTCCAGTGAGACAGGGAGGTTTTGGAGCGGTACAGGTTCAGGGCATATTTGTGTGGATTTCTGCATTTGTACTTTCCAGTGAGACAGGGAGGTTATGGAGGGGTACAGGTTCAGGGCATATTTGTGTGGAGTTCTGCTTTGGTATGTTCCAGTGAGACAGGGAGGTTATGGAGGGGTACAGATTCAGAGCATATTTGTGTGTAGTTCTGCTTTGGTACGTTCCAGTGAGACAGGGAGGTTATCGATGATACAGGTTCATGGCATGTTTGTGTGGAGTTCTGCATTGGTACGTTCCAGTCAGACAGGGAGGTTATGGAGGGGTACAGGTTCAGGGCATATTTGTGTGGAGTTCTGCATTGGTATGTTCCAGTGAGAAAGGGAGGTTATGGAGGGTTACAGGTTCAGGGCATATTTGTGTGGACTTCTGCATTGGTACGTTCCAGTGAGACAGGGAGGTTATGGAGAGGCACAGGTTCAGGGCATATTTGTGTGTAGTTCTGCATTGGTACGTTCCATTGAGACAGCGAGGTTATGCAGGGTACAGGTTCAGGGCATATTTGTGTGGAGTTCTGCATTGGTACGTTCCAGTGAGACAGGGAGGTTATGGAGAGGTACAGGTTCATGGCATGTTTGTGTGGAGTTCTGCATTCGTACGTTCCAGTCAGACAGTGAGGTTATGGAGGGGTACAGGTTCAGGGCATATTTGTGTGGAGATCTGCATTGGTATGTTCCAGTGAGAAAGGGAGGTTATGGAGGGTTACAGGTTCAGGGCATATTTGTGTGGACTTCTGCATTGGTACGTTCCAGTGAGACAGGGAGGTTATGGAGAGGTACAGGTTCAGGGCATATTTGTGTGTAGTTCTGCATTGGTACGTTCCATTGAGACAGCGAGGTTATGCAGGGTACAGGTTCAGGGCATATTTGTGTGGAGTTCTGCAGTGGTACGTTCCAGTGAGACAGGGAGGTTATGGAGAGGTACAGGTTCAGGGCATATCTGTGTGATGTTCTGCAATGGTACGTTCCAGTGAGACAGGGTGGTTATGCACGGTACAGGATCAGGGCATATTTGTGTGGAGTTCGGCATTGGTGCGTTCCAGTGAGACAGGGAGGTTATGGAGGGGTACAGATTCAGGGCATATTTGTGTGTCGTTCTGCTTTGGCACGTTCCAGTGAGACAGGGAGGTTATGGAGGATACAGGTTCATGGCATGTTTGTGTGGAGTTCTGCATTGGTACGTTGCATTGAGACAGCGAGGTTATGCACGGTACAGGATCAGGGCATATTTGAGTGGAGTTCTGCATTTGTACGTTCAAATGTGACAGGGATGTTATGGAGGGTACAGGTTCAGGGCATATTTGAGTGTAGTTCTGCATTGGTACGTTCCAGTGAGACAGGGAGTTTATGGAGGATACAGGTTCAGGGCATATTTGTGTGGAGTTCTGCATTGGTACGTTCCAGTGAGACAGGGAGATTATGGAGGGGTACAGGTTCAGGGCAAATTTGTCTGGAGTTCTGCATTGGTACGTTCCAGTGAGACAAGGAGGTTATGGGCGGGTACATGTTCAGGGCATATTTGTGTGGAATTCTGCATTGGTACGTTCCAGTGAGACAGGGAGGTTATGGAGGGTACAGGTTCAGGGCATATTTGTGTGGAGTTCTGCATTGGTACGTTCCAGTGAGACAGGGAGGTTTTGGAGGGGTACAGGTTCAGGGCATATTTGTGTGGAATTCTGCAGTGGTACTTTCCAGTGTGACTGGGAGGTTATGGAGGGGTTCAGGTTCAGGGCATATTTGTGTGGAATTTTGCAGTGGTACGTTCCAGTGAGACAGGGAGGTTATGGAGAGGTACAGGTTCAGGGCATATTTGTGTGGTGTTCTGCAATGGTACGTTCCAGTGAGACAGGGTGGTTATGCACGGTACAGGATCAGGGCATATTTGAGTGTAGTTCTGCATTGGTACGTTCCAGTGAGACAGGGAGGTTATGGAGGATACAGTTTCATGGCATATTTGTGTGGAGTTCTGCATTGGTACGTTCCAGTCAGACAGGGAGGTTATGGAGCTGTACAGGTTAAGGGCATATTAGTGTGGAGTTCTGCATTGGTATGTTCCAGTGAGAAAGGGAGGTTATGGAGGGTTACAGGTTGAGGGCATATTTGTGTGAACTTCTGCATTGGTACGTTCCAGTGAGACAGGGAGGCTATGGAGAGGTACAGGTTCAGGGCATATTTGTGTGTAGTTCTGCATTGGTACGTTCCATTGAGACAGCGAGGTTATGCAGGGTACAGGTTCAGGGCATATTTGTGTGGAGTTCTGCAGTGGTACGTTCCAGTGAGACAGGGAGGTTATGGAGAGGTACAGGTTCAGGGCATATTTGTGTGGAATTCTGCATTGGTATGTTCCAGTGAGATAGGGAAGTTATGGAGGGTACAGGTTCAGGGCATATTTGTGTGGAGTTCTGCATTGGTACGTTCCAGTGAGACAGGGAGGTTTTGGAGGGGTACAGTTTCAGGGTATATTTGTTTGGAGTTCTGTGTTGGTACGTTCCAGTGTGACTGGGAGGTTATGGAGGGGTACAGGTTCAGGGCATATTTGTTTGGAGTTCTGCTTTGGTACGTTCCAGTGAGACAGGGATTTTATGGAGGGTACACGTTCAGGTCATATTTGTGTGGAGTTCTGCATTGGTACGTTCCAGTGAGACAGGGAGGTTATGGAGCGGTACAGGTTCAAGGCATATTTGTGTGGATTTCTGCATTTGTACTTTCCAGTGAGACAGGGAGGTTATGGAGGGGTACAGGTTCAGGGCATATTTGTGTGGAGTTCTGCTTTGGTATGTTCCAGTGAGACAGGGAGGTAATGGAGGGGTACAGATTCAGGGCATATTTGTGTGTAGTTCTGCTTTGGTACGTTCCAGTGAGACAGGGAGGATATCGATGATACAGGTTCATGGCATGTTTGTGTGGAGTTCTGCATTGGTACGTTCCAGTCAGACAGCGAGGTTATGCAGGGTACAGGTTCAGGGCATATTTGTGTGGAGTTCTGCAGTGGTACGTTCCAGTGAGACAGGGAGGTTATGGAGAGGTACAGGTTCAGGGCATATCTGTGTGGTGTTCTGCAAAGGTACGTTCCAGTGAGACAGGGTGGTTATGCACGGTACAGGATCAGGGCATATTTGAGTGGAGTTCGGCATTGGTGCGTTCCAGTGAGACAGGGAGGTTATGGAGGGGTACAGATTCAGGGCATATTTGTGTGTAGTTTTGCTTTGGCACGTTCCAGTGAGACAGGGAGGTTATGGAGGATACAGGTTCATGGCATGTTTGTGTGGAGTTCTGCATTGGTACGTTCCAGTCAGACAGGGAGGTTATGGAGGGTACATGTTCAGGGCATATTTGTGTGGAGTTCTACAGTGGTACGTTCCAGTGAGACAGTGAGGTTATGGTGGGGTACAGGTTCAGGGCATATTTCTGTGGAGTTCTGCATTGGTACTTTCCAGTGAGACATGGAGGTTATGGAGAGTTACAGGTTCAGGGCATATTTGTGTGTAGTTCTGCATTGGTACGTTGCATTGAGACAGCGAGGTTATGCACGGTACAGGATCAGGGCATATTTGAGTGGAGATCGGCATTGGTGCGTTCCATTGAGACAGGGAGGTTATGGAGGGGTACAGGTTCAGGGCATATTTGTGTGGAGTTCTGCATTGGTACGTTCCAGTGAGACAAGGAGGTTATGGTGGGATACGGGTTCAGGGCATATTTGTGTGGAGTTCTGCATTTGTACGTTCAAGTGTGACAGGGATGTTATGGAGGGTACAGGTTCAGGGCATATTTGAGTGTAGTTCTGCATTGGTACGTTCCAGTGAGACAGGGAGTTTATGGAGGATACAGGTTCAGGGCATATTTGTGTGGAGTTCTGCATTGGTACATTCCAGTGAGACAGGGAGATTATGGAGGGGTACAGGTTCAGGGCAAATTTGTCTGGAGTTCTGCATTGGTACGTTCCAGTGAGACAAGGAGGTTATGGGCGGGTACATGTTCAGGGCATATTTGTGTGGAATTCTGCATTGGTACGTTCCAGTGAGACAGGGAGGTTATGGAGGGTACAGGTTCAGGGCATATTTGTGTGGAGTTCTGCATTGGTACGTTCCAGTGAGACAGGGAGGTTTTGGAGGGGTACAGGTTCACGGCATATTTGTGTGGAGTTCTGCAGTGATACTTTCCAGTGTGACTGGGAGGTTATGGAGGGGTTCAGGTTCAGGGCAGATTTTGTGGAGTTCTGCAGTGGTACGTTCCAGTGAGACAGGGAGGTTATGGAGAGGTACAGGTTCAGGGCATATTTGTGTGGTGTTCTGCAATGGTACGTTCCAGTGAGACAGGGTGGTTATGCACGGTACAGGATCAGGGCATATTTGAGTGGAGTTCTGCATTGGTACGTTCCAGTGAGACAAGGAGGTTATGGAGGGATACGGGTTCAGGGCATATTTGTGTGGAGTTCTGCATTGGTACGTTCAAGTGAGACAGGGATGTTATGGAGGGTACAGGTTCAGGGCATATTTGAGTGTAGTTCTGCATTGGTACGCTCCAGTGAGACAGGGAGGTTATGGGGGATACAGTTTCATGGCATATTTGTGTGGAGTTCTGCATTGGTACGTTCCAGTCAGACAGGGAGGTTATGGAGCGGTACAGGTTAAGGGCATATTTGTGTGGATTTCTGCATTGGTACTTTCCAGTGAGACAGGGAGGTTATGGAGGGGTACAGGTTCAGGGCATATTTGTGTGGAGTTCTGCTTTGGTATGTTCCAGTGAGACAGGTAGGTTATGGAGGGGTACAGGTTCAGGGCATATTTGTGTGGAGTTCTGCTTTGGTATGTTCCAGTGAGACAGGGAGGTTATGGAGGGGTACAGATTCAGGGCATATTTGTGTGTAGTTCTGCTTTGGTACGTTCCAGTGAGACAGGGAGGTTATCGATGATACAGGTTCATGGCATGTTTGTGTGGAGTTCTGCATTGGTACGTTCCAGTCAGACAGGGAGGTTATGGAGGGGTACAGGTTCAGGGCATATCTGTGTGGAGTTCTGCATTGGTATGTTCCAGTGAGAAAGGGAGGTTATGGAGGGTTACAGGTTCAGGGCATATTTGTGTGGACTTCTGCATTGGTACGTTCCAGTGAGACAGGGAGGTTATGGAGAGGTACAGGTTCAGGGCATATTTGTGTGTAGTTCTGCATTGGTACGTTCCATTGAGACAGCGAGGTTATGCTGGGTACAGGTTCAGGGCATATTTGTGTGGAGTTCTGCAGTGGTACGTTCCAGTGAGACAGGGAGGTTATGGAGAGGTACAGGTTCAGGGCATATCTGTGTGGTGTTCTGCAATGGTACGTTCCAGTGAGACAGGGTGGTTATGCACGGTACAGGATCAGGGCATATTTGAGTGGAGTTCGGCATTGGTGCGTTCCAGTGAGACAGGGAGGTTATGGAGGGGTACAGATTCAGGGCATATTTGTGTGTAGTTCTGCTTTGGCACGTTCCAGTGAGACATGGAGGTTATGGAGGATACAGGTTCATGGCATGTTTGTGTGGTGTTCTACAGTGGTACGTTCCAGTGAGACAGTGAGGTTATGGTGGGGTACAGGTTCAGGGCATATTTCTGTGGATTTCTGCATTGGTACGTTCCAGTGAGACAGGGAGATTATGGAGGGGTACAGGTTCAGGGCAAATTTTTGTGGAATTCTGCATTGGTACGTTCCAGTGAGACAGAGAGGCTATGGAGGGTACAGGTTCAGGGCTTATTTGTGTGGAGTTCTGCAGTGGTACGTTCCAGTGAGACAGGGAGGTTATGGAGAGGTACAGGTTCAGGGCATATTTGTGTGGAATTCTGCATTGGTATGTTCCAGTGAGATAGGGAAGTTATGGAGGGTACAGGTTCAGGGCATATTTGTGTGGAGTTCTGCATTGGTACGTTCCAGTGAGACAGGGAGGTTTTGGAGGGGTACAGTTTCAGGGTATATTTGTTTGGAGTTCTGTGTTGGTACGTTCCAGTGTGACTGGGAGGTTATGGAGGGGTACAGGTTCAGGGCATATTTGTTTGGAGTTCTGCTTTGGTACGTTCCAGTGAGACAGGGATTTAATGGAGGGTACACGTTCAGGTCATATTTGTGTGGAGTTCTGCATTGGTACGTTCCAGTGAGACAGGGAGGTTATGGAGCGGTACAGGTTCAAGGCATATTTGTGTGGATTTCTGCATTTGTACTTTCCAGTGAGACAGGGAGGTTATGGAGGGGTACAGGTTCAGGGCATATTTGTGTGGAGTTCTGCTTTGGTATGTTCCAGTGAGACAGGGAGGTAATGGAGGGGTACAGATTCAGGGCATATTTGTGTGTAGTTCTGCTTTGGTACGTTCCAGTGAGACAGGGAGGATATCGATGATACAGGTTCATGGCATGTTTGTGTGGAGTTCTGCATTGGTACGTTCCAGTCAGACAGCGAGGTTATGCAGGGTACAGGTTCAGGGCATATTTGTGTGGAGTTCTGCAGTGGTACGTTCCAGTGAGACAGGGAGGTTATGGAGAGGTACAGGTTCAGGGCATATCTGTGTGGTGTTCTGCAAAGGTACGTTCCAGTGAGACAGGGTGGTTATGCACGGTACAGGATCAGGGCATATTTGAGTGGAGTTCGGCATTGGTGCGTTCCAGTGAGACAGGGAGGTTATGGAGGGGTACAGATTCAGGGCATATTTGTGTGTAGTTTTGCTTTGGCACGTTCCAGTGAGACAGGGAGGTTATGGAGGATACAGGTTCATGGCATGTTTGTGTGGAGTTCTGCATTGGTACGTTCCAGTCAGACAGGGAGGTTATGGAGGGTACATGTTCAGGGCATATTTGTGTGGAGTTCTACAGTGGTACGTTCCAGTGAGACAGTGAGGTTATGGTGGGGTACAGGTTCAGGGCATATTTCTGTGGAGTTCTGCATTGGTACTTTCCAGTGAGACATGGAGGTTATGGAGAGTTACAGGTTCAGGGCATATTTGTGTGTAGTTCTGCATTGGTACGTTGCATTGAGACAGCGAGGTTATGCACGGTACAGGATCAGGGCATATTTGAGTGGAGTTCGGCATTGGTGCGTTCCAGTGAGACAGGGAGGTTATGGAGGGGTACAGGTTCAGGGCATATTTGTGTGGAGTTCTGCATTGGTACGTTCCAGTGAGACAAGGAGGTTATGGTGGGATACGGGTTCAGGGCATATTTGTGTGGAGTTCTGCATTTGTACGTTCAAGTGTGACAGGGATGTTATGGAGGGTACAGGTTCAGGGCATATTTGAGTGTAGTTCTGCATTGGTACGTTCCAGTGAGACAGGGAGTTTATGGAGGATACAGGTTCAGGGCATATTTGTGTGGAGTTCTGCATTGGTACATTCCAGTGAGACAGGGAGATTATGGAGGGGTACAGGTTCAGGGCAAATTTGTCTGGAGTTCTGCATTGGTACGTTCCAGTGAGACAAGGAGGTTATGGGCGGGTACATGTTCAGGGCATATTTGTGTGGAATTCTGCATTGGTACGTTCCAGTGAGACAGGGAGGTTATGGAGGGTACAGGTTCAGGGCATATTTGTGTGGAGTTCTGCATTGGTACGTTCCAGTGAGACAGGGAGGTTTTGGAGGGGTACAGGTTCAGGGCATATTTGTGTGGAGTTCTGCAGTGATACTTTCCAGTGTGACTGGGAGGTTATGGAGGGGTTCAGGTTCAGGGCAGATTTTGTGGAGTTCTGCAGTGGTACGTTCCAGTGAGACAGGGAGGTTATGGAGAGGTACAGGTTCAGGGCATATTTGTGTGGTGTTCTGCAATGGTACGTTCCAGTGAGACAGGGTGGTTATGCACGGTACAGGATCAGGGCATATTTGAGTGGAGTTCTGCATTGGTACGTTCCAGTGAGACAAGGAGGTTATGGAGGGATACGGGTTCAGGGCATATTTGTGTGGAGTTCTGCATTGGTACGTTCAAGTGAGACAGGGATGTTATGGAGGGTACAGGTTCAGGGCATATTTGAGTGTAGTTCTGCATTGGTACGCTCCAGTGAGACAGGGAGGTTATGGGGGATACAGTTTCATGGCATATTTGTGTGGAGTTCTGCATTGGTACGTTCCAGTCAGACAGGGAGGTTATGGAGCGGTACAGGTTAAGGGCATATTTGTGTGGATTTCTGCATTGGTACTTTCCAGTGAGACAGGGAGGTTATGGAGGGGTACAGGTTCAGGGCATATTTGTGTGGAGTTCTGCTTTGGTATGTTCCAGTGAGACAGGTAGGTTATGGAGGGGTACAGGTTCAGGGCATATTTGTGTGGAGTTCTGCTTTGGTATGTTCCAGTGAGACAGGGAGGTTATGGAGGGGTACAGATTCAGGGCATATTTGTGTGTAGTTCTGCTTTGGTACGTTCCAGTGAGACAGGGAGGTTATCGATGATACAGGTTCATGGCATGTTTGTGTGGAGTTCTGCATTGGTACGTTCCAGTCAGACAGGGAGGTTATGGAGGGGTACAGGTTCAGGGCATATCTGTGTGGAGTTCTGCATTGGTATGTTCCAGTGAGAAAGGGAGGTTATGGAGGGTTACAGGTTCAGGGCATATTTGTGTGGACTTCTGCATTGGTACGTTCCAGTGAGACAGGGAGGTTATGGAGAGGTACAGGTTCAGGGCATATTTGTGTGGAGTTCTGCATTGGTACGTTCCAGTGAGACAGGGAGGTTTTGGAGGGGTACAGGTTCACGGCATATTTGTGTGGAGTTCTGCAGTGATACTTTCCAGTGTGACTGGGAGGTTATGGAGGGGTTCAGGTTCAGGGCAGATTTTGTGGAGTTCTGCAGTGGTACGTTCCAGTGAGACAGGGAGGTTATGGAGAGGTACAGGTTCAGGGCATATTTGTGTGGTGTTCTGCAATGGTACGTTCCAGTGAGACAGGGTGGTTATGCACGGTACAGGATCAGGGCATATTTGAGTGGAGTTCTGCATTGGTACGTTCCAGTGAGACAAGGAGGTTATGGAGGGATACGGGTTCAGGGCATATTTGTGTGGAGTTCTGCATTGGTACGTTCAAGTGAGACAGGGATGTTATGGAGGGTACAGGTTCAGGGCATATTTGAGTGTAGTTCTGCATTGGTACGCTCCAGTGAGACAGGGAGGTTATGGGGGATACAGTTTCATGGCATATTTGTGTGGAGTTCTGCATTGGTACGTTCCAGTCAGACAGGGAGGTTATGGAGCGGTACAGGTTAAGGGCATATTTGTGTGGATTTCTGCATTGGTACTTTCCAGTGAGACAGGGAGGTTATGGAGGGGTACAGGTTCAGGGCATATTTGTGTGGAGTTCTGCTTTGGTATGTTCCAGTGAGACAGGTAGGTTATGGAGGGGTACAGGTTCAGGGCATATTTGTGTGGAGTTCTGCTTTGGTATGTTCCAGTGAGACAGGGAGGTTATGGAGGGGTACAGATTCAGGGCATATTTGTGTGTAGTTCTGCTTTGGTACGTTCCAGTGAGACAGGGAGGTTATCGATGATACAGGTTCATGGCATGTTTGTGTGGAGTTCTGCATTGGTACGTTCCAGTCAGACAGGGAGGTTATGGAGGGGTACAGGTTCAGGGCATATCTGTGTGGAGTTCTGCATTGGTATGTTCCAGTGAGAAAGGGAGGTTATGGAGGGTTACAGGTTCAGGGCATATTTGTGTGGACTTCTGCATTGGTACGTTCCAGTGAGACAGGGAGGTTATGGAGAGGTACAGGTTCAGGGCATATTTGTGTGTAGTTCTGCATTGGTACGTTCCATTGAGACAGCGAGGTTATGCTGGGTACAGGTTCAGGGCATATTTGTGTGGAGTTCTGCAGTGGTACGTTCCAGTGAGACAGGGAGGTTATGGAGAGGTACAGGTTCAGGGCATATCTGTGTGGTGTTCTGCAATGGTACGTTCCAGTGAGACAGGGTGGTTATGCACGGTACAGGATCAGGGCATATTTGAGTGGAGTTCGGCATTGGTGCGTTCCAGTGAGACAGGGAGTTTATGGAGGGGTACAGATTCAGGGCATATTTGTGTGTAGTTCTGCTTTGGCACGTTCCAGTGAGACATGGAGGTTATGGAGGATACAGGTTCATGGCATGTTTGTGTGGTGTTCTACAGTGGTACGTTCCAGTGAGACAGTGAGGTTATGGTGGGGTACAGGTTCAGGGCATATTTCTGTGGATTTCTGCATTGGTACGTTCCAGTGAGACAGGGAGATTATGGAGGGGTACAGGTTCAGGGCAAATTTTTGTGGAATTCTGCATTGGTACGTTCCAGTGAGACAGAGAGGCTATGGAGGGTACAGGTTCAGGGCTTATTTGTGTGGAGTTCTGCAGTGGTACGTTCCAGTGAGACAGGGAGGTTATGGAGAGGTACAGGTTCAGGGCATATTTGTGTGGAATTCTGCATTGGTATGTTCCAGTGAGATAGGGAAGTTATGGAGGGTACAGGTTCAGGGCATATTTGTGTGGAGTTCTGCATTGGTACGTTCCAGTGAGACAGGGAGGTTTTGGAGGGGTACAGTTTCAGGGTATATTTGTTTGGAGTTCTGTGTTGGTACGTTCCAGTGTGACTGGGAGGTTATGGAGGGGTACAGGTTCAGGGCATATTTGTTTGGAGTTCTGCTTTGGTACGTTCCAGTGAGACAGGGATTTTATGGAGGGTACACGTTCAGGTCATATTTGTGTGGAGTTCTGCATTGGTACGTTCCAGTGAGACAGGGAGGTTATGGAGCGGTACAGGTTCAAGGCATATTTGTGTGGATTTCTGCATTTGTACTTTCCAGTGAGACAGGGAGGTTATGGAGGGGTACAGGTTCAGGGCATATTTGTGTGGAGTTCTGCTTTGGTATGTTCCAGTGAGACAGGGAGGTAATGGAGGGGTACAGATTCAGGGCATATTTGTGTGTAGTTCTGCTTTGGTACGTTCCAGTGAGACAGGGAGGATATCGATGATACAGGTTCATGGCATGTTTGTGTGGAGTTCTGCATTGGTACGTTCCAGTCAGACAGCGAGGTTATGCAGGGTACAGGTTCAGGGCATATTTGTGTGGAGTTCTGCAGTGGTACGTTCCAGTGAGACAGGGAGGTTATGGAGAGGTACAGGTTCAGGGCATATCTGTGTGGTGTTCTGCAAAGGTACGTTCCAGTGAGACAGGGTGGTTATGCACGGTACAGGATCAGGGCATATTTGAGTGGAGTTCGGCATTGGTGCGTTCCAGTGAGACAGGGAGGTTATGGAGGGGTACAGATTCAGGGCATATTTGTGTGTAGTTTTGCTTTGGCACGTTCCAGTGAGACAGGGAGGTTATGGAGGATACAGGTTCATGGCATGTTTGTGTGGAGTTCTGCATTGGTACGTTCCAGTCAGACAGGGAGGTTATGGAGGGTACATGTTCAGGGCATATTTGTGTGGAGTTCTACAGTGGTACGTTCCAGTGAGACAGTGAGGTTATGGTGGGGTACAGGTTCAGGGCATATTTCTGTGGAGTTCTGCATTGGTACTTTCCAGTGAGACATGGAGGTTATGGAGAGTTACAGGTTCAGGGCATATTTGTGTGTAGTTCTGCATTGGTACGTTGCATTGAGACAGCGAGGTTATGCACGGTACAGGATCAGGGCATATTTGAGTGGAGTTCGGCATTGGTGCGTTCCAGTGAGACAGGGAGGTTATGGAGGGGTACAGGTTCAGGGCATATTTGTGTGGAGTTCTGCATTGGTACGTTCCAGTGAGACAAGGAGGTTATGGTGGGATACGGGTTCAGGGCATATTTGTGTGGAGTTCTGCATTTGTACGTTCAAGTGTGACAGGGATGTTATGGAGGGTACAGGTTCAGGGCATATTTGAGTGTAGTTCTGCATTGGTACGTTCCAGTGAGACAGGGAGTTTATGGAGGATACAGGTTCAGGGCATATTTGTGTGGAGTTCTGCATTGGTACATTCCAGTGAGACAGGGAGATTATGGAGGGGTACAGGTTCAGGGCAAATTTGTCTGGAGTTCTGCATTGGTACGTTCCAGTGAGACAAGGAGGTTATGGGCGGGTACATGTTCAGGGCATATTTGTGTGGAATTCTGCATTGGTACGTTCCAGTGAGACAGGGAGGTTATGGAGGGTACAGGTTCAGGGCATATTTGTGTGGAGTTCTGCATTGGTACGTTCCAGTGAGACAGGGAGGTTTTGGAGGGGTACAGGTTCAGGGCATATTTGTGTGGAGTTCTGCAGTGATACTTTCCAGTGTGACTGGGAGGTTATGGAGGGGTTCAGGTTCAGGGCAGATTTTGTGGAGTTCTGCAGTGGTACGTTCCAGTGAGACAGGGAGGTTATGGAGAGGTACAGGTTCAGGGCATATTTGTGTGGTGTTCTGCAATGGTACGTTCCAGTGAGACAGGGTTGTTATGCACGGTACAGGATCAGGGCATATTTGAGTGGAGTTCTGCATTGGTACGTTCCAGTGAGACAAGGAGGTTATGGAGGGATACGGGTTCAGGGCATATTTGTGTGGAGTTCTGCATTGGTACGTTCAAGTGAGACAGGGATGTTATGGAGGGTACAGGTTCAGGGCATATTTGAGTGTAGTTCTGCATTGGTACGCTCCAGTGAGACAGGGAGGTTATGGGGGATACAGTTTCATGGCATATTTGTGTGGAGTTCTGCATTGGTACGTTCCAGTCAGACAGGGAGGTTATGGAGCGGTACAGGTTAAGGGCATATTTGTGTGGATTTCTGCATTGGTACTTTCCAGTGAGACAGGGAGGTTATGGAGGGGTACAGGTTCAGGGCATATTTGTGTGGAGTTCTGCTTTGGTATGTTCCAGTGAGACAGGTAGGTTATGGAGGGGTACAGGTTCAGGGCATATTTGTGTGGAGTTCTGCTTTGGTATGTTCCAGTGAGACAGGGAGGTTATGGAGGGGTACAGATTCAGGGCATATTTGTGTGTAGTTCTGCTTTGGTACGTTCCAGTGAGACAGGGAGGTTATCGATGATACAGGTTCATGGCATGTTTGTGTGGAGTTCTGCATTGGTACGTTCCAGTCAGACAGGGAGGTTATGGAGGGGTACAGGTTCAGGGCATATCTGTGTGGAGTTCTGCATTGGTATGTTCCAGTGAGAAAGGGAGGTTATGGAGGGTTACAGGTTCAGGGCATATTTGTGTGGACTTCTGCATTGGTACGTTCCAGTGAGACAGGGAGGTTATGGAGAGGTACAGGTTCAGGGCATATTTGTGTGTAGTTCTGCATTGGTACGTTCCATTGAGACAGCGAGGTTATGCTGGGTACAGGTTCAGGGCATATTTGTGTGGAGTTCTGCAGTGGTACGTTCCAGTGAGACAGGGAGGTTATGGAGAGGTACAGGTTCAGGGCATATCTGTGTGGTGTTCTGCAATGGTACGTTCCAGTGAGACAGGGTGGTTATGCACGGTACAGGATCAGGGCATATTTGAGTGGAGTTCGGCATTGGTGCGTTCCAGTGAGACAGGGAGGTTATGGAGGGGTACAGATTCAGGGCATATTTGTGTGTAGTTCTGCTTTGGCACGTTCCAGTGAGACATGGAGGTTATGGAGGATACAGGTTCATGGCATGTTTGTGTGGTGTTCTACAGTGGTACGTTCCAGTGAGACAGTGAGGTTATGGTGGGGTACAGGTTCAGGGCATATTTCTGTGGATTTCTGCATTGGTACGTTCCAGTGAGACAGGGAGATTATGGAGGGGTACAGGTTCAGGGCAAATTTTTGTGGAATTCTGCATTGGTACGTTCCAGTGAGACAGAGAGGCTATGGAGGGTACAGGTTCAGGGCTTATTTGTGTGGAGTTCTGCATTCGTACGTTCCAGTGAGACAGGGAGGTTTTGGAGGGGTACAGGTTCAGCGCATATTAGTGTGGAGTTCTGCAGTGGTACGTTCCAGTGTGACTGGGAGGTTATGGAGGGGTACAGTTTCAGGGCATATTTGTTTGGAGTTCTGCATTGGTACGTTCCAGTGAGACATGGAGGTTATGGAGAGTTACAGGTTCAGGGCATATTTGTGTGTAGTTCTGCATTGGTACGTTGCATTGAGACAGCGAGGTTATGCACGGTACAGGATCAGGGCATATTTGAGTGGAGTTCGGCATTGGTGCGTTCCAGTCAGACAGGGAGGTTATGGAGGGGTACAGGTTCAGGGCATATTTGTGTGGAGTTCTGCATTGGTACGTTCCAGTGAGACAAGGAGGTATTGGTGGGATACGGGTTCAGGGCATATTTGTGTGGAGTTCTGCATTTGTACGTTCAAGTGTGACAGGGATGTTATGGAGGGTACAGGTTCAGGGCATATTTGAGTGTAGTTCTGCATTGGTACGTTCCAGTGAGACAGGGAGTTTATGGAGGATACAGGTTCAGGGCATATTTGTGTGGATTTCTGCATTGGTACGTTCCAGTGAGACAGGGAGATTATGGAGGGGTACAGGTTCAGGGCAAATTTGTCTGGAGTTCTGCATTGGTACGTTCCAGTGAGACAAGGAGGTTATGGGCGGGTACATGTTAAGGGCATATTTGTGTGGAATTCTGCATTGGTACGTTCCAGTGAGACAGGGAGGTTATGGAGGGTACAGGTTCAGGGCATATTTGTGTGGAGTTCTGCATTGGTACGTTCCAGTGAGACAGGGAGGTTTTGGAGGGGTACAGGTTCAGGGCATATTTGTGTGGAGTTCTGCAGTGGTACTTTCCAGTGTGACTGGGAGGTTATGGAGGGGTTCAGGTTCAGGGCATATTTGTGTGGAGTTCTGCAATGGTACGTTCCAGTGAGACAGGGAGGTTATGGAGAGGTACAGGTTCAGGGCATATTTGTGTGGTGTTCTGCAATGGTACGTTCCAGTGAGACAGGGTGGTTATGCACGGTACAGGATCAGGGCATATTTGAGTGGAGTTCTGCATTGGTACGTTCCAGTGAGACAAGGAGGTTATGGAGGGATACGGGTTCAGGGCATATTTGTGTGGAGTTCTGCATTGGTACGTTCAAGTGAGACAGGGATGTTATGGAGGGTACAGGTTCAGGGCATATTTGAGTGTAGTTCTGCATTGGTACGTTCCAGTGAGACAGGGAGGTTATGGGGGATACAGTTTCATGGCATATTTGTGTGGAGTTCTGCATTGGTACGTTCCAGTCAGACAGGGAGGTTATGGAGCGGTACAGGTTAAGGGCATATTTGTGTGGATTTCTGCATTGGTACTTTCCAGTGAGACAAGGAGGTTATGGAGGGGTACAGGTTCAGGGCATATTTGTGTGGAGTTCTGCTTTGGTATGTTCCAGTGAGACAGGGAGGTTATGGAGGGGTACAGATTCAGGGCATATTTGTGTGTAGTTCTGCTTCGGTATGTTCCAGTGAGACAGGGAGGTTATGGAGGATACAGGTTCATGGCATGTTTGTGTGGAGTTCTGCATTGGTACGTGCCAGTCAGACAGGGAGGTTATGGAGGGTACAGGTTCAGGGCATATTTGATTGGAGTTCTGCATTGGTACATTCCAGTGAGACAGGGAGGTTTGGAGGGGTACAGGTTCAGGGCATATTTGTGTGGAGATCTGCATTGGTACTTTATAGTGAGACAGGGTGGTTATGGGCGGGTACTGGTTCAGGGCATATTTGTGTGGAATTCTGCATTGTTATGTTCCAGTGAGACAGGGAGGTTATGGAGGGTACAGGTTCAGGGCATATTTGTGTGGAGTTCTGCATTGGTACGTTCCAGTTCGACAGGGAGGATTTGGAGGGGTACAGGTTCAGGGTATATTTGTTTGGAGTTCTGCTTTGGTACGTTACAGTGAGACAGGGAGGTTATGGAGGGTACACGTTCAGGTCATATTTGTGTGGAGTTCTGCAGTGGGACGTTCAAGTGTGATAGGGATGTTATGGAGGGTACAGGTTCAGGGCATATTTGAGTGGAGTTCTGCATTGGTACGTTCCAGTGAGACAGGGAGGTTTTGGAGGGGTACAGGTTCAGGATATATTTGTTTGGAGTTCTGCGTTGGTACGTTCCAGTGTGACTGGGAGGTTATGGAGGGGTACAGGTTCAGGGCATATTTGTTTGGAGTTCTGCTTTGGTACGTTCCAGTGAGACAGGGAGGTTATGGAGGGGTACAGATTCAGGGCATATTTGTGTGTAGTTCTGCTTTGGTACGTTCCAGTGAGACAGGGAGGTTATCGATGATACAGGTTCATGGCATGTTTGTGTGGAGTTCTGCATTGGTACGTTCCAGTCAGACAGGGAGGTTATGGAGGGGTACAGGTTCAGGGCATATTTGTGTGGAGTTCTGCATTGGTATGTTCCAGTGAGAAAGGGAGGTTATGGAGGGTTACAGGTTCAGGGCATATTTGTGTGGACTTCTGCATTGGTACGTTCCAGTGAGACAGGGAGGTTATGGAGAGGTACAGGTTCAGGGCATATTTGTGTGTAGTTCTGCATTGGTACGTTCCATTGAGACAGCGAGGTTATGCAGGGTACAGGTTCAGGGCATATTTGTGTGGAGTTCTGCAGTGGTACGTTCCAGTGAGACAGGGAGGTTATGGAGAGGTACAGGTTCAGGGCATATCTGTGTGGTGTTCTGCAATGGTACGTTCCAGTGAGACAGGGTGGTTATGCACGGTACAGCATCAGGGCATATTTGAGTGGAGTTCGGCATTGGTGCGTTCCAGTGAGACAGGGAGGTTATGGAGGGGTACAGATTCAGGGCATATTTGTGTGTAGTTCTGCATTGGTACGTTCCATTGAGACAGCGAGGTTATGCTGGGTACAGGTTCAGGGCATATTTGTGTGGAGTTCTGCAGTGGTACGTTCCAGTGAGACAGGGAGGTTATGGAGAGGTACAGGTTCAGGGCATATCTGTGTGGTGTTCTGCAATGGTACGTTCCAGTGAGACAGGGTGGTTATGCACGGTACAGGATCAGGGCATATTTGAGTGGAGTTCGGCATTGGTGCGTTCCAGTGAGACAGGGAGGTTATGGAGGGGTACAGATTCAGGGCATATTTGTGTGTAGTTCTGCTTTGGCACGTTCCAGTGAGACATGGAGGTTATGGAGGATACAGGTTCATGGCATGTTTGTGTGGTGTTCTACAGTGGTACGTTCCAGTGAGACAGTGAGGTTATGGTGGGGTACAGGTTCAGGGCATATTTCTGTGGATTTCTGCATTGGTACGTTCCAGTGAGACAGGGAGATTATGGAGGGGTACAGGTTCAGGGCAAATTTTTGTGGAATTCTGCATTGGTACGTTCCAGTGAGACAGAGAGGCTATGGAGGGTACAGGTTCAGGGCTTATTTGTGTGGAGTTCTGCATTCGTACGTTCCAGTGAGACAGGGAGGTTTTGGAGGGGTACAGGTTCAGCGCATATTAGTGTGGAGTTCTGCAGTGGTACGTTCCAGTGTGACTGGGAGGTTATGGAGGGGTACAGTTTCAGGGCATATTTGTTTGGAGTTCTGCATTGGTACGTTCCAGTGAGACATGGAGGTTATGGAGAGTTACAGGTTCAGGGCATATTTGTGTGTAGTTCTGCATTGGTACGTTGCATTGAGACAGCGAGGTTATGCACGGTACAGGATCAGGGCATATTGAGTGGAGTTCGGCATTGGTGCGTTCCAGTCAGACAGGGAGGTTATGGAGGGGTACAGGTTCAGGGCATATTTGTGTGGAGTTCTGCATTGGTACGTTCCAGTGAGACAAGGAGGTTTTGGTGGGATACGGGTTCAGGGCATATTTGTGTGGAGTTCTGCATTTGTACGTTCAAGTGTGACAGGGATGTTATGGAGGGTACAGGTTCAGGGCATATTTGAGTGTAGTTCTGCATTGGTACGTTCCAGTGAGACAGGGAGTTTATGGAGGATACAGGTTCAGGGCATATTTGTGTGGATTTCTGCATTGGTACGTTCCAGTGAGACAGGGAGATTATGGAGGGGTACAGGTTCAGGGCAAATTTGTCTGGAGTTCTGCATTGGTACGTTCCAGTGAGACAAGGAGGTTATGGGCGGGTACATGTTAAGGGCATATTTGTGTGGAATTCTGCATTGGTACGTTCCAGTGAGACAGGGAGGTTATGGAGGGTACAGGTTCAGGGCATATTTGTGTGGAGTTCTGCATTGGTACGTTCCAGTGAGACAGGGAGGTTTTGGAGGGGTACAGGTTCAGGGCATATTTGTGTGGAGTTCTGCAGTGGTACTTTCCAGTGTGACTGGGAGGTTATGGAGGGGTTCAGGTTCAGGGCATATTTGTGTGGAGTTCTGCAATGGTACGTTCCAGTGAGACAGGGAGGTTATGGAGAGGTACAGGTTCAGGGCATATTTGTGTGGTGTTCTGCAATGGTACGTTCCAGTGAGACAGGGTGGTTATGCACGGTACAGGATCAGGGCATATTTGAGTGGAGTTCTGCATTGGTACGTTCCAGTGAGACAAGGAGGTTATGGAGGGATACGGATTCAGGGCATATTTGTGTGGAGTTCTGCATTGGTACGTTCAAGTGAGACAGGGATGTTATGGAGGGTACAGGTTCAGGGCATATTTGAGTGTAGTTCTGCATTGGTACGTTCCAGTGAGACAGGGAGGTTATGGGGGATACAGTTTCATGGCATATTTGTGTGGAGTTCTGCATTGGTACGTTCCAGTCAGACAGGGAGGTTATGGAGCGGTACAGGTTAAGGGCATATTTGTGTGGATTTCTGCATTGGTACTTTCCAGTGAGACAGGGAGGTTATGGAGGGGTACAGGTTCAGGGCATATTTGTGTGGAGTTCTGCTTTGGTATGTTCCAGTGAGACAGGGAGGTTATGGAGGGGTACAGATTCAGGGCATATTTGTGTGTAGTTCTGCTTCGGTATGTTCCAGTGAGACAGGGAGGTTATGGAGGATACAGGTTCATGGCATGTTTGTGTGGAGTTCTGCATTGGTACGTGCCAGTCAGACAGGGAGGTTATGGAGGGTACAGGTTCAGGGCATATTTGATTGGAGTTCTGCATTGGTACATTCCAGTGAGACAGGGAGGTTTGGAGGGGTACAGGTTCAGGGCATATTTGTGTGGAGATCTGCATTGGTACTTTATAGTGAGACAGGGTGGTTATGGGCGGGTACTGGTTCAGGGCATATTTGTGTGGAATTCTGCATTGTTATGTTCCAGTGAGACAGGGAGGTTATGGAGGGTACAGGTTCAGGGCATATTTGTGTGGAGTTCTGCATTGGTACGTTCCAGTTCGACAGGGAGGATTTGGAGGGGTACAGGTTCAGGGTATATTTGTTTGGAGTTCTGCTTTGGTACGTTACAGTGAGACAGGGAGGTTATGGAGGGTACACGTTCAGGTCATATTTGTGTGGAGTTCTGCAGTGGGACGTTCAAGTGTGACAGGGATGTTATGGAGGGTACAGGTTCAGGGCATATTTGAGTGGAGTTCTGCATTGGTACGTTCCAGTGAGACAGGGAGGTTTTGGAGGGGTACAGGTTCAGGATATATTTGTTTGGAGTTCTGCGTTGGTACGTTCCAGTGTGACTGGGAGGTTATGGAGGGGTACAGGTTCAGGGCATATTTGTTTGGAGTTCTGCTTTGGTACGTTCCAGTGAGACAGGGAGGTTATGGAGGGGTACAGATTCAGGGCATATTTGTGTGTAGTTCTGCTTTGGTACGTTCCAGTGAGACAGGGAGGTTATCGATGATACAGGTTCATGGCATGTTTGTGTGGAGTTCTGCATTGGTACGTTCCAGTCAGACAGGGAGGTTATGGAGGGGTACAGGTTCAGGGCATATTTGTGTGGAGTTCTGCATTGGTATGTTCCAGTGAGAAAGGGAGGTTATGGAGGGTTACAGGTTCAGGGCATATTTGTGTGGACTTCTGCATTGGTACGTTCCAGTGAGACAGGGAGGTTATGGAGAGGTACAGGTTCAGGGCATATTTGTGTGTAGTTCTGCATTGGTACGTTCCATTGAGACAGCGAGGTTATGCAGGGTACAGGTTCAGGGCATATTTGTGTGGAGTTCTGCAGTGGTACGTTCCAGTGAGACAGGGAGGTTATGGAGAGGTACAGGTTCAGGGCATATCTGTGTGGTGTTCTGCAATGGTACGTTCCAGTGAGACAGGGTGGTTATGCACGGTACAGCATCAGGGCATATTTGAGTGGAGTTCGGCATTGGTGCGTTCCAGTGAGACAGGGAGGTTATGGAGGGGTACAGATTCAGGGCATATTTGTGTGTAGTTCTGCTTTGGCACGTTCCAGTGAGACAGGGAGGTTATGGAGGATACAGGTTCATGGCATGTTTGTGTGGAGTTCTGCATTGGTACGTTCCAGTCAGACAGGGAGGTTATGGATGGTACATGTTCAGGGCATATTTGTGTGGAGTTCTACAGTGGTACGTTCCAGTGAGACAGTGAGGTTATGGTGGGGTACAGGTTCAGGGCATATTTCTGTGGATTTCTGCATTGGTACGTTCCAGTGAGACAGGGAGATTATGGAGGGGTACAGGTTCAGGGCAAATTTTTGTGGAATTCTGCATTGGTACGTTCCAGTGAGACAGAGAGGCTATGGAGGGTACAGGTTCAGGGCTTATTTGTGTGGAGTTCTGCATTCGTACGTTCCAGTGAGACGGGGAGGTTTTGGAGGGGTACAGGTTCAGCGCATATTAGTGTGGAGTTCTGCAGTGGTACGTTCCAGTGTGACTGGGAGGTTATGGAGGGGTACAGTTTCAGGGCATATTTGTTTGGAGTTCTGCATTGGTACGTTCCAGAGAGACATGGAGGTTATGGAGAGTTACAGGTTCAGGGCATATTTGTGTGTAGTTCTGCATTGGTACGTTGCATTGAGACAGCGAGGTTATGCACGGTACAGGATCAGGGCATATTTGAGTGGAGTTCGGCATTGGTGCGTTCCAGTGAGACAGGGAGGTTATGGAGGGGTACAGGTTCAGGGCATATTTGTGTGGAGTTCTGCATTGGTACGTTCCAGTGAGACAAGGAGGTTTTGGTGGGATACGGGTTCAGGGCATATTTGTGTGGAGTTCTGCATTTGTACGTTCAAGTGTGACAGGGATGTTATGGAGGGTACAGGTTCAGGGCATATTTGAGTGTAGTTCTGCATTGGTACGTTCCAGTGAGACAGGGAGTTTATGGAGGATACAGGTTCAGGGCATATTTGTGTGGAGTTCTGCATTGGTACGTTCCAGTGAGACAGGGAGATTATGGAGGGGTACAGGTTCAGGGCAAATTTGTCTGGAGTTCTGCATTGGTACGTTCCAGTGAGACAAGGAGGTTATGGGCGGGTACATGTTTTGGGCATATTTGTGTGGAATTCTGCATTGGTACGTTCCAGTGAGACAGGGAGGTTATGGAGGGTACAGGTTCAGGGCATATTTGTGTGGAGTTCTGCATTGGTACGTTCCAGTGAGACAGGGAGGTTTTGGAGGGGTACAGGTTCAGGGCATATTTGTGTGGAGTTCTGCAGTGGTACTTTCCAGTGTGACTGGGAGGTTATGGAGGGGTTCAGGTTCAGGGCATATTTGTGTGGAGTTCTGCAGTGGTACGTTCCAGTGAGACAGGGAGGTTATGGAGAGGTACAGGTTCAGGGCATATTTGTGTGGTGTTCTGCAATGGTACGTTCCAGTGAGACAGGGTGGTTATGCACGGTACAGGATCAGGGCATATTTGAGTGGAGTTCTGCATTGGTACGTTCCAGTGAGACAAGGAGGTTATGGAGGGATACGGGTTCAGGGCATATTTGTGTGGAGTTCTGCATTGGTACGTTCAAGTGAGACAGGGATGTTATGGAGGGTACAGGTTCAGGGCATATTTGAGTGTAGTTCTGCAATGGTACGTTCCAGTGAGACAGGGAGGTAATGCACGGTACGGGATCAGGGCATATTTGAATGGAGTTCTGCATTGGTACGTTCCAGTCAGACAGGGAGGTTATGGAGCGGTACAGGTTAAGGGCATATTTGTGTGGATTTCTGCATTGGTACTTTCCAGTGAGACAGGGAGGTTATGGAGGGGTACAGGTTCAGGGCATATTTGTGTGGAGTTCTGCTTTGGTATGTTCCAGTGAGACAGGGAGGTTATGGAGGGGTACAGATTCAGGGCATATTTGTGTGTAGTTCTGCTTTGGTATGTTCCAGTGAGACAGGGAGGTTATGGAGGATACAGGTTCATGGCATGTTTGTGTGGAGTTCTGCATTGGTACGTGCCAGTCAGACAGGGAGGTTATGGAGGGTACAGGTTCAGGGCATATTTGATTGGAGTTCTGCATTGGTACATTCCAGTGAGACAGGGAGGTTTGGAGGGGTACAGGTTCAGGGCATATTTGTGTGGAGATCTGCATTGGTACTTTATAGTGAGACAGGGTGGTTATGGGCGGGTACTGGTTCAGGGCATATTTGTGTGGAATTCTGCATTGTTATCTTCCAGTGAGACAGGGAGGTTATGGAGGGTACAGGTTCAGGGCATATTTGTGTGGAGTTCTGCATTGGTACGTTCCAGTTCGACAGGGAGGATTTGGAGGGGTACAGGTTCAGGGCATATTTGTGTGGAGTTCTGCATTGGTACGTTCCAGTGAGACAGGGAGGTTTTGGAGGGGTACAGGTTCAGGATATATTTGTTTGGAGTTCTGCGTTGGCACGTTCCAGTGTGACTGAGAGGTTATGGAGGGGTACAGGTTCAGGGCATATTTGTTTGGAGTTCTGCTTTGGTACGTTCCAGTGAGACAGGGATTTTATGGAGGGAACAAGTTCAGGTCATATTTGTGTGGAGTTCTGCAGTGGACGTTCCAGTGAGACAGGAAGGTTATGGAAGGGTACTGGTGCAGGGCACATTTGTGTGGAGTTCTGCATTTGTACGTTCCAGTGAGACAGGGAGGTTATGGAGGGGTACAGTTTCAGGGCATATTCGTGTGGAGTTATGCATTGGTACGTTCCAGTGAGACAGGGGGGTTATGGAGGGTACACGTTCAGGGCATATTTGTGTGGAGTTCTGCAGTGGGACGTTCCAGTGAGACAGGGAGGTTATGGAGGGTACACGTTCAGGGCATATTTGTGTGGAGTTCTGCTTTGGTATGTTACAGTGAGACAGCGAGGTTATGGCGGTGTACAGATTCAGGGCATATTTGTGTGTAGTTCTGCATTGGTACGTTCCAGTGAGACAGGGAGGTTATGGAGGATACAGGTTCTTGGCATGTTTGTGTGGAGTTCTGCATTGGTACGTTCCAGTCAGACAAGGAGGTTACGGGCGGGTACAGTTGCTGGGCATTTTTGTGCGGAGTTCTGCATTCGTGCGTTCCAGTGAGACAGGGAGGTTATGGAGGGTACAGGTTCAGGGCATATTTGATTGGAGTTCTGCATTGGTACATTCCAGTGAGACAGGGAGGTTTGGAGGGGTACAGGTTCAGGGCATATTTGTGTGGAGATCTGCATTGGTACTTTATAGTGAGACAGGGTGGTTATGGGCGGGTACTGGTTCAGGGCATATTTGTGTGGAATTCTGCATTGTTATGTTCCAGTGAGACAGGGAGGTTATGGAGGGTACAGGTTCAGGGCATATTTGTGTGGAGTTCTGCATTGGTACGTTCCAGTGCGACAGGGAGGATTTGGAGGGGTACAGGTTCAGGGTATATTTGTTTGGAGTTCTGCTTTGGTACGTTACAGTGAGACAGGGAGGTTATGGAGGGTACACGTTCAGGTCATATTTGTGTGGAGTTCTGCAGAGGGACGTTCCAGTGAGACAGGGAGGTTATGGACGGGTACTGGTTCAGGGCACATTTGTGTGGAGTTCTGCATTGGTACGTTCCAGTGAGACAGGGAGGTTATGGAGGGGTACAGGTTCAGGGCATATTTGTGTGGAGTTCTGCATTGGTACGTTCCAGTGAGACAGGGAGGTTATGGAGGGTACACGTTCAGGGCATATTTGTGTGGAGTTCTGCAGTGGGACGTTCCAGTGAGACAGGGAGGTAATGGAGGGGTACAGGTTCAGGGCATATTTGTGTGGAGTTCTGCATTGGTACGTTCCAGTGAGACATGGAGGTTATGGAGGGTACAGGTTCAGGGCTTATTTGTGTGGAGTTCTGCATTCGTACGTTCCAGTGAGACAGGGAGGTTTTGGAGGGGTACAGGTTCAGGGCATATTTGTGTGGAGTTCTGCAGTGCTACGTTCCAGTGTGACTGGGAGGTTATGGAGGGGTACAGGTTCAGGGCATATTTGTTTGGAGTTCTGCATTGGTACGTTCCAGTGAGACATGGAGGTTATGGAGAGGTACAGTTTCAGGGCATATTTGTGTGTAGTTCTGCATTGGTACTTTCCATTGAGACAGCGAGGTTATGCACGGTACAGGTTCAGGGCATATTTGTGTGGAGTTCTGCATTGGTACGTTCCAGTGAGACATGGAGATTATGGAGGGTACAGGTTCAGGGCAAATTTGTGTGTAGCTCTGCATTGGTACGTTCCAGTGAGACAGGGAGGTTATGGAGGGTACAGGTTCAGGGCTTAATTGAGTGGAGTTCGGCATTGGTGCTTTCCAGTGAGACAGGGATGTTATGGAGGGGTACAGGTTCAGGGCATATTTGTGTGGAGTTCTGCATTGGTACGTTCCAGTGAGACAAGGAGGTTATGGAGGGATACGGGTTCAGGGCATATTTGTGTGGAGTTCTGCATTGGTACGTTCAAGTGTGATAGGGATCTTATGGAGGGTACAGGTTCAGGGCATATTTGAGTGGAGTTCTGCATTGGTACGTTCCAGTGAGACAGGGAGGTTTTGGAGGGGTACAGGTTCAGGGTATATTTGTTTGGAGTTCTGCGTTGGTACGTTTCAGTGTGACTGGGAGGTTATGGAGGGGTACAGGTTCAGGGCATATTTGTTTGGAGTTCTGCTTTGGTACGTTCCAGTGAGACAAGGATTTTAAGGAGGGAACAAGTTCAGGTCATATTTGTGTGGAGTTCTGCAGTGGGACGTTCCAGTGAGACAGGAAGTTTATGGAGGGATACGGGTTCAGGGCATATTTGTGTGGAGTTCTGCATTGGTACGTTCAAGTGTGACAGGGATGTTATGGAGGGTACAGGTTCAGGGCATATTTGAGTGGAGTTCTGCATTGGTACGTTCCAGTGAGACAGGGAGGTTTTGGAGGGGTACAGGTTCAGGGTATATTTGTTTGGAGTTCAGTGTTGGTACGTTACAGTGTGACTGGGAGGTTATGGAGGGGTACAGGTTCAGGGCATATTTGTTTGGAGTTCTGCTTTGGTACGTTCCAGTGAGACAGGGATTTTATGGAGTGAACAAGTTCAGGTCATATTTGTGTGGAGTTCTGCAGTGGGACGTTCCAGTGAGACAGGAAGGTTATGGACGGGTACTGGTGCAGGGCACATTTGTGTGGAGTTCTGCATTGGTACGTTCCAGTGAGACAGGGAGGTTATGGAGGGGTACAGTTTCAGGGCATATTCGTGTGGAGTTCTGCATTGGTACGTTCCAGTGAGACAGGGAGGTTATGGAGGGTACACGTTCAGGGCATATTTCTGTGGAGTTCTGCAGTGGGACGTTCCAGTGAGACAGGGAGGTTATGGAGGGTACACGTTCAGGGCATATTTGTGTGTAGTTCTGCATTGGTACGTTCCAGTGAGACAGGGACGTTATGGAGGATACAGGTTCATGGCATATTTGTGTGGAGTTCTGCATTGGTACGCTCCAGTCAGACAGGGAGGTTATGGAGCGGTACTGGTTCAGGGCATATTTGTGTGGATTTCTGCATTGGTACTTTCCAGTGAGACAGGGAGGTTATGGAGGGGTACAGGTTCAGGGCATATTTGTGTGGAGTTCTGCTTTGGTATGTTACAGTGAGACAGGGAGGTTATGGCGGTGTACAGATTCAGGGCATATTTGTGTGTAGTTCTGCATTGGTACGTTCCAGTGAGACAGGGAGGTTATGGAGGATATAGGTTCATGGCATGTTTGTGTGGAGTTCTGCATTGGTACGTTCCAGTCAGACAAGGAGGTTATGGGCGGGTACAGTTGCTGGGCATTTTTGTGCGGAGTTCTGCATTCGTGCGTTCCAGTGAGAAAGGGAGGTTATGGAGGGTACAGGTTCAGGGCATATTTGATTGGAGTTCTGCTTTGGTACGTTCCAGTGAGACAGGGAGGTTATGGAGGGGTACAGATTCAGGGCATATTTGTGTGTAGTTCTGCTTTGGTACGTTCCAGTGAGACAGGGAGGTTATCGATGATACAGGTTCATGGCATGTTTGTGTGGAGTTCTGCATTGGTACGTTCCAGTTAGACAGGGAGGTTATGGAGGGGTACAGGTTCAGGGCATATTTGTGTGGAGTTCTGCATTGGTATGTTCCAGTGAGAAAGGGAGGTTATGGGGGGTTACAGGTTCAGGGCATATTTGTGTGGACTTCTGCATTGGTACGTTCCAGTGAGACAGGGAGGTTATGGAGAGGTACAGGTTCAGGGCATATTTGTGTGTAGTTCTGCATTGGTACGTTCCATTGAGACAGCGAGGTTATGCAGGGTACAGGTTCAGGGCATATTTGTGTGGAGTTCTGCAGTGGTACGTTCCAGTGAGACAGGGAGGTTATGGAGAGGTACAGGTTCAGGGCATATCTGTGTGGTGTTCTGCAATGGTACGTTCCAGTGAGACAGGGTGGTTATGCACGGTACAGCATCAGGGCATATTTGAGTGGAGTTCGGCATTGGTGCGTTCCAGTGAGACAGGGAGGTTATGGAGGGGTACAGATTCAGGGCATATTTGTGTGTAGTTCTGCTTTGGCACGTTCCAGTGAGACAGGGAGGTTATGGAGGGTACACGTTCAGGGCATATTTGTGTGGAGTTCTGCAGTGGGACGTTCCAGTGAGACAGGGAGGTAATGGAGGGGTACAGGTTCAGGGCATATTTGTGTGGAGTTCTGCATTGGTACGTTCCAGTGAGACATGGAGGTTATGGAGGGTACAGGTTCAGGGCTTATTTGTGTGGAGTTCTGCATTCGTACGTTCCAGTGAGACAGGGAGGTTTTGGAGGGGTACAGGTTCAGGGCATATTTGTGTGGAGTTCTGCAGTGCTACGTTCCAGTGTGACTGGGAGGTTATGGAGGGGTACAGGTTCAGGGCATATTTGTTTGGAGTTCTGCATTGGTACGTTCCAGTGAGACATGGAGGTTATGGAGAGGTACAGTTTCAGGGCATATTTGTGTGTAGTTCTGCATTGGTACTTTCCATTGAGACAGCGAGGTTATGCACGGTACAGGTTCAGGGCATATTTGTGTGGAGTTCTGCATTGGTACGTTCCAGTGAGACATGGAGATTATGGAGGGTACAGGTTCAGGGCAAATTTGTGTGTAGCTCTGCATTGGTACGTTCCAGTGAGACAGGGAGGTTATGGAGGGTACAGGTTCAGGGCTTAATTGAGTGGAGTTCGGCATTGGTGCTTTCCAGTGAGACAGGGATGTTATGGAGGGGTACAGGTTCAGGGCATATTTGTGTGGAGTTCTGCATTGGTACGTTCCAGTGAGACAAGGAGGTTATGGAGGGATACGGGTTCAGGGCATATTTGTGTGGAGTTCTGCATTGGTACGTTCAAGTGTGATAGGGATCTTATGGAGGGTACAGGTTCAGGGCATATTTGAGTGGAGTTCTGCATTGGTACGTTCCAGTGAGACAGGGAGGTTTTGGAGGGGTACAGGTTCAGGGTATATTTGTTTGGAGTTCTGCGTTGGTACGTTTCAGTGTGACTGGGAGGTTATGGAGGGGTACAGGTTCAGGGCATATTTGTTTGGAGTTCTGCTTTGGTACGTTCCAGTGAGACAAGGATTTTAAGGAGGGAACAAGTTCAGGTCATATTTGTGTGGAGTTCTGCAGTGGGACGTTCCAGTGAGACAGGAAGTTTATGGAGGGATACGGGTTCAGGGCATATTTGTGTGGAGTTCTGCATTGGTACGTTCAAGTGTGACAGGGATGTTATGGAGGGTACAGGTTCAGGGCATATTTGAGTGGAGTTCTGCATTGGTACGTTCCAGTGAGACAGGGAGGTTTTGGAGGGGTACAGGTTCAGGGTATATTTGTTTGGAGTTCAGTGTTGGTACGTTACAGTGTGACTGGGAGGTTATGGAGGGGTACAGGTTCAGGGCATATTTGTTTGGAGTTCTGCTTTGGTACGTTCCAGTGAGACAGGGATTTTATGGAGTGAACAAGTTCAGGTCATATTTGTGTGGAGTTCTGCAGTGGGACGTTCCAGTGAGACAGGAAGGTTATGGACGGGTACTGGTGCAGGGCACATTTGTGTGGAGTTCTGCATTGGTACGTTCCAGTGAGACAGGGAGGTTATGGAGGGGTACAGTTTCAGGGCATATTCGTGTGGAGTTCTGCATTGGTACGTTCCAGTGAGACAGGGAGGTTATGGAGGGTACACGTTCAGGGCATATTTCTGTGGAGTTCTGCAGTGGGACGTTCCAGTGAGACAGGGAGGTTATGGAGGGTACACGTTCAGGGCATATTTGTGTGTAGTTCTGCATTGGTACGTTCCAGTGAGACAGGGACGTTATGGAGGATACAGGTTCATGGCATATTTGTGTGGAGTTCTGCATTGGTACGCTCCAGTCAGACAGGGAGGTTATGGAGCGGTACTGGTTCAGGGCATATTTGTGTGGATTTCTGCATTGGTACTTTCCAGTGAGACAGGGAGGTTATGGAGGGGTACAGGTTCAGGGCATATTTGTGTGGAGTTCTGCTTTGGTATGTTACAGTGAGACAGGGAGGTTATGGCGGTGTACAGATTCAGGGCATATTTGTGTGTAGTTCTGCATTGGTACGTTCCAGTGAGACAGGGAGGTTATGGAGGATATAGGTTCATGGCATGTTTGTGTGGAGTTCTGCATTGGTACGTTCCAGTCAGACAAGGAGGTTATGGGCGGGTACAGTTGCTGGGCATTTTTGTGCGGAGTTCTGCATTCGTGCGTTCCAGTGAGAAAGGGAGGTTATGGAGGGTACAGGTTCAGGGCATATTTGATTGGAGTTCTGCTTTGGTACGTTCCAGTGAGACAGGGAGGTTATGGAGGGGTACAGATTCAGGGCATATTTGTGTGTAGTTCTGCTTTGGTACGTTCCAGTGAGACAGGGAGGTTATCGATGATACAGGTTCATGGCATGTTTGTGTGGAGTTCTGCATTGGTACGTTCCAGTCAGACAGGGAGGTTATGGAGGGGTACAGGTTCAGGGCATATTTGTGTGGAGTTCTGCATTGGTATGTTCCAGTGAGAAAGGGAGGTTATGGGGGGTTACAGGTTCAGGGCATATTTGTGTGGACTTCTGCATTGGTACGTTCCAGTGAGACAGGGAGGTTATGGAGAGGTACAGGTTCAGGGCATATTTGTGTGTAGTTCTGCATTGGTACGTTCCATTGAGACAGCGAGGTTATGCAGGGTACAGGTTCAGGGCATATTTGTGTGGAGTTCTGCAGTGGTACGTTCCAGTGAGACAGGGAGGTTATGGAGAGGTACAGGTTCAGGGCATATCTGTGTGGTGTTCTGCAATGGTACGTTCCAGTGAGACAGGGTGGTTATGCACGGTACAGCATCAGGGCATATTTGAGTGGAGTTCGGCATTGGTGCGTTCCAGTGAGACAGGGAGGTTATGGAGGGGTACAGATTCAGGGCATATTTGTGTGTAGTTCTGCTTTGGCACGTTCCAGTGAGACAGGGAGGTTATGGAGGATACAGGTTCATGGCATGTTTGTGTGGAGTTCTGCATTGGTACGTTCCAGTCAGACAGGGAGGTTATGGATGGTACATGTTCAGGGCATATTTGTGTGGAGTTCTACAGTGGTACGTTCCAGTGAGACAGTGAGGTTATGGTGGGGTACAGGTTCAGGGCATATTTCTGTGGATTTCTGCATTGGTACGTTCCAGTGAGACAGGGAGATTATGGAGGGGTACAGGTTCAGGGCAAATTTTTGTGGAATTCTGCATTGGTACGTTCCAGTGAGACAGAGAGGCTATGGAGGGTACAGGTTCAGGGCTTATTTGTGTGGAGTTCTGCATTCGTACGTTCCAGTGAGACGGGGAGGTTTTGGAGGGGTACAGGTTCAGCGCATATTAGTGTGGAGTTCTGCAGTGGTACGTTCCAGTGTGACTGGGAGGTTATGGAGGGGTACAGTTTCAGGGCATATTTGTTTGGAGTTCTGCATTGGTACGTTCCAGAGAGACATGGAGGTTATGGAGAGTTACAGGTTCAGGGCATATTTGTGTGTAGTTCTGCATTGGTACGTTGCATTGAGACAGCGAGGTTATGCACGGTACAGGATCAGGGCATATTTGAGTGGAGTTCTGCATTGGTACGTTCCAGTGAGACATGGAGATTATGGAGGGTACAGGTTCAGGGCAAATTTGTGTGTAGCTCTGCATTGGTACGTTCCAGTGAGACAGGGAGGTTATGGAGGATATAGGTTCATGGCATGTTTGTGTGGAGTTCTGCATTGGTACGTTCCAGTCAGACAAGGAGGTTATGGGCGGGTACAGTTGCTGGGCATTTTTGTGCGGAGTTCTGCATTCGTGCGTTCCAGTGAGAAAGGGAGGTTATGGAGGGTACAGGTTCAGGGCATATTTGATTGGAGTTCTGCTTTGGTACGTTCCAGTGAGACAGGGAGGTTATGGAGGGGTACAGATTCAGGGCATATTTGTGTGTAGTTCTGCTTTGGTACGTTCCAGTGAGACAGGGAGGTTATCGATGATACAGGTTCATGGCATGTTTGTGTGGAGTTCTGCAGTGGGACGTTCCAGTGAGACAGGGAGGTAATGGAGGGGTACAGGTTCAGGGCATATTTGTGTGGAGTTCTGCATTGGTACGTTCCAGTGAGACATGGAGGTTATGGAGGGTACAGGTTCAGGGCTTATTTGTGTGGAGTTCTGCATTCGTACGTTCCAGTGAGACAGGGAGGTTTTGGAGGGGTACAGGTTCAGGGCATATTTGTGTGGAGTTCTGCAGTGCTACGTTCCAGTGTGACTGGGAGGTTATGGAGGGGTACAGGTTCAGGGCATATTTGTTTGGAGTTCTGCATTGGTACGTTCCAGTGAGACATGGAGGTTATGGAGAGGTACAGTTTCAGGGCATATTTGTGTGTAGTTCTGCATTGGTACTTTCCATTGAGACAGCGAGGTTATGCACGGTACAGGTTCAGGGCATATTTGTGTGGAGTTCTGCATTGGTACGTTCCAGTGAGACATGGAGATTATGGAGGGTACAGGTTCAGGGCAAATTTGTGTGTAGCTCTGCATTGGTACGTTCCAGTGAGACAGGGAGGTTATGGAGGGTACAGGTTCAGGGCTTAATTGAGTGGAGTTCGGCATTGGTGCTTTCCAGTGAGACAGGGATGTTATGGAGGGGTACAGGTTCAGGGCATATTTGTGTGGAGTTCTGCATTGGTACGTTCCAGTGAGACAAGGAGGTTATGGAGGGATACGGGTTCAGGGCATATTTGTGTGGAGTTCTGCATTGGTACGTTCAAGTGTGATAGGGATCTTATGGAGGGTACAGGTTCAGGGCATATTTGAGTGGAGTTCTGCATTGGTACGTTCCAGTGAGACAGGGAGGTTTTGGAGGGGTACAGGTTCAGGGTATATTTGTTTGGAGTTCTGCGTTGGTACGTTTCAGTGTGACTGGGAGGTTATGGAGGGGTACAGGTTCAGGGCATATTTGTTTGGAGTTCTGCTTTGGTACGTTCCAGTGAGACAAGGATTTTAAGGAGGGAACAAGTTCAGGTCATATTTGTGTGGAGTTCTGCAGTGGGACGTTCCAGTGAGACAGGAAGTTTATGGAGGGATACGGGTTCAGGGCATATTTGTGTGGAGTTCTGCATTGGTACGTTCAAGTGTGACAGGGATGTTATGGAGGGTACAGGTTCAGGGCATATTTGAGTGGAGTTCTGCATTGGTACGTTCCAGTGAGACAGGGAGGTTTTGGAGGGGTACAGGTTCAGGGTATATTTGTTTGGAGTTCAGTGTTGGTACGTTACAGTGTGACTGGGAGGTTATGGAGGGGTACACGTTCAGGGCATATTTGTTTGGAGTTCTGCTTTGGTACGTTCCAGTGAGACAGGGATTTTATGGAGTGAACAAGTTCAGGTCATATTTGTGTGGAGTTCTGCAGTGGGACGTTCCAGTGAGACAGGAAGGTTATGGACGGGTACTGGTGCAGGGCACATTTGTGTGGAGTTCTGCATTGGTACGTTCCAGTGAGACAGGGAGGTTATGGAGGGGTACAGTTTCAGGGCATATTCGTGTGGAGTTCTGCATTGGTACGTTCCAGTGAGACAGGGAGGTTATGGAGGGTACACGTTCAGGGCATATTTCTGTGGAGTTCTGCAGTGGGACGTTCCAGTGAGACAGGGAGGTTATGGAGGGTACACGTTCAGGGCATATTTGTGTGTAGTTCTGCATTGGTACGTTCCAGTGAGACAGGGACGTTATGGAGGATACAGGTTCATGGCATATTTGTGTGGAGTTCTGCATTGGTACGCTCCAGTCAGACAGGGAGGTTATGGAGCGGTACTGGTTCAGGGCATATTTGTGTGGATTTCTGCATTGGTACTTTCCAGTGAGACAGGGAGGTTATGGAGGGGTACAGGTTCAGGGCATATTTGTGTGGAGTTCTGCTTTGGTATGTTACAGTGAGACAGGGAGGTTATGGCGGTGTACAGATTCAGGGCATATTTGTGTGTAGTTCTGCATTGGTACGTTCCAGTGAGACAGGGAGGTTATGGAGGATATAGGTTCATGGCATGTTTGTGTGGAGTTCTGCATTGGTACGTTCCAGTCAGACAAGGAGGTTATGGGCGGGTACAGTTGCTGGGCATTTTTGTGCGGAGTTCTGCATTCGTGCGTTCCAGTGAGAAAGGGAGGTTATGGAGGGTACAGGTTCAGGGCATATTTGATTGGAGTTCTGCTTTGGTACGTTCCAGTGAGACAGGGAGGTTATGGAGGGGTACAGATTCAGGGCATATTTGTGTGTAGTTCTGCTTTGGTACGTTCCAGTGAGACAGGGAGGTTATCGATGATACAGGTTCATGGCATGTTTGTGTGGAGTTCTGCATTGGTACGTTCCAGTCAGACAGGGAGGTTATGGAGGGGTACAGGTTCAGGGCATATTTGTGTGGAGTTCTGCATTGGTATGTTCCAGTGAGAAAGGGAGGTTATGGGGGGTTACAGGTTCAGGGCATATTTGTGTGGACTTCTGCATTGGTACGTTCCAGTGAGACAGGGAGGTTATGGAGAGGTACAGGTTCAGGGCATATTTGTGTGTAGTTCTGCATTGGTACGTTCCATTGAGACAGCGAGGTTATGCAGGGTACAGGTTCAGGGCATATTTGTGTGGAGTTCTGCAGTGGTACGTTCCAGTGAGACAGGGAGGTTATGGAGAGGTACAGGTTCAGGGCATATCTGTGTGGTGTTCTGCAATGGTACGTTCCAGTGAGACAGGGTGGTTATGCACGGTACAGCATCAGGGCATATTTGAGTGGAGTTCGGCATTGGTGCGTTCCAGTGAGACAGGGAGGTTATGGAGGGGTACAGATTCAGGGCATATTTGTGTGTAGTTCTGCTTTGGCACGTTCCAGTGAGACAGGGAGGTTATGGAGGATACAGGTTCATGGCATGTTTGTGTGGAGTTCTGCATTGGTACGTTCCAGTCAGACAGGGAGGTTATGGATGGTACATGTTCAGGGCATATTTGTGTGGAGTTCTACAGTGGTACGTTCCAGTGAGACAGTGAGGTTATGGTGGGGTACAGGTTCAGGGCATATTTCTGTGGATTTCTGCATTGGTACGTTCCAGTGAGACAGGGAGATTATGGAGGGGTACAGGTTCAGGGCAAATTTTTGTGGAATTCTGCATTGGTACGTTCCAGTGAGACAGAGAGGCTATGGAGGGTACAGGTTCAGGGCTTATTTGTGTGGAGTTCTGCATTCGTACGTTCCAGTGAGACGGGGAGGTTTTGGAGGGGTACAGGTTCAGCGCATATTAGTGTGGAGTTCTGCAGTGGTACGTTCCAGTGTGACTGGGAGGTTATGGAGGGGTACAGTTTCAGGGCATATTTGTTTGGAGTTCTGCATTGGTACGTTCCAGAGAGACATGGAGGTTATGGAGAGTTACAGGTTCAGGGCATATTTGTGTGTAGTTCTGCATTGGTACGTTGCATTGAGACAGCGAGGTTATGCACGGTACAGGATCAGGGCATATTTGAGTGGAGTTCGGCATTGGTGCGTTCCAGTGAGACAGGGAGGTTATGGAGGGGTACAGGTTCAGGGCATATTTGTGTGGAGTTCTGCATTGGTACGTTCCAGTGAGACAAGGAGGTTTTGGTGGGATACGGGTTCAGGGCATATTTGTGTGGAGTTCTGCATTTGTACGTTCAAGTGTGACAGGGATGTTATGGAGGGTACAGGTTCAGGGCATATTTGAGTGTAGTTCTGCATTGGTACGTTCCAGTGAGACAGGGAGTTTATGGAGGATACAGGTTCAGGGCATATTTGTGTGGAGTTCTGCATTGGTACGTTCCAGTGAGACAGGGAGATTATGGAGGGGTACAGGTTCAGGGCAAATTTGTCTGGAGTTCTGCATTGGTACGTTCCAGTGAGACAAGGAGGTTATGGGCGGGTACATGTTCAGGGCATATTTGTGTGGAATTCTGCATTGGTACGTTCCAGTGAGACAGGGAGGTTATGGAGGGTACAGGTTCAGGGCATATTTGTGTGGAGTTCTGCATTGGTACGTTCCAGTGAGACAGGGAGGTTTTGGAGGGGTACAGGTTCAGGGCATATTTGTGTGGAGTTCTGCAGTGGTACTTTCCAGTGTGACTGGGAGGTTATGGAGGGGTTCAGGTTCAGGGCATATTTGTGTGGAGTTCTGCAGTGGTACGTTCCAGTGAGACAGGGAGGTTATGGAGAGGTACAGGTTCAGGGCATATTTGAGTGCAGTTCTGCATTGGCACTTTCCAGTTAGACAGGGAGGTTATGGAGGGGTACAGATTCAGGGCAAATTTGTGTGGAGTTCTGCATTGGTACATTCCAGTGAGACAGGGAGGTTATGGAGGGTACAGGTTCAGGGCATATTTGTGTGGAGTTCTGCATTGGTACGTTCCAGTGAGACAAGGAGGTTATGGAGGGGTACAGGTTCAGGGTATATTTGTGTGGAGTTCTGCGTTGGTACGTTCCAGTGTGACTGGGAGGTTATGGAGGAGTACAGGTTCAGGGTATATTTGTGTGGAGTTCTGCGTTGGTACGTTCCAGTGTGACTGGGAGGTTATGGAGGAGTACAGGTTCAGGGCATATTTGTTTGGAGTTCTGCATTGGTACTTTACAGTGAGACAGGGAGGTTATGTAGGGGTACAGGGACAGGGCATATTTGTGTGGATTTCTGCATTGGTTCGTTCCAGTCAGACAGGGATGTTAGGGTGGGGTACAGGGTCAGGGCATTTTTGTGTGGAGTTCTGCATTGGTACGTTCCAGTGAGACAGGGTGGTTATGGACGTGTACAGGTTCAAGGCATATTTGTGTGGAGTTCTGCATTGGTACGTTCCAGTGAGACAGGGAAGTTATGGAGGGGTACAGGTTCAGGGCATATTTGAATGGAGTTCTGCATTGGTACGTTCCAGTGAGACAGGGAGGTTATCGAGGGGTACAGGTTCAGGGCATATTTGTGTGGTGTTCTGCAATGGTACGTTCCAGTGAGACAGTGAGGTTATGGAGTGTACAGGTTCAGGGCATATTTGTGTGGAGTTCTGCAGTGGGACGTTCCAGTGAGACATGAGGTTATGGACGGGAACAGGTTCAGGGCACACTTGTGTGGAGTTCTGCGTTGGGTCGTTGCAGTGAGACAGGGAGGTTATGGACGGGTACAGGTTCAGGGCATATTTGTGTGGAGTTCTGCAGTGGGACGTTCAAGTGAGACATGAGGTTATGGACGGGAACAGGTTCAGGGCACACTTGTGTGGAGTTCTGCATTGGTACGTTCCAGTGAGACAGGGAGGTTATGGACGGGTACAGGTTCAGGGCACATTTGTGTGGACTTCTGCATTGGTACGTTCCAGTGTGACCGGGAGGTTATGGAGGGGTACAGGTTCAGGGCATATTTGTGTGGAGTTCTGCATTGGTACGTTCCAGTGAGACAGGGAGGTTATGGAGGGGTACAGGTTCAGGGCAAATTTGTGTGGAGTTCTGCATTGGTACATTCCAGTGAGACAGGGAGGTTATGGAGGGTACCGGTACATGGCATATTTGTGTGGAATTCTGCAGTGGGACGTTCCAGTGAGACAGGGAGTTTATGGAGGGTACAGGTTCAGGGCATATTTGTGTGGAGTTCTGCATTGGTACGTTCCAGTGCGACAGGGGGGTTATGGAGGGGTACAGGTTCAGGCATATTTGTGTGGAGTTCTGCATTGGTACGTTCCAGTGCGACAGGGGGGTTATGGAGGGGTACAGGTTCAGGGCATATTTGTGTGGAGTTCTGCACTGGTAAGTTCCAGTGGGACAGGGAGGTTATGGAGGGGTACATGTTCAGGGCTTATTTGTGTGGAGTTCTGCATTGGTACGTTCCAGTGATACAGGGAGGTTATGGAGGGGTACAGGAACAGGGCATATTTGTGTGGACTTCTGCATTGGTACTTTACAGTGAGACAGGGAGGTTATGTAGGGGTACAGGGACAGGGCATATTTGTGTGGATTTCTGCATTGGTTCGTTCCAGTCAGACAGGGATGTTAGGGTCAGATACAGGGTCAGGGCATTTTTGTGTGGAGTTCTTCATTGGTAAGTTCCAGTGAGCCTGGGAGGATATGGAGGGGTACAGGTTCAGGGCATATTTGTGTGGAGTTCTGCATTGGTACGTTCCAGTGATACAGGGAGGTTATGGAGGGGTACAGGTTCAGGGCATATTTGTGTGGAGTTCTGCATTGGTACGTTCCAGCGAGACAGGGATGTTATGGAGGGTACAGGTTCAGGGCAAATTTGTGTGGAGTTCTGCATTGGTTAGTTCCAGGGAGACGGGTAGGTAATGGATGGGTGCATGTTCAGGGCATATTTGTGTGGAATTCTGCATTGGTAAGTTCCAGTGAGACAGGGAGGTTATGGAGGGAACAGGTTCAGGGCATATTTGTGTGGAGGTCTGCATTGGTACGTTCCAGTGAGACAGGGAGGTTATGCAGGGTACAGGTTCAGGGCATATTTGTGTGGAGTTCTGCAGTGGTACGTTCCACTGAGACAGGGAGGTTATGGAGGGGTACAGGTTCAGGGCATATTTGTGTGGTGCTCTGCAATGTTACGTTGCAGTGTGACAGTGAGGTTAAGGAGGGCACAGGTTCAGGGCATATTTGTGTGGAGTTCTGCGTTGGGACGTTCCAGTGAGAAAGGGAGGTTATGGACGGGTACAGGTTCAGGGCATATTTGTGTGGAGTTCTGCATTGATACGTTTCTGTGACACAGGGAGGTTATGGAGGGGTACAGGTTCAAGGCATATTTGTGTGGAGTTCTGCATTGGTACGTTCCAGTGAGACATGGAGGTTATGGAGGGGTACAGGTTCAGGGCATATTTGTGTGGACTTCTGCATTGGTACGTTCCAGTGAGAAAGGGAGGTTATGGAGGGGTACAGGTTCAGGGCAAATTTGTGTGTAGTTCTGCATTGGTACGTACCAGTGAGACAGGGAGGTTATGGAGGGTACAGGTTCAGGGCATATTTGTGTGGAGTTCTGCAGTGGTACGTTCCACTGAGACAGGGAGGTTATGGAAGGGTACAGGTTCAGGGCATATTTGTGTGGAGTTCTGCAATGGTACGTTGCAGTGAGACAGTGAGGTTATGGAGGGTACAGGTTCAGGGCATATTTGTGTGGAGTTCTGCGTTGGGACGTTCCAGTGAGACAGGGAGGTTATGGACGGGTACAGGTTCTGGGCATATTTGTGTGGAGTTCTGCATTGATACGTTCCAGTGACACAGAGAGGTTATGGAGGGTACCGGTTCATGGCATATTTTGTGTGGAATTCTGCAGTGGGACGTTCCAGTGAGACAAGGAGTTGATGGACGTGTACAGGTTCAGAGCATATTTGTGTGGAATACTGCATTGGTAAGTTCCAGTGAGACAGGAGGTTTTGGAGGGGTACAGGTTCAGGGCATATTTGTGTGGGGTTCTGCAATGGTACATTCCAGTGAGACAGCGAGGTTATGCACGGTACAGGTTCAGGGCATATTTGAGTGGAGTTCGGAATTGGTGCGTTCCAGTTAGACAGGGAAGTTATGGAGGGTACAGGTTCAGGGCATATTTGTGTGGAGTTCTGCAGTGGGACGTTCCAGTGAGACATGAGGTTATGGACGGGAACAGGTTCAGGGCACACTTGTGTGGAGTTCTGCATTGGTACGTTCCAGTGAGACAGGGAGGTTATGGCGGGGTACAGGTTCAGAGCAAATTTGTGTGGAGTTCTGCATTGGTACATTCCAGTGAGACAAGGAGGTTCTGGGTGGGTACAGGTTCAGGGCATATTTGTGTGGAATTCTGCATTGGTAAGTTCCAGTGAGACAGGGAGGTTATGGAGGGTACAGGTTCAGGGCATATTTGTGTGGAGTTCTGCATTGGTACGTTCCTTTGAGACAGGGAGGTTATGGAGTGGTACAGGTTCAGGGTATATTTTTGTGGAGTTCTGCGTTGGTACGTTCCAGTGTGACTGGGAGGTTATGGAGTGGTACAGGTTCAGGGCATATTTTTTTGGAGTTCTGCATTGGTACGTTCCAGTTAGACAGGGAAGTTATGGAGGGTACAGGTTCAGGGCATATTTGTGTGGAGTTCTGCAGTGGGACGTTCAAGTGAGACATGAGGTTATGGACGGGAACAGGTTCAGGGCACACTTGTGTGGAGTTCTGCATTGGTACGTTCCAGTGAGACAGGGAGGTTATGGACGGGTACAGGTTCAGAGCACATTTGTGTGGACTTCTGCATTGGTACGTTCCAGTGTGACCGGGAGGTTATGGAGGGGTACAGGTTCAGGGCATATTTGTGTGGAGTTCTGCATTGGTACGTTCCAGTGAGACAGGGAGGTTATGGAGGGGTACAGGTTCAGGGCAAATTTGTGTGGAGTTCTGCATTGGTACATTCCAGTGAAACAGGGAGGTTATGGAGGGTACAAGTTCAGGGCATATTTGTGTGGAGTTCTGCATTGGTACGTTTCAGTGAGACAGGGAGGGTATGGATGTGTACAGGTTCAGGGCATATTTGTGTGGAGTTCTGCAGTGGTACTTTCCAGTGGGACTGGGAGGTTATGGAGGGTACCGGTACATGGCATATTTGTGTGGAATTCTGCAGTGGGACGTTCCAGTGAGACAGGGAGTTTATGGACGTGTACAGGTTCAGGGCATATTTGTGTGGAATTCTGCATTGGTACGTTCCAGTGAGACAGGGAGGTTTTGGTGGGGTACAGGTTCAGGGCATATTTGTGTGGAGTTCTGCAGTGGGACGTTCCAGTGAGACAGGGAGGTTATGGACGGGTACAGGTTCAGGGCACATTTGAGTGCAGTTCTGCATTGGCACTTTCCAGTTAGACAGGGAGGTTATGGAGGGGTACAGATTCAGGGCAAATTTGTGTGGAGTTCTGCATTGGTACATTCCAGTGAGACAGGGAGGTTATGGAGGGTACAGGTTCAGGGCATATTTGTGTGGAGTTCTGCATTGGTACGTTCCAGTGAGACAAGGAGGTTATGGAGGGGTACAGGTTCAGGGTATATTTGTGTGGAGTTCTGCGTTGGTACGTTCCAGTGTGACTGGGAGGTTATGGAGGAGTACAGGTTCAGGGTATATTTGTGTGGAGTTCTGCGTTGGTACGTTCCAGTGTGACTGGGAGGTTATGGAGGAGTACAGGTTCAGGGCATATTTGTTTGGAGTTCTGCATTGGTACTTTACAGTGAGACAGGGAGGTTATGTAGGGGTACAGGGACAGGGCATATTTGTGTGGATTTCTGCATTGGTTCGTTCCAGTCAGACAGGGATGTTAGGGTGGGGTACAGGGTCAGGGCATTTTTGTGTGGAGTTCTGCATTGGTACGTTCCAGTGAGACAGGGTGGTTATGGTCGTGTACAGGTTCAAGGCATATTTGTGTGGAGTTCTGCATTGGTACGTTCCAGTGAGACAGGGAAGTTATGGAGGGGTACAGGTTCAGGGCATATTTGAATGGAGTTCTGCATTGGTACGTTCCAGTGAGACAGGGAGGTTATCGAGGGGTACAGGTTCAGGGCATATTTGTGTGGTGTTCTGCAATGGTACGTTCCAGTGAGACAGTGAGGTTATGGAGTGTACAGGTTCAGGGCATATTTGTGTGGAGTTCTGCAGTGGGACGTTCCAGTGAGACATGAGGTTATGGACGGGAACAGGTTCAGGGCACACTTGTGTGGAGTTCTGCGTTGGGTCGTTGCAGTGAGACAGGGAGGTTATGGACGGGTACAGGTTCAGGGCATATTTGTGTGGAGTTCTGCAGTGGGACGTTCAAGTGAGACATGAGGTTATGGACGGGAACAGGTTCAGGGCACACTTGTGTGGAGTTCTGCATTGGTACGTTCCAGTGAGACAGGGAGGTTATGGACGGGTACAGGTTCAGGGCACATTTGTGTGGACTTCTGCATTGGTACGTTCCAGTGTGACCGGGAGGTTATGGAGGGGTACAGGTTCAGGGCATATTTGTGTGGAGTTCTGCATTGGTACGTTCCAGTGAGACAGGGAGGTTATGGAGGGGTACAGGTTCAGGGCAAATTTGTGTGGAGTTCTGCATTGGTACATTCCAGTGAGACAGGGAGGTTATGGAGGGTACAAGTTCAGGGCATATTTGTGTGGAGTTCTGCATTGGTACGTTTCAGTGAGACAGGGAGGTTATGGATGTGTACAGGTTCAGGGCATATTTGTGTGGAGTTCTGCAGTGGTACTTTCCAGTGGGACTGGGAGGTTATGGAGGGTACCGGTACATGGCATATTTGTGTGGAATTCTGCAGTGGGACGTTCCAGTGAGACAGGGAGTTTATGGACGTGTACAGGTTCAGGGCATATTTGTGTGGAATTCTGCATTGGTACGTTCCAGTGAGACAGGGAGGTTTTGGTGGGGTACAGGTTCAGGGCATATTTGTGTGGAGTTCTGCAGTGGGACGTTCCAGTGAGACAGGGAGGTTATGGACGGGTACAGGTACAGGGCACATTTGAGTGCAGTTCTGCATTGGCACTTTCCAGTGAGACAGGGAGGTTATGGAGGGGTACAGATTCAGGGCAAATTTGTGTGGAGTTCTGCATTGGTACATTCCAGTGAGACAGGGAGGCTATGGAGGGTACAGGTTCAGGGCATATTTGTGTGGAGTTCTGCATTGGTACGTTCCAGTGAGACAAGGAGGTTATGGAGGGGTACAGGTTCAGGGTATATTTGTGTGGAGTTCTGCGTTGGTACGTTCCAGTGTGACTGGGAGGTTATGGAGGAGTACAGGTTCAGGGCATATTTGTTTGGAGTTCTGCATTGGTACGTTCCAGTGAGACAGGGAGGTTATGGAGGGGTACAGGAACAGGGCATATTTGTGTGGACTTCTGCATTGGTACTTTACAGTGAGAGAGGGAGGTTATGTAGGGGTACAGGGACAGGGCATATTTGTGTGGATTTCTGCATTGGTTCGTTCCAGTCAGACAGGGATGTTAGGGTGGGGTACAGGGTCAGGGCATTTTTGTGTGGAGTTCTGCATTGGTAAGTTCCAGTGAGACTGGGAGGATATGGAGGGGTACAGGTTCAGGGCATATTTGTGTGGAGTTCTGCATTGGTACGTTCCAGTGAGACAGGGTGGTTATGGACGTGTACAGGTTCAAGGCATATTTGTGTGGAGTTCTGCATTGGTACGTTCCAGTGAGACAGGGAAGTTATGGAGGGGTACAGGTTCAGGGCATATTTGTGTGGAGTTCTGCATTGGTACGTTCCAGTGAGACAGGGAGGTTATCGAGGGGTACAGGTTCAGGGCATATTTGTGTGGTGTTCTGCAATGGTACGTTCCAGTGAGACAGTGAGGTTATGGAGTGTACAGGTTCAGGGCATATTTGTGTGGAGTTCTGCAGTGGGACGTTCCAGTGAGACATGAGGTTATGGACGGGAACAGGTTCAGGGCACACTTGTGTGGAGTTCTGCGTTGGGTCGTTGCAGTGAGACAGGGAGGTTATGGACGGGTACAGGTTCAGGGCATATTTGTGTGGAGTTCTGCATTGGTACGTTCCAGTGACACAGGGAGGTTATGGAGGGGTACAGGTTCAGTGCATATTTTTTGCGGAGTTCTGCATTGGTACTTTCCAGTGGGACAGGGATGTTATGGAGGCTACCGGTTCATGGCATATTTGTGTGGAATTCTGCAGTGGGACGTTCCAGTGAGACAGGGAGGTTTTGGAGGGGTACAGGTTCAGGGCATATTTGTGTGGAATTCTGCATTGGTAAGTTCCAGTGAGACAGGCAGTTTATGGAGGGTACAGGTTCAGGGCATATTTGTGTGGAGGTCTGCATTGGTACGTTCCAGTGAGACAGGGAGGTTATGGAGCGGGACAGGTTCAGGGTATATTTGTGTGGAGTTCTGCGTTGGTACGTTCCAGTGTGACTGGGAGGTTATGGAGGGATACAGGTTCAGGGCATTTTTGTGTGGAGTTCTGCAGTGGGACGTTCCAGTGAGACATGAGGTTATGGAGGGGTACAGGTTCAGGCCATATTTGTGTGGAGTTCTGCATTGGTACGTTCCAGTGAGAAAGGGAGGTTATGGAGGGGTACAGGTTCATGGCAAATTTGTGCGTAGTTCTGCATTGGTACGTTCCAGTGAGACAGGGAGGTTATGGAGGGTACAGGTTCAGGGCATATTTGTGTGGAGTTCTGCAGTGGTACGTTCCACTGAGACAGGGAGGTTATGGAGGGGTACAGGTTCAGGGCATATTTGTGTGGTGCTCTGCAATGTTACGTTGCAGTGTGACAGTGAGGTTATGGAGGGTACTGGTTCAGGGCATATTTGTGTGGAGTTCTGCGTTGGGACGTTCCAGTGAGACAGGGTTGTTATGGACGGGTACAGGTTCAGGGCATATTTGTGTGGAGTTCTGCATTGATACGTTCCTGTGACACAGGGAGGTTATGGAGGGGTACAGGTTCAAGGCATATTTGTGTGGAGTTCTGCATTGGTACGTTCCAGTGAGACAGGGAGGTTATGGAGGGTACAGGTTCAGGGCATATTTGTGTGGAGTTCCGCATTGGTACGTTCCTTTGAGACAGGGAGGTTATGGAGTGGTACAGGTTCAGGGTATATTTTTGTGGAGTTCTGCGTTGGTACGTTCCAGTGTGACTGGGAGGTTATGGAGTGGTACAGGTTCAGGGCATATTTTTTTGGAGTTCTGCATTGGTACGTTCCAGTTAGACAGGGAAGTTATGGAGGGTACAGGTTCAGGGCATATTTGTGTGGAGTTCTGCAGTGGGACGTTCAAGTGAGACATGAGGTTATGGACGGGAACAGGTTCAGGGCACACTTGTGTGGAGTTCTGCATTGGTACGTTCCAGTGAGACAGGGAGGTTATGGACGGGTACAGGTTCAGGGCACATTTGTGTGGACTTCTGCATTGGTACGTTCCAGTGTGACCGGGAGGTTATGGAGGGGTACAGGTTCAGGGCATATTTGTGTGGAGTTCTGCATTGGTACGTTCCAGTGAGACAGGGAGGTTATGGAGGGGTACAGGTTCAGGGCAAATTTGTGTGGAGTTCTGCATTGGTACATTCCAGTGAGACAGGGAGGTTATGGAGGGTACAAGTTCAGGGCATATTTGTGTGGAGTTCTGCATTGGTACGTTTCAGTGAGACAGGGAGGTTATGGATGTTTACAGGTTCAGGGCATATTTGTGTGGAGTTCTGCAGTGGTACTTTCCAGTGGGACTGGGAGGTTATGGAGGGTACCGGTACATGGCATAATTGTGTGGAATTCTGCAGTGGGACGTTCCAGTGAGACAGGGTGTTTATGGACGTGTACAGGTTCAGGGCATATTTGTGTGGAATTCTGCATTGGTACGTTCCAGTGAGACAGGGAGGTTTTGGTGGGGTACAGGTTCAGGGCATATTTGTGTGGAGTTCTGCAGTGGGACGTTCCAGTGAGACAGGGAGGTTATGGACGGGTACAGGTTCAGGGCACATTTGAGTGCAGTTCTGCATTGGCACTTTCCAGTGAGACAGGGAGGTTATGGAGGGGTACAGATTCAGGGCAAATTTGTGTGGAGTTCTGCATTGGTACATTCCAGTGAGACAGGGAGGTTATGGAGGGTACAGGTTCAGGGCATATTTGTGTGGAGTTCTGCATTGGTACGTTCCAGTGAGACAAGGAGGTTATGGAGGGGTACAGGTTCAGGGTATATTTGTGTGGAGTTCTGCGTTGGTACGTTCCAGTGTGACTGGGAGGTTATGGAGGAGTACAGGTTCAGGGCATATTTGTTTGGAGTTCTGCATTGGTACGTTCCAGTGAGACAGGGAGGTTATGGAGGGGTACAGGAACAGGGCATATTTGTGTGGACTTCTGCATTGGTACTTTACAGTGAGACAGGGAGGTTATGTAGGGGTACAGGGACAGGGCATATTTGTGTGGATTTCTGCATTGGTTCGTTCCAGTCAGACGGGGATGTTAGGGTGGGGTACAGGGTCAGGGCATTTTTGTGTGGAGTTCTGCATTGGTAAGTTCCAGTGAGACTGGGAGGATATGGAGGGGTACAGGTTCAGGGCATATTTGTGTGGAGTTCTGCATTGGTACGTTCCAGTGAGACAGGGTGGTTATGGACGTGTACAGGTTCAAGGCATATTTGTGTGGAGTTCTGCATTGGTACGTTCCAGTGAGACAGGGAAGTTATGGAGGGGTACAGGTTCAGGGCATATTTGTGTGGAGTTCTGCATTGGTACGTTCCAGTGAGACAGGGAGGTTATCGAGGGGTACAGGTTCAGGGCATATTTGTGTGGTGTTCTGCAATGGTACGTTCCAGTGAGACAGTGAGGTTATGGAGTGTACAGGTTCAGGGCATATTTGTGTGGAGTTCTGCAGTGGGACGTTCCAGTGAGACATGAGGTTATGGACGGGAACAGGTTCAGGGCACACTTGTGTGGAGTTCTGCGTTGGGTCGTTGCAGTGAGACAGGGAGGTTATGGACGGGTACAGGTTCAGGGCATATTTGTGTGGAGTTCTGCATTGGTACGTTCCAGTGACACAGGGAGGTTATGGAGTGGTACAGGTTCAGTGCATATTTTTTGCGGAGTTCTGCATTGGTACTTTCCAGTGGGACAGGGATGTTATGGAGGCTACCGGTTCATGGCATATTTGTGTGGTATTCTGCAGTGGGACGTTCCAGTGAGACAGGGAGTTTATGGACGTGTACAGGTTCAGGGCATATTTGTGTGGAATTCCGCATTGGTATGTACCGGTGAGACAGGGAGGTTTTGGAGGGGTACAGGTTCAGGGCATATTTGTGTGGAATTCTGCATTGGTAAGTTCCAGTGAGACAGGCAGTTTATGGAGGGTACAGGTTCAGGGCATATTTGTGTGGAGGTCTGCATTGGTACGTTCCAGTGAGACAGGGAGGTTATGGAGCGGGACAGGTTCAGGGTATATTTGTGTGGAGTTCTGCGTTGGTACGTTCCAGTGTGACTGAGAGGTTATGGAGGGATACAGGTTCAGGGCATTTTTGTGTGGAGTTCTGCAGTGGGACGTTCCAGTGAGACATGAGGTTATGGAGGGGTACAGGTTCAGGCCATATTTGTGTGGAGTTCTGCATTGGTACGTTCCAGTGAGAAAGGGAGGTTATGGAGGGGTACAGGTTCATGGCAAATTTGTGCGCAGTTCTGCATTGGTACGTTCCAGTGAGACAGGGAGGTTATGGAGGGTACAGGTTCAGGGCATATTTGTGTGGAGTTCTGCAGTGGTACGTTCCACTGAGACAGGGAGGTTATGGAGGGGTACAGGTTCAGGGCATATTTGTGTGGTGCTCTGCAATGTTACGTTGCAGTGTGACAGTGAGGTTATGGAGGGTACTGGTTCAGGGCATATTTGTGTGGAGTTCTGCGTTGGGACGTTCCAGTGAGACAGGGTTGTTATGGACGGGTACAGGTTCAGGGCATATTTGTGTGGATTTCTGCATTGGTTCGTTCCAGTCAGACAGGGATGTTAGGGTGGGGTACAGGGTCAGGGCATTTTTGTGTGGAGTTCTGCATTGGTACGTTCCAGTGAGACAGGGTGGTTATGGACGTGTACAGGTTCAAGGCATATTTGTGTGGAGTTCTGCATTGGTACGTTCCAGTGAGACAGGGAAGTTATGGAGGGGTACAGGTTCAGGGCATATTTGAATGGAGTTCTGCATTGGTACGTTCCAGTGAGACAGGGAGGTTATCGAGGGGTACAGGTTCAGGGCATATTTGTGTGGTGTTCTGCAATGGTACGTTCCAGTGAGACAGTGAGGTTATGGAGTGTACAGGTTCAGGGCATATTTGTGTGGAGTTCTGCAGTGGGACGTTCCAGTGAGACATGAGGTTATGGACGGGAACAGGTTCAGGGCACACTTGTGTGGAGTTCTGCGTTGGGTCGTTGCAGTGAGACAGGGAGGTTATGGACGGGTACAGGTTCAGGGCATATTTGTGTGGAGTTCTGCAGTGGGACGTTCAAGTGAGACATGAGGTTATGGACGGGAACAGGTTCAGGGCACACTTGTGTGGAGTTCTGCATTGGTACGTTCCAGTGAGACAGGGAGGTTATGGACGGGTACAGGTTCAGGGCACATTTGTGTGGACTTCTGCATTGGTACGTTCCAGTGTGACCGGGAGGTTATGGAGGGGTACAGGTTCAGGGCATATTTGTGTGGAGTTCTGCATTGGTACGTTCCAGTGAGACAGGGAGGTTATGGAGGGGTACAGGTTCAGGGCAAATTTGTGTGGAGTTCTGCATTGGTACATTCCAGTGAGACAGGGAGGTTATGGAGGGTACAAGTTCAGGGCATATTTGTGTGGAGTTCTGCATTGGTACGTTTCAGTGAGACAGGGAGGTTATGGATGTGTACAGGTTCAGGGCATATTTGTGTGGAGTTCTGCAGTGGTACTTTCCAGTGGGACTGGGAGGTTATGGAGGGTACCGGTACATGGCATATTTGTGTGGAATTCTGCAGTGGGACGTTCCAGTGAGACAGGGAGTTTATGGACGTGTACAGGTTCAGGGCATATTTGTGTGGAATTCTGCATTGGTACGTTCCAGTGAGACAGGGAGGTTTTGGTGGGGTACAGGTTCAGGGCATATTTGTGTGGAGTTCTGCAGTGGGACGTTCCAGTGAGACAGGGAGGTTATGGACGGGTACAGGTACAGGGCACATTTGAGTGCAGTTCTGCATTGGCACTTTCCAGTGAGACAGGGAGGTTATGGAGGGGTACAGATTCAGGGCAAATTTGTGTGGAGTTCTGCATTGGTACATTCCAGTGAGACAGGGAGGCTATGGAGGGTACAGGTTCAGGGCATATTTGTGTGGAGTTCTGCATTGGTACGTTCCAGTGAGACAAGGAGGTTATGGAGGGGTACAGGTTCAGGGTATATTTGTGTGGAGTTCTGCGTTGGTACGTTCCAGTGTGACTGGGAGGTTATGGAGGAGTACAGGTTCAGGGCATATTTGTTTGGAGTTCTGCATTGGTACGTTCCAGTGAGACAGGGAGGTTATGGAGGGGTACAGGAACAGGGCATATTTGTGTGGACTTCTGCATTGGTACTTTACAGTGAGAGAGGGAGGTTATGTAGGGGTACAGGGACAGGGCATATTTGTGTGGATTTCTGCATTGGTTCGTTCCAGTCAGACAGGGATGTTAGGGTGGGGTACAGGGTCAGGGCATTTTTGTGTGGAGTTCTGCATTGGTAAGTTCCAGTGAGACTGGGAGGATATGGAGGGGTACAGGTTCAGGGCATATTTGTGTGGAGTTCTGCATTGGTACGTTCCAGTGAGACAGGGTGGTTATGGACGTGTACAGGTTCAAGGCATATTTGTGTGGAGTTCTGCATTGGTACGTTCCAGTGAGACAGGGAAGTTATGGAGGGGTACAGGTTCAGGGCATATTTGTGTGGAGTTCTGCATTGGTACGTTCCAGTGAGACAGGGAGGTTATCGAGGGGTACAGGTTCAGGGCATATTTGTGTGGTGTTCTGCAATGGTACGTTCCAGTGAGACAGTGAGGTTATGGAGTGTACAGGTTCAGGGCATATTTGTGTGGAGTTCTGCAGTGGGACGTTCCAGTGAGACATGAGGTTATGGACGGGAACAGGTTCAGGGCACACTTGTGTGGAGTTCTGCGTTGGGTCGTTGCAGTGAGACAGGGAGGTTATGGACGGGTACAGGTTCAGGGCATATTTGTGTGGAGTTCTGCATTGGTACGTTCCAGTGACACAGGGAGGTTATGGAGGGGTACAGGTTCAGTGCATATTTTTTGCGGAGTTCTGCATTGGTACTTTCCAGTGGGACAGGGATGTTATGGAGGCTACCGGTTCATGGCATATTTGTGTGGAATTCTGCAGTGGGACGTTCCAGTGAGACAGGGAGGTTTTGGAGGGGTACAGGTTCAGGGCATATTTGTGTGGAATTCTGCATTGGTAAGTTCCAGTGAGACAGGCAGTTTATGGAGGGTACAGGTTCAGGGCATATTTGTGTGGAGGTCTGCATTGGTACGTTCCAGTGAGACAGGGAGGTTATGGAGCGGGACAGGTTCAGGGTATATTTGTGTGGAGTTCTGCGTTGGTACGTTCCAGTGTGACTGGGAGGTTATGGAGGGATACAGGTTCAGGGCATTTTTGTGTGGAGTTCTGCAGTGGGACGTTCCAGTGAGACATGAGGTTATGGAGGGGTACAGGTTCAGGCCATATTTGTGTGGAGTTCTGCATTGGTACGTTCCAGTGAGAAAGGGAGGTTATGGAGGGGTACAGGTTCATGGCAAATTTGTGCGTAGTTCTGCATTGGTACGTTCCAGTGAGACAGGGAGGTTATGGAGGGTACAGGTTCAGGGCATATTTGTGTGGAGTTCTGCAGTGGTACGTTCCACTGAGACAGGGAGGTTATGGAGGGGTACAGGTTCAGGGCATATTTGTGTGGTGCTCTGCAATGTTACGTTGCAGTGTGACAGTGAGGTTATGGAGGGTACTGGTTCAGGGCATATTTGTGTGGAGTTCTGCGTTGGGACGTTCCAGTGAGACAGGGTTGTTATGGACGGGTACAGGTTCAGGGCATATTTGTGTGGAGTTCTGCATTGATACGTTCCTGTGACACAGGGAGGTTATGGAGGGGTACAGGTTCAAGGCATATTTGTGTGGAGTTCTGCATTGGTACGTTCCAGTGAGACAGGGAGGTTATGGAGGGTACAGGTTCAGGGCATATTTGTGTGGAGTTCCGCATTGGTACGTTCCTTTGAGACAGGGAGGTTATGGAGTGGTACAGGTTCAGGGTATATTTTTGTGGAGTTCTGCGTTGGTACGTTCCAGTGTGACTGGGAGGTTATGGAGTGGTACAGGTTCAGGGCATATTTTTTTGGAGTTCTGCATTGGTACGTTCCAGTTAGACAGGGAAGTTATGGAGGGTACAGGTTCAGGGCATATTTGTGTGGAGTTCTGCAGTGGGACGTTCAAGTGAGACATGAGGTTATGGACGGGAACAGGTTCAGGGCACACTTGTGTGGAGTTCTGCATTGGTACGTTCCAGTGAGACAGGGAGGTTATGGACGGGTACAGGTTCAGGGCACATTTGTGTGGACTTCTGCATTGGTACGTTCCAGTGTGACCGGGAGGTTATGGAGGGGTACAGGTTCAGGGCATATTTGTGTGGAGTTCTGCATTGGTACGTTCCAGTGAGACAGGGAGGTTATGGAGGGGTACAGGTTCAGGGCAAATTTGTGTGGAGTTCTGCATTGGTACATTCCAGTGAGACAGGGAGGTTATGGAGGGTACAAGTTCAGGGCATATTTGTGTGGAGTTCTGCATTGGTACGTTTCAGTGAGACAGGGAGGTTATGGATGTTTACAGGTTCAGGGCATATTTGTGTGGAGTTCTGCAGTGGTACTTTCCAGTGGGACTGGGAGGTTATGGAGGGTACCGGTACATGGCATAATTGTGTGGAATTCTGCAGTGGGACGTTCCAGTGAGACAGGGTGTTTATGGACGTGTACAGGTTCAGGGCATATTTGTGTGGAATTCTGCATTGGTACGTTCCAGTGAGACAGGGAGGTTTTGGTGGGGTACAGGTTCAGGGCATATTTGTGTGGAGTTCTGCAGTGGGACGTTCCAGTGAGACAGGGAGGTTATGGACGGGTACAGGTTCAGGGCACATTTGAGTGCAGTTCTGCATTGGCACTTTCCAGTGAGACAGGGAGGTTATGGAGGGGTACAGATTCAGGGCAAATTTGTGTGGAGTTCTGCATTGGTACATTCCAGTGAGACAGGGAGGTTATGGAGGGTACAGGTTCAGGGCATATTTGTGTGGAGTTCTGCATTGGTACGTTCCAGTGAGACAAGGAGGTTATGGAGGGGTACAGGTTCAGGGTATATTTGTGTGGAGTTCTGCGTTGGTACGTTCCAGTGTGACTGGGAGGTTATGGAGGAGTACAGGTTCAGGGCATATTTGTTTGGAGTTCTGCATTGGTACGTTCCAGTGAGACAGGGAGGTTATGGAGGGGTACAGGAACAGGGCATATTTGTGTGGACTTCTGCATTGGTACTTTACAGTGAGACAGGGAGGTTATGTAGGGGTACAGGGACAGGGCATATTTGTGTGGATTTCTGCATTGGTTCGTTCCAGTCAGACGGGGATGTTAGGGTGGGGTACAGGGTCAGGGCATTTTTGTGTGGAGTTCTGCATTGGTAAGTTCCAGTGAGACTGGGAGGATATGGAGGGGTACAGGTTCAGGGCATATTTGTGTGGAGTTCTGCATTGGTACGTTCCAGTGAGACAGGGTGGTTATGGACGTGTACAGGTTCAAGGCATATTTGTGTGGAGTTCTGCATTGGTACGTTCCAGTGAGACAGGGAAGTTATGGAGGGGTACAGGTTCAGGGCATATTTGTGTGGAGTTCTGCATTGGTACGTTCCAGTGAGACAGGGAGGTTATCGAGGGGTACAGGTTCAGGGCATATTTGTGTGGTGTTCTGCAATGGTACGTTCCAGTGAGACAGTGAGGTTATGGAGTGTACAGGTTCAGGGCATATTTGTGTGGAGTTCTGCAGTGGGACGTTCCAGTGAGACATGAGGTTATGGACGGGAACAGGTTCAGGGCACACTTGTGTGGAGTTCTGCGTTGGGTCGTTGCAGTGAGACAGGGAGGTTATGGACGGGTACAGGTTCAGGGCATATTTGTGTGGAGTTCTGCATTGGTACGTTCCAGTGACACAGGGAGGTTATGGAGTGGTACAGGTTCAGTGCATATTTTTTGCGGAGTTCTGCATTGGTACTTTCCAGTGGGACAGGGATGTTATGGAGGCTACCGGTTCATGGCATATTTGTGTGGTATTCTGCAGTGGGACGTTCCAGTGAGACAGGGAGTTTATGGACGTGTACAGGTTCAGGGCATATTTGTGTGGAATTCCGCATTGGTATGTACCGGTGAGACAGGGAGGTTTTGGAGGGGTACAGGTTCAGGGCATATTTGTGTGGAATTCTGCATTGGTAAGTTCCAGTGAGACAGGCAGTTTATGGAGGGTACAGGTTCAGGGCATATTTGTGTGGAGGTCTGCATTGGTACGTTCCAGTGAGACAGGGAGGTTATGGAGCGGGACAGGTTCAGGGTATATTTGTGTGGAGTTCTGCGTTGGTACGTTCCAGTGTGACTGAGAGGTTATGGAGGGATACAGGTTCAGGGCATTTTTGTGTGGAGTTCTGCAGTGGGACGTTCCAGTGAGACATGAGGTTATGGAGGGGTACAGGTTCAGGCCATATTTGTGTGGAGTTCTGCATTGGTACGTTCCAGTGAGAAAGGGAGGTTATGGAGGGGTACAGGTTCATGGCAAATTTGTGCGCAGTTCTGCATTGGTACGTTCCAGTGAGACAGGGAGGTTATGGAGGGTACAGGTTCAGGGCATATTTGTGTGGAGTTCTGCAGTGGTACGTTCCACTGAGACAGGGAGGTTATGGAGGGGTACAGGTTCAGGGCATATTTGTGTGGTGCTCTGCAATGTTACGTTGCAGTGTGACAGTGAGGTTATGGAGGGTACTGGTTCAGGGCATATTTGTGTGGAGTTCTGCGTTGGGACGTTCCAGTGAGACAGGGTTGTTATGGACGGGTACAGGTTCAGGGCATATTTGTGTGGAGTTCTGCATTGGTACGTTCCAGTGAGACAGGGAGTTTATGGAGGGTACAAGTTCAGAGCATATTTGTGTGGAGTTCTGCATTGGTACGTTCCAGTGAGACAGGTAGGTTATGGAGGGTTACAGGTTCAGGGTATATTTGTGTATAGTTCTGCGTTGGTACGTTCCAGTGAGACAGGGAGGTTATGGACGGGTACAGGTTCAGGGCATATTTGTGTGGAGTTCTGCATTGGTACTTTCCAGTGGGACAGGGAGGTTATGGAGGGTACCGGTTCATAGCATATTTTGTGTGGAATTCTGCAGTGGGACGTTCCAGTGAGACAGGGAGTTTATGGACGTGTACAGGTTCAGGGCATATTTGTGTGGAATTCTGCATTGGTACGTTCCAGTGAGACAGGAGGTTTTGGAGGGGTACAGGTTCAGGGCATATTTGTGTGGTGTTCTGCAATTGTACGTTCCAGTGAGACAGGGAGGTTATGGAGGGTACAGGTTCCGGGCAAATTTGAGTGTAGTTGTGCATTGGTACGTTCCAGTGAGACACTGAGGTTAAGGTGGAGTACAGGTTCAGGGCATATTTGTGTGGATTTCTGCATTGGTACGTTCCAGTGAGACAGTGAGGTTATGGAGGGGTACAGGTTCAGGGCAAATTTCTGTGGAGTTCTCCATTGGTACGTTCCAGTGAGACAGGGAGGTTATGGAGGGTACAGTTTCTGGGCATATTTGTGTGGAGTTCAGCAGTGGTACGTTCCAGTGAGACAGGGAGGTTATGGACGGGTACAGGTTCAGGGCATATTTGTGTGGAGTTCTGCATTGGTACTTTCCAGTGAGACAGGGAGGTTATGGAGGGTACAGGTTCATGGCACATTTGCGTGGAGTTCTGCAGTGGGACGTTCCAATGAGACAGGGAGGTTATGGAGGGGTACAGGTTCAGGGCAAATTTGTGTTGAGTTCTGCATTGGTACGTTCCAGTTAGACAGGGAAGTTATGGAGGGTACAGGTTCAGGGCATATTTGTGTGGAGTTCTGCAGTGGGACGTTCCAGTGAGACATGAGGTTATGGACGGGAACAGGTTCAGGGCACACTTGTGTGGAGTTCTGCATTGGTACGTTCCAGTGAGACAGGGAGGTTATGGACGGGTACAGGTTCAGGGCACATTTGTGTGGACTTCTGCATTGGTACGTTCCAGTGTGACCGGGAGGTTATGGAGGGGTACAGGTTCAGGGCATATTTGTGTGGAGTTCTGCATTGGTACGTTCCAGTGAGACAGGGAGGTTATCGAGGGGTACAGGTTCAGGGCATATTTGTGTGGTGTTCTGCAATGGTACGTTCCAGTGAGACAGTGAGGTTATGGAGTGTACAGGTTCAGGGCATATTTGTGTGGAGTTCTGCAGTGGGACGTTCCAGTGAGACATGAGGTTATGGACGGGAACAGGTTCAGGGCACACTTGTGTGGAGTTCTGCGTTGGGTCGTTGCAGTGAGACAGGGAGGTTATGGACGGGTACAGGTTCAGGGCATATTTGTGTGGAGTTCTGCAGTGGGACGTTCAAGTGAGACATGAGGTTATGGACGGGAACAGGTTCAGGGCACACTTGTGTGGAGTTCTGCATTGGTACGTTCCAGTGAGACAGGGAGGTTATGGACGGGTACAGGTTCAGGGCACATTTGTGTGGAGTTCTGCATTGGTACGTTCCAGTGTGACCGGGAGGTTATGGAGGGGTACAGGTTCAGGGCATATTTGTGTGGAGTTCTGCATTGGTACGTTCCAGTGAGACAGGGAGGTTATGGAGGGGTACAGGTTCAGGGCAAATTTGTGTGGAGTTCTGCATTGGTACATTCCAGTGAGACAGGGAGGTTATGGAGGGTACAAGTTCAGGGCATATTTTTTGTGGAGTTCTGCATTGGTACGTTTCAGTGAGACAGGGAGGTTATGGATGTGTACAGGTTCAGGGCATATTTGTGTGGAGTTCTGCAGTGGTACTTTCCAGTGGGACTGGGAGGTTATGGAGGGTACCGGTACATGGCATATTTGTGTGGAATTCTGCAGTGGGACGTTCCAGTGAGACAGGGAGTTTATGGACGTGTACAGGTTCAGGGCATATTTGTGTGGAATTCTGCATTGGTACGTTCCAGTGAGACAGGGAGGTTTTGGTGGGGTACAGGTTCAGGGCGTATTTGTGTGGAGTTCTGCAGTGGGACGTTCCAGTGAGACAGGGAGGTTATGGACGGGTACAGGTTCAGGGCACATTTGAATGCAGTTCTGCATTGGCACTTTCCAGTGAGACAGGGAGGTTATGGAGGGGTACAGATTCAGGGCAAATTTGTGTGGAGTTCTGCATTGGTACATTCCAGTGAGACAGGGAGGTTATGGAGGGTACAGGTTCAGGGCATATTTGTGTGGAGTTCTGCATTGGTACGTTCCAGTGAGACAAGGAGGTTATGGAGGGGTACAGGTTCAGGGTATATTTGTGTGGAGTTCTGCGTTGGTACGTTCCAGTGTGACTGGGAGGTTATGGAGGAGTACAGGTTCAGGGCATATTTGTTTGGAGTTCTGCATTGGTACGTTCCAGTGAGACAGGGAGGTTATGGAGGGGTACAGGAACAGGGCATATTTGTGTGGACTTCTGCATTGGTACTTTACAGTGAGACAGGGAGGTTATGTAGGGGTACAGGGACAGGGCATATTTGTGTGGATTTCTGCATTGGTTCGTTCCAGTCAGACAGGGATGTTAGGGTGGGGTACAGGGTCAGGGCATTTTTGTGTGGAGTTCTGCATTGGTAAGTTCCAGTGAGACTGGGAGGATATGGAGGGGTACAGGTTCAGGGCATATTTGTGTGGAGTTCTGCATTGGTACGTTCCAGTGAGACAGGGTGGTTATGGACGTGTACAGGTTCAAGGCATATTTGTGTGGAGTTCTGCATTGGTACGTTCCAGTGATACAGGGAAGTTATGGAGGGGTACAGGTTCAGGGCATATTTGTGTGGAGTTCTGCATTGGTACGTTCCAGTGAGACAGGGAGGTTATCGAGGGGTACAGGTTCAGGGCATATTTGTGTGGTGTTCTGCAATGGTACGTTCCAGTGAGACAGTGAGGTTATGGAGTGTACAGGTTCAGGGCATATTTGTGTGGAGTTCTGCAGTGGGAAGTTCCAGTGAGACATGAGGTTATGGACGGGAACAGGTTCAGGGCACACTTGTGTGGAGTTCTGCGTTGGGTCGTTGCAGTGAGACAGGGAGGTTATGGACGGGTACAGGTTCAGGGCATATTTGTGTGGAGTTCTGCATTGGTACGTTCCAGTGACACAGGGAGGTTATGGAGGGGTACAGGTTCAGTGCATATTTTTTGCGGAGTTCTGCATTGGTACTTTCCAGTGGGACAGGGATGTTATGGAGGCTACCGGTTCATGGCATATTTGTGTGGAATTCTGCAGTGGGACGTTCCAGTGAGACAGGGAGTTTATGGACGTGTACAGGTTCAGGGCATATTTGTGTGGAATTCCGCATTGGTATGTTCCGGTGAGACAGGGAGGTTTTGGAGGGGTACAGGTTCAGGGCATATTTGTGTGGAATTCTGCATTGGTAAGTTCCAGTGAGACAGGCAGTTTATGGAGGGTACAGGTTCAGGGCATATTTGTGTGGAGTTCTGCGTTGGTACGTTCCAGTGTGACTGGGAGGTTATGGAGGGATACAGGTTCAGGGCATTTTTGTGTGGAGTTCTGCAGTGGGACGTTCCAGTGAGACATGAGGTTATGGAGGGGTACAGCTTCAGGCCATATTTGTGTGGAGTTCTGCATTGGTACGTTCCAGTGAGAAAGGGAGGTTATGGAGGGGTACAGTTTCATGGCAAATTTGTGCGTAATTCTGCATTGGTACGTTCCAGTGAGACAGGGAGGTTATGGAGGGTACAGGTTCAGGGCATATTTGTGTGGAGTTCTGCAGTGGTACGTTCCACTGAGACAGGGAGGTTATGGAGGGGTACAGGTTCAGGGCATATTTGTGTGGTGCTCTGCAATGTTACGTTGCAGTGTGACAGTGAGGTTATGGAGGGTACTGGTTCAGGGCATATTTGTGTGGAGTTCTGCGTTGGGACGTTCCAGTGAGACAGGGTTGTTATGGACGGGTACAGGTTCAGGGCATATTTGTGTGGAGTTCTGCATTGATACGTTCCTGTGACACAGGGAGGTTATGGAGGGGTACAGGTTCAAGGCATATTTGTGTGGAGTTCTGCATTGGTACGTTCCAGTGAGACAGGGAGGTTATGGAGGGTACAGGTTCAGGGCATATTTGTGTGGAGTTCTGCATTGGTACGTTCCTTTGAGACAGGGAGGTTATGGAGTGGTACACGTTCAGGGTATATTTTTGTGGAGTTCTGCGTTGGTACGTTCCAGTGTGACTGGGAGGTTATGGAGTGGTACAGGTTCAGGGCATATTTTTTTGGAGTTCTGCATTGGTACGTTCCAGTTAGACAGGGAAGTTATGGAGGGTACAGGTTCAGGGCATATTTGTGTGGAGTTCTGCAGTGGGACGTTCAAGTGAGACATGAGGTTATGGACGGGAACAGGTTCAGGGCACACTTGTGTGGAGTTCTGCATTGGTACGTTCCAGTGAGACAGGGAGGTTATGGACGGGTACAGGTTCAGGGCACATTTGTGTGGACTTCTGCATTGGTACGTTCCAGTGTGACCGGGAGGTTATGGAGGGGTACAGGTTCAGGGCATATTTGTGTGGAGTTCTGCATTGGTACGTTCCAGTGAGACAGGGAGGTTATGGAGGGGTACAGGTTCAGGGCAAATTTGTGTGGAGTTCTGCATTGGTACATTCCAGTGAGACAGGGAGGTTATGGAGGGTACAAGTTCAGGGCATATTTGTGTGGAGTTCTGCATTGGTACGTTTCAGTGAGACAGGGAGGTTATGGATGTGTACAGGTTCAGGGCATATTTGTGTGGAGTTCTGCAGTGGTACTTTCCAGTGGGACTGGGAGGTTATGGAGGGTACCGGTACATGGCATATTTGTGTGGAATTCTGCAGTGGGACGTTCCAGTGAGACAGGGAGTTTATGGACGTGTACAGGTTCAGGGCATATTTGTGTGGAATTCTGCATTGGTACGTTCCAGTGAGACAGGGAGGTTTTGGTGGGGTACAGGTTCAGGGCATATTTGTGTGGAGTTCTGCGTTGGTACGTTCCAGTGTGACTGGGAGGTTATGGAGGAGTACAGGTTCAGGGCATATTTGTTTGGAGTTCTGCATTGGTACGTTCCAGTGAGACAGGGAGGTTATGGAGGGGTACAGGAACAGGGCATATTTGTGTGGACTTCTGCATTGGTACTTTACAGTGAGACAGGGAGGTTATGTAGGGGTACAGGGACAGGGCATATTTGTGTGGATTTCTGCATTGGTTCGTTCCAGTCAGACAGGGATGTTAGGGTGGGGTACAGGGTCAGGGCATTTTTGTGTGGAGTTCTGCATTGGTAAGTTCCAGTGAGACTGGGAGGATATGGAGGGGTACAGGTTCAGGGCATATTTGTGTGGAGTTCTGCATTGGTACGTTCCAGTGAGACAGGGTGGTTATGGACGTGTACAGGTTCAAGGCATATTTGTGTGGAGTTCTGCATTGGTACGTTCCAGTGAGACAGGGAAGTTATGGAGGGGTACAGGTTCAGGGCATATTTGTGTGGAGTTCTGCATTGGTACGTTCCAGTGAGACAGGGAGGTTATCGAGGGGTACAGGTTCAGGGCATATTTGTGTGGTGTTCTGCAATGGTACGTTCCAGTGAGACAGTGAGGTTATGGAGTGTACAGGTTCAGGACATATTTGTGTGGAGTTCTGCAGTGGGACGTTCCAGTGAGACATGAGGTTATGGACGGGAACAGGTTCAGGGCACACTTGTGTGGAGTTCTGCGTTGGGTCGTTGCAGTGAGACAGGGAGGTTATGGACGGGTACAGGTTCAGGGCATATTTGTGTGGAGTTCTGCATTGGTACGTTCCAGTGACACAGGGAGGTTATGGAGGGGTACAGGTTCAGTGCATATTTTTTGCGGAGTTCTGCATTGGTACTTTCCAGTGGGACAGTGATGTTATGGAGGCTACCGGTTCATGGCATATTTGTGTGGAATTCTGCAGTGGGACGTTCCAGTGAGACAGGGAGTTTATGGACGTGTACAGGTTCAGGGCATATTTGTGTGGAATTCCGCATTGGTAAGTTCCAGTGAGACAGGCAGTTTATGGAGGGTACAGGTTCAGGGCATATTTGTGTGGAGGTCTGCATTGGTACGTTCCAGTGAGACAGGGAGGTTATGGAGCGGGACAGGTTCAGGGTATATTTGTGTGGAGTTCTGCGTTGGTACGTTCCAGTGTGACTGAGAGGTTATGGAGGGATACAGGTTCAGGGCATTTTTGTGTGGAGTTCTGCAGTGGGACGTTCCAGTGAGACATGAGGTTATGGAGGGGTACAGGTTCAGGCCATATTTGTGTGGAGTTCTGCATTGGTACGTTCCAGTGAGAAAGGGAGGTTATGGAGGGTACAGGTTCAGGGCATATTTGTGTGGAGTTCTGCATTGGTACGTTCCAGTGAGACAAGGAGGTTATGGAGGGGTACAGGTTCAGGGTATATTTGTGTGGAGTTCTGCGTTGGTACGTTCCAGTGTGACTGGGAGGTTATGGAGGAGTACAGGTTCAGGGCATATTTGTTTGGAGTTCTGCATTGGTACGTTCCAGTGAGACAGGGAGGTTATGGAGGGGTACAGGAACAGGGCATATTTGTGTGGACTTCTGCATTGGTACTTTACAGTGAGACAGGGAGGTTATGTAGGGGTACAGGGACAGGGCATATTTGTGTGGATTTCTGCATTGGTTCGTTCCAGTCAGACAGGGATGTTAGGGTGGGGTACAGGGTCAGGGCATTTTTGTGTGGAGTTCTGCATTGGTAAGTTCCAGTGAGACTGGGAGGATATGGAGGGGTACAGGTTCAGGGCATATTTGTGTGGAGTTCTGCATTGGTACGTTCCAGTGAGACAGGGTGGTTATGGACGTGTACAGGTTCAAGGCATATTTGTGTGGAGTTCTGCATTGGTACGTTCCAGTGATACAGGGAAGTTATGGAGGGGTACAGGTTCAGGGCATATTTGTGTGGAGTTCTGCATTGGTACGTTCCAGTGAGACAGGGAGGTTATCGAGGGGTACAGGTTCAGGGCATATTTGTGTGGTGTTCTGCAATGGTACGTTCCAGTGAGACAGTGAGGTTATGGAGTGTACAGGTTCAGGGCATATTTGTGTGGAGTTCTGCAGTGGGACGTTCCAGTGAGACATGAGGTTATGGACGGGAACAGGTTCAGGGCACACTTGTGTGGAGTTCTGCGTTGGGTCGTTGCAGTGAGACAGGGAGGTTATGGACGGGTACAGGTTCAGGGCATATTTGTGTGGAGTTCTGCATTGGTACGTTCCAGTGAGACAGGGAGGTTATGGAGGGGTACAGGTTCAGTGCATATTTTTTGCGGAGTTCTGCATTGGTACTTTCCAGTGGGACAGGGATGTTATGGAGGCTACCGGTTCATGGCATATTTGTGTGGAATTCTGCAGTGGGACGTTCCAGTGAGACAGGGAGTTTATGGACGTGTACAGGTTCAGGGCATATTTGTGTGGAATTCCGCATTGGTATGTTCCGGTGAGACAGGGAGGTTTTGGAGGGGTACAGGTTCAGGGCATATTTGTGTGGAATTCTGCATTGGTAAGTTCCAGTGAGACAGGCAGTTTATGGAGGGTACAGGTTCAGGGCATATTTGTGTGGAGTTCTGCGTTGGTACGTTCCAGTGTGACTGGGAGGTTATGGAGGGATACAGGTTCAGGGCATTTTTGTGTGGAGTTCTGCAGTGGGACGTTCCAGTGAGACATGAGGTTATGGAGGGGTACAGGTTCAGGCCATATTTGTGTGGAGTTCTGCATTGGTACGTTCCAGTGAGAAAGGGAGGTTATGGAGGGGTACAGGTTCATGGCAAATTTGTGCGTAGTTCTGCATTGGTACGTTCCAGTGAGACAGGGAGGTTATGGAGGGTACAGGTTCAGGGCATATTTGTGTGGAGTTCTGCAGTGGTACGTTCCACTGAGACAGGGAGGTTATGGAGGGGTACAGGTTCAGGGCATATTTGTGTGGTGCTCTGCAATGTTACGTTGCAGTGTGACAGTGAGGTTATGGAGGGTACTGGTTCAGGGCATATTTGTGTGGAGTTCTGCGTTGGGACGTTCCAGTGAGACAGGGTTGTTATGGACGGGTACAGGTTCAGGGCATATTTGTGTGGAGTTCTGCATTGATACGTTCCTGTGACACAGGGAGGTTATGGAGGGGTACAGGTTCAAGGCATATTTGTGTGGAGTTCTGCATTGGTACGTTCCAGTGAGACAGGGAGGTTATGGAGGGTACAGGTTCAGGGCATATTTGTGTGGAGTTCTGCATTGGTACGTTCCTTTGAGACAGGGAGGTTATGGAGTGGTACAGGTTCAGGGTATATTTTTGTGGAGTTCTGCGTTGGTACGTTCCAGTGTGACTGGGAGGTTATGGAGTGGTACAGGTTCAGGGCATATTTTTTTGGAGTTCTGCATTGGTACGTTCCAGTTAGACAGGGAAGTTATGGAGGGTACAGGTTCAGGGCATATTTGTGTGGAGTTCTGCAGTGGGACGTTCAAGTGAGACATGAGGTTATGGACGGGAACAGGTTCAGGGCACACTTGTGTGGAGTTCTGCATTGGTACGTTCCAGTGAGACAGGGAGGTTATGGACGGGTACAGGTTCAGGGCACATTTGTGTGGACTTCTGCATTGGTACGTTCCAATGTGACCGGGAGGTTATGGAGGGGTACAGGTTCAGGGCATATTTGTGTGGAGTTCTGCATTGGTACGTTCCAGTGAGACAGGGAGGTTATGGAGGGGTACAGGTTCAGGGCAAATTTGTGTGGAGTTCTGCATTGGTACATTCCAGTGAGACAGGGAGGTTATGGAGGGTACAAGTTCAGGGCATATTTGTGTGGAGTTCTGCATTGGTACGTTTCAGTGAGACAGGGAGGTTATGGATGTGTACAGGTTCAGGGCATATTTGTGTGGAGTTCTGCAGTGGTACTTTCCAGTGGGACTGGGAGGTTATGGAGGGTACCGGTACATGGCATATTTGTGTGGAATTCTGCAGTGGGACGTTCCAGTGAGACAGGGAGTTTATGGACGTGTACAGGTTCAGGGCATATTTGTGTGGAATTCTGCATTGGTACGTTCCAGTGAGACAGGGATGTTTTGGTGGGGTACAGGTTAAGGGCATATTTGTGTGGAGTTCTGCGTTGGTACGTTCCAGTGTGACTGGGAGGTTATGGAGGAGTACAGGTTCAGGGCATATTTGTTTGGAGTTCTGCATTGGTACGTTCCAGTGAGACAGGGAGGTTATGGAGGGGTACAGGAACAGGGCATATTTGTGTGGACTTCTGCATTGGTACTTTACAGTGAGACAGGGAGGTTATGTAGGGGTACAGGGACAGGGCATATTTGTGTGGATTTCTGCATTGGTTCGTTCCAGTCAGACAGGGATGTTAGGGTGGGGTACAGGGTCAGGGCATTTTTGTGTGGAGTTCTGCATTGGTAAGTTCCAGTGAGACTGGGAGGATATGGAGGGGTACAGGTTCAGGGCATATTTGTGTGGAGTTCTGCATTGGTACGTTCCAGTGAGACAGGGTGGTTATGGACGTGTACAGGTTCAAGGCATATTTGTGTGGAGTTCTGCATTGGTACGTTCCAGTGAGACAGGGAAGTTATGGAGGGGTACAGGTTCAGGGCATATTTGTGTGGAGTTCTGCATTGGTACGTTCCAGTGAGACAGGGAGGTTATCGAGGGGTACAGGTTCAGGGCATATTTGTGTGGTGTTCTGCAATGGTACGTTCCAGTGAGACAGTGAGGTTATGGAGTGTACATGTTCAGGGCATATTTGTGTGGAGTTCTGCAGTGGGACGTTCCAGTGAGACATGAGGTTATGGACGGGAACAGGTTCAGGGCACACTTGTGTGGAGTTCTGCGTTGGGTCGTTGCAGTGAGACAGGGAGGTTATGGACGGGTACAGGTTCAGGGCATATTTGTGTGGAGTTCTGCATTGGTACGTTCCAGTGACACAGGGAGGTTATGGAGGGGTACAGGTTCAGTGCATATTTTTTGCGGAGTTCTGCATTGGTACTTTCCAGTGGGACAGGGATGTTATGGAGGCTACCGGTTCATGGCATATTTGTGTGGAATTCTGCAGTGGGACGTTCCAGTGAGACAGGGAGTTTATGGACGTGTACAGGTTCAGGGCATATTTGTGTGGAATTCCGCATTGGTAAGTTCCAGTGAGACAGGCAGTTTATGGAGGGTACAGGTTCAGGGCATATTTGTGTGGAGGTCTGCATTGGTACGTTCCAGTGAGACAGGGAGGTTCTGGAGCGGGACAGGTTCAGGGTATATTTGTGTGGAGTTCTGCGTTGGTACGTTCCAGTGTGACTGAGAGGTTATGGAGGGATACAGGTTCAGGGCATTTTTGTGTGGAGTTCTGCAGTGGGACGTTCCAGTGAGACATGAGGTTATGGAGGGGTACAGGTTCAGGCCATATTTGTGTGGAGTTCTGCATTGGTACGTTCCAGTGAGAAAGGGAGGTTATGGAGGGGTACAGGTTCATGGCAAATTTGTGCGTAGTTCTGCATTGGTACGTTCCAGTGAGACAGGGAGGTTATGGAGGGTACAGGTTCAGGGCATATTTGTGTGGAGTTCTGCAGTGGTACGTTCCACTGAGACAGGGAGGTTATGGAGGGGTACAGGTTCAGGGCATATTTGTGTGGTGCTCTGCAATGTTACGTTGCAGTGTGACAGTGAGGTTATGGAGGGTACTGGTTCAGGGCATATTTGTGTGGAGTTCTGCGTTGGGACGTTCCAGTGAGACAGGGTTGTTATGGACGGGTACAGGTTCAGGGCATATTTGTGTGGAGTTCTGCATTGGTACGTTCCAGTGAGACAGGGAGTTTATGGAGGGTACAAGTTCAGAGCATATTTGTGTGGAGTTCTGCATTGGTACGTTCCAGTGAGACAGGTAGGTTATGGAGGGTTACAGGTTCAGGGTATATTTGTGTATAGTTCTGCGTTGGTACGTTCCAGTGTGACTGGGAGGTTATGGAGGAGTACAGGTTCAGGGCATATTTGTTTGGAGTTCTGCATTGGTACGTTCCAGTGAGACAGGGAGGTTATGGAGGGGTACAGGAACAGGGCATATTTGTGTGGACTTCTGCATTGGTACTTTACAGTGAGACAGGGAGGTTATGTAGGGGTACAGGGACAGGGCATATTTGTGTGGATTTCTGCATTGGTTCGTTCCAGTCAGACAGGGATGTTAGGGTGGGGTACAGGGTCAGGGCATTTTTGTGTGGAGTTCTGCATTGGTAAGTTCCAGTGAGACTGGGAGGATATGGAGGGGTACAGGTTCAGGGCATATTTGTGTGGAGTTCTGCATTGGTACGTTCCAGTGAGACAGGGTGGTTATGGACGTGTACAGGTTCAAGGCATATTTGTGTGGAGTTCTGCATTGGTACGTTCCAGTGAGACAGGGAAGTTATGGAGGGGTACAGGTTCAGGGCATATTTGTGTGGAGTTCTGCATTGGTACGTTCCAGTGAGACAGGGAGGTTATCGAGGGGTACAGGTTCAGGGCATATTTGTGTGGTGTTCTGCAATGGTACGTTCCAGTGAGACAGTGAGGTTATGGAGTGTACAGGTTCAGGGCATATTTGTGTGGAGTTCTGCAGTGGGACGTTCCAGTGAGACATGAGGTTATGGACGGGAACAGGTTCAGGGCACACTTGTGTGGAGTTCTGCGTTGGGTCGTTGCAGTGAGACAGGGAGGTTATGGACGGGTACAGGTTCAGGGCATATTTGTGTGGAGTTCTGCATTGGTACGTTCCAGTGACACAGGGAGGTTATGGAGGGGTACAGGTTCAGTGCATATTTTTTGCGGAGTTCTGCATTGGTACTTTCCAGTGGGACAGGGATGTTATGGAGGCTACCGGTTCATGGCATATTTGTGTGGAATTCTGCAGTGGGACGTTCCAGTGAGACAGGGAGTTTATGGACGTGTACAGGTTCAGGGCATATTTGTGTGGAATTCCGCATTGGTAAGTTCCAGTGAGACAGGCAGTTTATGGAGGGTACAGGTTCAGGGCATATTTGTGTGGAGGTCTGCATTGGTACGTTCCAGTGAGACAGGGAGGTTCTGGAGCGGGACAGGTTCAGGGTATATTTGTGTGGAGTTCTGCGTTGGTACGTTCCAGTGTGACTGAGAGGTTATGGAGGGATACAGGTTCAGGGCATTTTTGTGTGGAGTTCTGCAGTGGGACGTTCCAGTGAGACATGAGGTTATGGAGGGGTACAGGTTCAGGCCATATTTGTGTGGAGTTCTGCATTGGTACGTTCCAGTGAGAAAGGGAGGTTATGGAGGGGTACAGGTTCATGGCAAATTTGTGCGTAGTTCTGCATTGGTACGTTCCAGTGAGACAGGGAGGTTATGGAGGGTACAGGTTCAGGGCATATTTGTGTGGAGTTCTGCAGTGGTACGTTCCACTGAGACAGGGAGGTTATGGAGGGGTACAGGTTCAGGGCATATTTGTGTGGTGCTCTGCAATGTTACGTTGCAGTGTGACAGTGAGGTTATGGAGGGTACTGGTTCAGGGCATATTTGTGTGGAGTTCTGCGTTGGGACGTTCCAGTGAGACAGGGTTGTTATGGACGGGTACAGGTTCAGGGCATATTTGTGTGGAGTTCTGCATTGGTACGTTCCAGTGAGACAGGGAGTTTATGGAGGGTACAAGTTCAGAGCATATTTGTGTGGAGTTCTGCATTGGTACGTTCCAGTGAGACAGGTAGGTTATGGAGGGTTACAGGTTCAGGGTATATTTGTGTATAGTTCTGCGTTGGTACGTTCCAGTGAGACAGGGAGGTTATGGACGGGTACAGGTTCAGGGCATATTTGTGTGGAGTTCTGCATTGGTACTTTCCAGTGGGACAGGGAGGTTATGGAGGGTACCGGTTCATAGCATATTTTGTGTGGAATTCTGCAGTGGGACGTTCCAGTGAGACAGGGAGTTTATGGACGTGTACAGGTTCAGGGCATATTTGTGTGGAATTCTGCATTGGTACGTTCCAGTGAGACAGGAGGATTTGGAGGGGTACAGGTTCAGGGCATATTTGTGTGGTGTTCTGCAATTGTACGTTCCAGTGAGACAGGGAGGTTATGGAGGGTACAGGTTCCGGGCAAATTTGAGTGTAGTTGTGCATTGGTACGTTCCAGTGAGACACTGAGGTTAAGGTGGAGTACAGGTTCAGGGCATATTTGTGTGGATTTCTGCATTGGTACGTTCCAGTGAGACAGTGAGGTTATGGAGGGGTACAGGTTCAGGGCAAATTTCTGTGGAGTTCTCCATTGGTACGTTCCAGTGAGACAGGGAGGTTATGGAGGGTACAGGTTCTGGGCATATTTGTGTGGAGTTCAGCAGTGGTACGTTCCAGTGAGACAGGGAGGTTATGGACGGGTACAGGTTCAGGGCATATTTGTGTGGAGTTCTGCATTGGTACTTTCCAGTGAGACAGGGAGGTTATGGAGGGTACAGGTTCATGGCACATTTGCGTGGAGTTCTGCAGTGGGACGTTCCAATGAGACAGGGAGGTTATGGAGGGGTACAGGTTCAGGGCAAATTTGTGTTGAGTTCTGCATTGGTACGTTCCAGTTAGACAGGGAAGTTATGGAGGGTACAGGTTCAGGGCATATTTGTGTGGAGTTCTGCAGTGGGACGTTCCAGTGAGACATGAGGTTATGGACGGGAACAGGTTCAGGGCACACTTGTGTGGAGTTCTGCATTGGTACGTTCCAGTGAGACAGGGAGGTTATGGACGGGTACAGGTTCAGGGCACATTTGTGTGGACTTCTGCATTGGTACGTTCCAGTGTGACCGGGAGGTTATGGAGGGGTACAGGTTCAGGGCATATTTGTGTGGAGTTCTGCATTGGTACGTTCCAGTGAGACAGGGAGGTTATGGAGGGGTACAGGTTCAGGGCAAATTTGTGTGGAGTTCTGCATTGGTACATTCCAGTGAGACAGGGAGGTTATGGAGGGTACAAGTTCAGGGCATATTTGTGTGGAGTTCTGCATTGGTACGTTTCAGTGAGACAGGGAGGTTATGGATGTGTACAGGTTCAGGGCATATTTGTGTGGAGTTCTGCAGTTGTACTTTCCAGTGGGACTGGGAGGTTTTGGAGGGTACCGGTACATGGCATATTTGTGTGGAATTCTGCAGTGGGACGTTCCAGAGAGACAGGGAGTTTATGGACGTGTACAGGTTCAGGGCATATTTGTGTGGAATTCTGCATTGGTACGTTCCAGTGAGACAGGGAGGTTTTGGTGGGGTACAGGTTCAGGGCATATTTGTGTGGAGTTCTGCAGTGGGACGTTCCAGTGAGACAGGAAGGTTATGGAGGGTACAGGTTCAGGGCATATTTGTGTGGAGTTCTGCAGTGGTACGTTCCACTGAGACAGGGAGGTTATGGAGGGGTACAGGTTCAGGGCATATTTGTGTGGTGCTCTGCAATGTTACGTTGCAGTGTGACAGTGAGGTTATGGAGGGTACTGGTTCAGGGCATATTTGTGTGGAGTTCTGCGCTGGGACGTTCCAGTGAGACAGGGTTGTTATGGACGGGTACAGGTTCAGGGCATATTTGTGTGGAGTTCTGCATTGATACGTTCCTGTGACACAGGGAGGTTATGGAGGGGTACAGGTTCAAGGCATATTTGTGTGGAGTTCTGCATTGGTACGTTCCAGTGAGACAGGGAGTTTATGGAGGGTACAAGTTCAGAGCATATTTGTGTGGAGTTCTGCATTGGTACGTTCCAGTGAGACAGGTAGGTTATGGAGGGTTACAGGTTCAGGGTATATTTGTGTGTAGTTCTGCGTTGGTACGTTCCAGTGAGACAGGGAGGTTATGGACGGGTACAGGTTCAGGGCATATTTGTGTGGAGTTCTGCATTGGTACTTTCCAGTGGGACAGGGAGGTTATGGAGGGTACCGGTTCATGGCATATTTTGTGTGGAATTCTGCAGTGGGACGTTCCAGTGAGACAGGGAGTTTATGGACGTGTACAGGTTCAGGGCATATTTGTGTGGAATTCTTCATTGGTACGTTCCAGTGAGACAGGAGGTTTTGGAGGGGTACAGGTTCAGGGCATATTTGTGTGGTGTTCTGCAATTGTACGTTCCAGTGAGACAGGGAGGTTATGGAGGGTACAGGTTCCGGGCAAATTTGAGTGTAGTTGTGCATTGGTACGTTCCAGTGAGACACTGAGGTTAAGGTGGAGTACAGGTTCAGGGCATATTTGTGTGGATTTCTGCATTGGTACGTTCCAGTGAGACAGTGAGGTTATGGAGGGGTACAGGTTCAGGGCAAATTTCTGTGGAGTTCTCCATTGGTACGTTCCAGTGAGACAGGGAGGTTATGGAGGGTACAGGTTCTGGGCATATTTGTGTGGAGTTCAGCAGTGGTACGTTCCAGTGAGACAGGGAGGTTATGGACGGGTACAGGTTCAGGGCATATTTGTGTGGAGTTCTGCATTGGTACTTTCCAGTGAGACAGGGAGGTTATGGAGGGTACAGGTTCATAGCACATTTGCGTGGAGTTCTGCAGTGGGACGTTCCAATGAGACAGGGAGGTTATGGAGGGGTACAGGTTCAGGGCAAATTTGTGTTGAGTTCTGCATTGGTACGTTCCAGTTAGACAGGGAAGTTATGGAGGGTACAGGTTCAGGGCATATTTGTGTGGAGTTCTGCAGTGGGACGTTCCAGTGAGACATGAGGTTATGGACGGGAACAGGTTCAGGGCACACTTGTGTGGAGTTCTGCATTGGTACGTTCCAGTGAGACAGGGAGGTTATGGACGGGTACAGGTTCAGGGCACATTTGTGTGGACTTCTGCATTGGTACGTTCCAGTGTGACCGGGAGGTTATGGAGGGGTACAGGTTCAGGGCATATTTGTGTGGAGTTCTGCATTGGTACGTTCCAGTGAGACAGGGAGGTTATGGAGGGGTACAGGTTCAGGGCAAATTTGTGTGGAGTTCTGCATTGGTACATTCCAGTGAGACAGGGAGGTTATGGAGGGTACAAGTTCAGGGCATATTTGTGTGGAGTTCTGCATTGGTACGTTTCAGTGAGACAGGGAGGTTATGGATGTGTACAGGTTCAGGGCATATTTGTGTGGAGTTCTGCAGTTGTACTTTCCAGTGGGACTGGGAGGTTATGGAGGGTACCGGTACATGGCATATTTGTGTGGAATTCTGCAGTGGGACGTTCCAGAGAGACAGGGAGTTTATGGACGTGTACCGGTTCAGGGCATATTTGTGTGGAATTCTGCATTGGTACGTTCCAGTGAGACAGGGAGGTTTTGGTGGGGTACAGGTTCAGGGCATATTTGTGTGGAGTTCTGCAGTGGGACGTTCCAGTGAGACAGGAAGGTTATGGAGGGTACAGGTTCAGGGCATATTTGTGTGGAGTTCTGCAGTGGTACGTTCCACTGAGACAGGGAGGTTATGGAGGGGTACAGGTTCAGGGCATATTTGTGTGGTGCTCTGCAATGTTACGTTGCAGTGTGACAGTGAGGTTATGGAGGGTACTGGTTCAGGGCATATTTGTGTGGAGTTCTGCGTTGGGACGTTCCAGTGAGACAGGGTTGTTATGGACGGGTACAGGTTCAGGGCATATTTGTGTGGAGTTCTGCATTGATACGTTCCTGTGACACAGGGAGGTTATGGAGGGGTACAGGTTCAAGGCATATTTGTGTGGAGTTCTGCATTGGTACGTTCCAGTGAGACAGGGAGTTTATGGAGGGTACAAGTTCAGAGCATATTTGTGTGGAGTTCTGCATTGGTACGTTCCAGTGAGACAGGTAGGTTATGGAGGGTTACAGGTTCAGGGTATATTTGTGTGTAGTTCTGCGTTGGTACGTTCCAGTGAGACAGGGAGGTTATGGAAGGGTACAGGTTCAGGGCATATTTGTGTGGAGTTCTGCATTGGTACTTTCCAGTGGGACAGGGAGGTTATGGAGGGTACCGGTTCATGGCATATTTTGTGTGGAATTCTGCAGTGGGACGTTCCAGTGAGACAGGGAGTTTATGGACGTGTACAGGTTCAGGGCATATTTGTGTGGAATTCTTCATTGGTACGTTCCAGTGAGACAGGAGGTTTTGGAGGGGTACAGGTTCAGGGCATATTTGTGTGGTGTTCTGCAATTGTACGTTCCAGTGAGACAGGGAGGTTATGGAGGGTACAGGTTCCGGGCAAATTTGAGTGTAGTTGTGCATTGGTACGTTCCAGTGGGACACTGAGGTTAAGGTGGAGTACAGGTTCAGGGCATATTTGTGTGGATTTCTGCATTGGTACGTTCCAGTGAGACAGTGAGGTTATGGAGGGGTACAGGTTCAGGGCAAATTTCTGTGGAGTTCTCCATTGGTACGTTCCAGTGAGACAGGGAGGTTATGGAGGGTACAGGTTCTGGGCATATTTGTGTGGAGTTCAGCAGTGGTACGTTCCAGTGAGACAGGGAGGTTATGGACGGGTACAGGTTCAGGGCATATTTGTGTGGAGTTCTGCATTGGTACTTTCCAGTGAGACAGGGAGGTTATGGAGGGTACAGGGTCATGGCACATTTGCGTGGAGTTCTGCAGTGGGACGTTCCAATGAGACAGGGAGGTTATGGAGGGGTACAGGTTCAGGGCAAATTTGTGTTGAGTTCTGCATTGGTACGTTCCAGTTAGACAGGGAAGATATGGAGGGTACAGGTTCAGGGCATATTTGTGTGGAGTTCTGCAGTGGGACGTTCCAGTGAGACATGAGGTTATGGACGGGAACAGGTTCAGGGCACACTTGTGTGGAGTTCTGCATTGGTACGTTCCAGTGAGACAGGGAGGTTATGGCGGGGTACAGGTTCAGGGCAAATTTGTGTGGAGTTCTGCATTGGTACATTCCAGTGAGACAAGGAGGTTCTGGGTGGGTACAGGTTCAGGGCATATTTGTGTGGAATTCTGCATTGGTAAGTTCCAGTGAGACAGGGAGGTTATGGAGGGTACAGGTTCAGGGCATATTTGTGTGGAGTTCTGCATTGGTACGTTCCTTTGAGACAGGGAGGTTATGGAGTGGTACAGGTTCAGGGTATATTTTTGTGGAGTTCTGCGTTGGTACGTTCCAGTGTGACTGGGAGGTTATGGAGGGGTACAAGTTCAGGGCATATTTTTTTGGAGTTCTGCATTGGTACGTTCCAGTTAGACAGGGAAGTTATGGAGGGTACAGGTTCAGGGCATATTTGTGTGGAGTTCTGCAGTGGGACGTTCAAGTGAGACATGAGGTTATGGACGGGAACAGGTTCAGGGCACACTTGTGTGGAGTTCTGCATTGGTACGTTCCAGTGAGACAGGGAGGTTATGGACGGGTACAGGTTCAGGGCACATTTGTGTGGACTTCTGCATTGGTACGTTCCAGTGTGACCGGGAGGTTATGGAGGGGTACAGGTTCAGGGCATATTTGTGTGGAGTTCTGCATTGGTACGTTCCAGTGAGACAGGGAGGTTATGGAGGGGTACAGGTTCAGGGCAAATTTGTGTGGAGTTCTGCATTGGTACATTCCAGTGAGACAGGGAGGTTATGGAGGGTACAAGTTCAGGGCATATTTGTGTGGAGTTCTGCATTGGTACGTTTCAGTGAGACAGGGAGGTTATGGATGTGTACAGGTTCAGGGCATATTTGTGTGGAGTTCTGCAGTGGTACTTTCCAGTGGGACTGGGAGGTTATGGAGGGTACCGGTACATGGCATATTTGTGTGGAATTCTGCAGTGGGACGTTCCAGTGAGACAGGGAGTTTATGGACGTGTACAGGTTCAGGGCACATTTGAGTGCAGTTCTGCATTGGCACTTTCCAGTGAGACAGGGAGGTTATGGAGGGGTACAGATTCAGGGCAAATTTGTGTGGAGTTCTGCATTGGTACATTCCAGTGAGACAGGGAGGTTATGGAGGGTACAGGTTCAGGGCATATTTGTGTGGGTTCTGCATTGGTACGTTCCAGTGAGACAAGGAGGTTATGGAGGGGTACAGGTTCAGGGTATATTTGTGTGGAGTTCTGCGTTGGTACGTTCCAGTGTGACTGGGAGGTTATGGAGGAGTACAGGTTCAGGGCATATTTGTTTGGAGTTCTGCATTGGTACGTTCCAGTGAGACAGGGAGGATATGGAGGGGTACAGGAACAGGGCATATTTGTGTGGACTTCTGCATTGGTACTTTACAGTGAGACAGGGAGGTTATGTAGGGGTACAGGGACAGGGCATATTTGTGTGGATTTCTGCATTGGTTCGTTCCAGTCAGACAGGGATGTTAGGGTGGGGTACAGGGTCAGGGCATTTTTGTGTGGAGTTCTGCATTGGTAAGTTCCAGTGAGACTGGGAGGATATGGAGGGGTACAGGTTCAGGGCATATTTGTGTGGAGTTCTGCATTGGTACGTTCCAGTGAGACAGGGTGGTTATGGACGTGTACAGGTTCAAGGCATATTTGTGTGGAGTTCTGCATTGGTACGTTCCAGTGAGACAGGGAAGTTATGGAGGGGTACAGGTTCAGGGCATATTTGTTTGGAGTTCTGCATTGGTACGTTCCAGTGAGACAGGGAGGTTATCGAGGGGTACAGGTTCAGGGCATATTTGTGTGGTGTTCTGCAATGGTACGTTCCAGTGAGACAGTGAGGTTATGGAGTGTACAGGTTCAGGGCATATTTGTGTGGAGTTCTGCAGTGGGACGTTCCAGTGAGACATGAGGTTATGGACGGGAACAGGTTCAGGGCACACTTGTGTGGAGTTCTGCGTTGGGTCGTTGCAGTGAGACAGGGAGGTTATGGACGGGTACAGGTTCAGGGCATATTTGTGTGGAGTTCTGCATTGGTACGTTCCAGTGACACAGGGAGGTTATGGAGGGGTACAGGTTCAGTGCATATTTTTTGCGGAGTTCTGCATTGGTACTTTCCAGTGGGACAGGGATGTTATGGAGGCTACCGGTTCATGGCATATTAGTGTGGAATTCTGCAGTGGGACGTTCCAGTGAGACAGGGAGTTTATGGACGTGTACAGGTTCAGGGCATATTTGTGTGGAATTCCGCATTGGTATGTTCCGGTGAGACAGGGAGGTTTTGGAGGGGTACAGGTTCAGGGCATATTTGTGTGGAATTCTGCATTGGTAAGTTCCAGTGAGACAGGCAGTTTATGGAGGGTACAGGTTCAGGGCATATTTGTGTGGAGGTCTGCATTGGTACGTTCCAGTGAGACAGGGAGGTTATGGAGCGGGACAGGTTCAGGGTATATTTGTGTGGAGTTCTGCGTTGGAACGTTCCAGTGTGACTGGGAGGTTATGGAGGGATACAGGTTCAGGGCATTTTTGTGTGGAGTTCTGCAGTGGGACGTTCCAGTGAGACATGAGGTTATGGAGGGGTACAGGTTCAGGCCATATTTGTGTGGAGTTCTGCATTGGTACGTTCCAGTGAGAAAGGGAGGTTATGGAGGGGTACAGGTTCATGGCAAATTTGTGCGTAGTTCTGCATTGGTACGTTCCAGTGAGACAGGGAGGTTATGGAGGGTACAGGTTCAGGGCATATTTGTGTGGAGTTCTGCAGTGGTACGTTCCACTGAGACAGGGAGGTTATGGAGCGGTACAGGTTCAGGGCATATTTGTGTGGTGCTCTGCAATGTTACGTTGCAGTGTGACAGTGAGGTTATGGAGGGTACTGGTTCAGGGCATATTTGTGTGGAGTTCTGCGTTGGGACGTTCCAGTGAGACAGGGTTGTTATGGACGGGTACAGGTTCAGGGCATATTTGTGTGGAGTTCTGCATTGATACGTTCCTGTGACACAGGGAGGTTATGGAGGGGTACAGGTTCAAGGCATATTTGTGTGGAGTTCTGCATTGGTACGTTCCAGTGAGACAGGGAGTTTATGGAGGGTACAAGTTCAGAGCATATTTGTGTGGAGTTCTGCATTGGTACGTTCCAGTGAGACAGGTAGGTTATGGAGGGTTACAGGTTCAGGGTATATTTGTGTGTAGTTCTGCGTTGGTACGTTCCAGTGAGACAGGGAGGTTATGGAAGGGTACAGGTTCAGGGCATATTTGTGTGGAGTTCTGCATTGGTACTTTCCAGTGGGACAGGGAGGTTATGGAGGGTACCGGTTCATGGCATATTTTGTGTGGAATTCTGCAGTGGGACGTTCCAGTGAGACAGGGAGTTTATGGACGTGTACAGGTTCAGGGCATATTTGTGTGGAATTCTTCATTGGTACGTTCCAGTGAGACAGGAGGTTTTGGAGGGGTACAGGTTCAGGGCATATTTGTGTGGTGTTCTGCAATTGTACGTTCCAGTGAGACAGGGAGGTTATGGAGGGTACAGGTTCCGGGCAAATTTGAGTGTAGTTGTGCATTGGTACGTTCCAGTGGGACACTGAGGTTAAGGTGGAGTACAGGTTCAGGGCATATTTGTGTGGATTTCTGCATTGGTACGTTCCAGTGAGACAGTGAGGTTATGGAGGGGTACAGGTTCAGGGCAAATTTCTGTGGAGTTCTCCATTGGTACGTTCCAGTGAGACAGGGAGGTTATGGAGGGTACAGGTTCTGGGCATATTTGTGTGGAGTTCAGCAGTGGTACGTTCCAGTGAGACAGGGAGGTTATGGACGGGTACAGGTTCAGGGCATATTTGTGTGGAGTTCTGCATTGGTACTTTCCAGTGAGACAGGGAGGTTATGGAGGGTACAGGTTCATGGCACATTTGCGTGGAGTTCTGCAGTGGGACGTTCCAATGAGACAGGGAGGTTATGGAGGGGTACAGGTTCAGGGCAAATTTGTGTTGAGTTCTGCATTGGTACGTTCCAGTTAGACAGGGAAGATATGGAGGGTACAGGTTCAGGGCATATTTGTGTGGAGTTCTGCAGTGGGACGTTCCAGTGAGACATGAGGTTATGGACGGGAACAGGTTCAGGGCACACTTGTGTGGAGTTCTGCATTGGTACGTTCCAGTGAGACAGGGAGGTTATGGCGGGGTACAGGTTCAGGGCAAATTTGTGTGGAGTTCTGCATTGGTACATTCCAGTGAGACAAGGAGGTTCTGGGTGGGTACAGGTTCAGGGCATATTTGTGTGGAATTCTGCATTGGTAAGTTCCAGTGAGACAGGGAGGTTATGGAGGGTACAGGTTCAGGGCATATTTGTGTGGAGTTCTGCATTGGTACGTTCCTTTGAGACAGGGAGGTTATGGAGTGGTACAGGTTCAGGGTATATTTTTGTGGAGTTCTGCGTTGGTACGTTCCAGTGTGACTGGGAGGTTATGGAGGGGTACAAGTTCAGGGCATATTTTTTTGGAGTTCTGCATTGGTACGTTCCAGTTAGACAGGGAAGTTATGGAGGGTACAGGTTCAGGGCATATTTGTGTGGAGTTCTGCAGTGGGACGTTCAAGTGAGACATGAGGTTATGGACGGGAACAGGTTCAGGGCACACTTGTGTGGAGTTCTGCATTGGTACGTTCCAGTGAGACAGGGAGGTTATGGACGGGTACAGGTTCAGGGCACATTTGTGTGGACTTCTGCATTGGTACGTTCCAGTGTGACCGGGAGGTTATGGAGGGGTACAGGTTCAGGGCATATTTGTGTGGAGTTCTGCATTGGTACGTTCCAGTGAGACAGGGAGGTTATGGAGGGGTACAGGTTCAGGGCAAATTTGTGTGGAGTTCTGCATTGGTACATTCCAGTGAGACAGGGAGGTTATGGAGGGTACAAGTTCAGGGCATATTTGTGTGGAGTTCTGCATTGGTACGTTTCAGTGAGACAGGGAGGTTATGGATGTGTACAGGTTCAGGGCATATTTGTGTGGAGTTCTGCAGTGGTACTTTCCAGTGGGACTGGGAGGTTATGGAGGGTACCGGTACATGGCATATTTGTGTGGAATTCTGCAGTGGGACGTTCCAGTGAGACAGGGAGTTTATGGACGTGTACAGGTTCAGGGCACATTTGAGTGCAGTTCTGCATTGGCACTTTCCAGTGAGACAGGGAGGTTATGGAGGGGTACAGATTCAGGGCAAATTTGTGTGGAGTTCTGCATTGGTACATTCCAGTGAGACAGGGAGGTTATGGAGGGTACAGGTTCAGGGCATATTTGTGTGGGTTCTGCATTGGTACGTTCCAGTGAGACAAGGAGGTTATGGAGGGGTACAGGTTCAGGGTATATTTGTGTGGAGTTCTGCGTTGGTACGTTCCAGTGTGACTGGGAGGTTATGGAGGAGTACAGGTTCAGGGCATATTTGTTTGGAGTTCTGCATTGGTACGTTCCAGTGAGACAGGGAGGATATGGAGGGGTACAGGAACAGGGCATATTTGTGTGGACTTCTGCATTGGTACTTTACAGTGAGACAGGGAGGTTATGTAGGGGTACAGGGACAGGGCATATTTGTGTGGATTTCTGCATTGGTTCGTTCCAGTCAGACAGGGATGTTAGGGTGGGGTACAGGGTCAGGGCATTTTTGTGTGGAGTTCTGCATTGGTAAGTTCCAGTGAGACTGGGAGGATATGGAGGGGTACAGGTTCAGGGCATATTTGTGTGGAGTTCTGCATTGGTACGTTCCAGTGAGACAGGGTGGTTATGGACGTGTACAGGTTCAAGGCATATTTGTGTGGAGTTCTGCATTGGTACGTTCCAGTGAGACAGGGAAGTTATGGAGGGGTACAGGTTCAGGGCATATTTGTTTGGAGTTCTGCATTGGTACGTTCCAGTGAGACAGGGAGGTTATCGAGGGGTACAGGTTCAGGGCATATTTGTGTGGTGTTCTGCAATGGTACGTTCCAGTGAGACAGTGAGGTTATGGAGTGTACAGGTTCAGGGCATATTTGTGTGGAGTTCTGCAGTGGGACGTTCCAGTGAGACATGAGGTTATGGACGGGAACAGGTTCAGGGCACACTTGTGTGGAGTTCTGCGTTGGGTCGTTGCAGTGAGACAGGGAGGTTATGGACGGGTACAGGTTCAGGGCATATTTGTGTGGAGTTCTGCATTGGTACGTTCCAGTGACACAGGGAGGTTATGGAGGGGTACAGGTTCAGTGCATATTTTTTGCGGAGTTCTGCATTGGTACTTTCCAGTGGGACAGGGATGTTATGGAGGCTACCGGTTCATGGCATATTAGTGTGGAATTCTGCAGTGGGACGTTCCAGTGAGACAGGGAGTTTATGGACGTGTACAGGTTCAGGGCATATTTGTGTGGAATTCCGCATTGGTATGTTCCGGTGAGACAGGGAGGTTTTGGAGGGGTACAGGTTCAGGGCATATTTGTGTGGAATTCTGCATTGGTAAGTTCCAGTGAGACAGGCAGTTTATGGAGGGTACAGGTTCAGGGCATATTTGTGTGGAGGTCTGCATTGGTACGTTCCAGTGAGACAGGGAGGTTATGGAGCGGGACAGGTTCAGGGTATATTTGTGTGGAGTTCTGCGTTGGAACGTTCCAGTGTGACTGGGAGGTTATGGAGGGATACAGGTTCAGGGCATTTTTGTGTGGAGTTCTGCAGTGGGACGTTCCAGTGAGACATGAGGTTATGGAGGGGTACAGGTTCAGGCCATATTTGTGTGGAGTTCTGCATTGGTACGTTCCAGTGAGAAAGGGAGGTTATGGAGGGGTACAGGTTCATGGCAAATTTGTGCGTAGTTCTGCATTGGTACGTTCCAGTGAGACAGGGAGGTTATGGAGGGTACAGGTTCAGGGCATATTTGTGTGGAGTTCTGCAGTGGTACGTTCCACTGAGACAGGGAGGTTATGGAGGGGTACAGGTTCAGGGCATATTTGTGTGGTGCTCTGCAATGTTACGTTGCAGTGTGACAGTGAGGTTATGGAGGGTACTGGTTCAGGGCATATTTGTGTGGAGTTCTGCGTTGGGACGTTCCAGTGAGACAGGGTTGTTATGGACGGGTACAGGTTCAGGGCATATTTGTGTGGAGTTCTGCATTGATACGTTCCTGTGACACAGGGAGGTTATGGAGGGGTACAGGTTCAAGGCATATTTGTGTGGAGTTCTGCATTGGTACGTTCCAGTGAGACAGGGAGTTTATGGAGGGTACAAATTCAGAGCATATTTGTGTGGAGTTCTGCATTGGTACGTTCCAGTGAGACAGGGAGGTTATGGACGGGTACAGGTTCAGGGCATATTTGTGTGGAGTTCTGCATTGGTACTTTCCAGTGGGACAGGGAGGTTATGGAGGGTACCGGTTCATGGCATATTTTGTGTGGAATTCTGCAGTGGGACGTTCCAGTGAGACAGGAGTTTATGGACGTGTACAGGTTCAGGGCATATTTGTGTGGAATTCTGCATTGGTACGTTCCAGTGAGACAGGAGGTTTTGGAGGGGTACAGGTTCAGGGCATATTTGTGTGGTGTTCTGCAATTGTACGTTCCAGTGAGACAGGGAGGTTATGGAGGGTACAGGTTCCGGGCAAATTTGAGTGTAGTTGTGCATTGGTACGTTCCAGTGAGACACTGAGGTTAAGGTGGAGTACAGGTTCAGGGCATATTTGTGTGGATTTCTGCATTGGTACGTTCCAGTGAGACAGTGAGGTTATGGAGGGGTACAGGTTCAGGGCAAATTTCTGTGGAGTTCTCCATTGGTACGTTCCAGTGAGACAGGGAGGTTATGGAGGGTACAGGTTCTGGGCATATTTGTGTGGAGTTCAGCAGTGGTACGTTCCAGTGAGACAGGGAGGTTATGGACGGGTACAGGTTCAGGGCATATTTGTGTGGAGTTCTGCATTGGTACTTTCCAGTGAGACAGGGAGGTTATGGAGGGTACAGGTTCATGGCACATTTGCGTGGAGTTCTGCAGTGGGACGTTCCAATGAGACAGGGAGGTTATGGAGGGGTACAGGTTCAGGGCAAATTTGTGTTGAGTTCTGCATTGGTACATTCCAGTGAGACAAGGAGGTTCTGGGTGGGTACAGGGTCAGGGCATATTTGTGTGGAATTCTGCATTGGTAAGTTCCAGTGAGACAGGGAGGTTATGGAGGGTACAGGTTCAGGGCATATTTGTGTGGAGGTCTGCATTTGTACGTTCCTTTGAGACAGTGAGGTTATGGAGGGGTACAGGTTCAGGGTTTATTTGTGTGGAGCTCTGCGTTGGTACGTTCCAGTGTGACTGGGAGGTTATGGGGGGGTACATGTTCAGGGCATATTTTTTTGGCGTTCTGCATTGGTACGCACCAGTTAGACAGGGAAGTTATGGAATGAACAGGTTCAGGGCATATTTGTGTGGAGTTCTGCGTTGGGACGTTGCAGTGTGACAGTGAGGTTATGGAGGGTACTGGTTCAGGGCATATTTGTGTGGAGTTCTGCGTTGGGACGTTCCAGTGAGACAGGGTTGTTATGGACGGGTACAGGTTCAGGGCATATTTGTGTGGAGTTCTGCATTGATACGTTCCTGTGACACAGGGAGGTTATGGAGGGGTACAGGTTCAAGGCACATTTGTGTGGAGTTCTGCATTGGTACGTTCCAGTGAGACAGGGAGTTTATGGAGGGTACAAGTTCAGAGCATATTTGTGTGGAGTTCTGCATTGGTACGTTCCAGTGAGACAGGGAGGTTATGGACGGGTACAGGTTCAGGGCATATTTGTGTGGAGTTCTGCATTGGTACTTTCCAGTGGGACAGGGAGGTTATGGAGGGTACCGGTTCATGGCATATTTTGTGTGGAATTCTGCAGTGGGACGTTCCAGTGAGACAGGAGTTTATGGACGTGTACAGGTTCAGGGCATATTTGTGTGGAATTCTGCATTGGTACGTTCCAGTGAGACAGGAGGTTTTGGAGGGGTACAGGTTCAGGGCATATTTGTGTGGTGTTCTGCAATTGTACGTTCCAGTGAGACAGGGAGGTTATGGAGGGTACAGGTTCCGGGCAAATTTGAGTGTAGTTGTGCATTGGTACGTTCCAGTGAGACACTGAGGTTAAGGTGGAGTACAGGTTCAGGGCATATTTGTGTGGATTTCTGCATTGGTACGTTCCAGTGAGACAGTGAGGTTATGGAGGGGTACAGGTTCAGGGCAAATTTCTGTGGAGTTCTCCATTGGTACGTTCCAGTGAGACAGGGAGGTTATGGAGGGTACAGGTTCTGGGCATATTTGTGTGGAGTTCAGCAGTGGTACGTTCCAGTGAGACAGGGAGGTTATGGACGGGTACAGGTTCAGGGCATATTTGTGTGGAGTTCTGCATTGGTACTTTCCAGTGAGACAGGGAGGTTATGGAGGGTACAGGTTCATGGCACATTTGCGTGGAGTTCTGCAGTGGGACGTTCCAATGAGACAGGGAGGTTATGGAGGGGTACAGGTTCAGGGCAAATTTGTGTTGAGTTCTGCATTGGTACATTCCAGTGAGACAAGGAGGTTCTGGGTGGGTACAGGGTCAGGGCATATTTGTGTGGAATTCTGCATTGGTAAGTTCCAGTGAGACAGGGAGGTTATGGAGGGTACAGGTTCAGGGCATATTTGTGTGGAGGTCTGCATTTGTACGTTCCTTTGAGACAGTGAGGTTATGGAGGGGTACAGGTTCAGGGTTTATTTGTGTGGAGCTCTGCGTTGGTACGTTCCAGTGTGACTGGGAGGTTATGGGGGGGTACATGTTCAGGGCATATTTTTTTGGCGTTCTGCATTGGTACGCACCAGTTAGACAGGGAAGTTATGGAATGAACAGGTTCAGGGCATATTTGTGTGGAGTTCTGCGTTGGGACGTTCCAGTGAGACAGGGAGGTTATTGACGGGTACTGGTTCAGGGCATATTTGAGTGGAGTTCTGCATTGATACGTTCCTGTGGCACAGGGAGGTTATGGAGGGGTACACGTTCAAGCCATATTTGTGTGGAGTTCTGCATTGGTACGTTCCAGTGAGACAGGGAGGTTATGGAGGGTACAAGTTCAGAGCATATTTTTGTGGAGATCTGAATTGGTACGTTCCAGTGAGACAGGTAGGTTATGGAGGGATACAGGTTCAGGGTATATTTGTGTGTAGTTCTGCGTTGGTACGTTCCAGTGAGACAGGGAGGTTATGGACGGGTACAGGTTCTGGGCATATTTGTGTAGAGTTCTGCATTGGTACTTTCCAGTGGGACAGGGAGGTTATGGAGGGTACCGGTTCATGGCATATTTTGTGTTGAATTCTGCAGTGGGACGTTCCAGTGAGACAGGGAGTTTATGGACGTGTACAGGTTCAGGGCATATTTGTGTGGAATTCTGCATTGGTACGTTCCAGTGAGACAGGAGGTTTTGGAGGGGTACAGGTTCAGGGCATATTTGTGTGGTGTTCTGCATTTGTACGTTCCAGTGAGACAGGGAAGTTATGGAGGGTACAGGTTCAGGGCAAATTTGAGTGTAGTTGTGCATTGGTACGTTCCAGTGAGACACTGAGGTTAAGGTGGAGTACAGGTTCAGGGCATATTTGTGTGGATTTCTGCATTGGTACGTTCCAGTGAGACAGTGAGGTTATGGAGGGGTACAGGTTCAGGGCAAATTTCTGTGCAGTTCTCCATTGGTACGTTCCAGTGAGACAGGGAGGTTATGGAGGGTACAGGTTCTGGGCATATTTGTGTGGAGTTCAGCAGTGGTACGTTCCAGTGAGACAGGGAGGTTATGCACGGGTACAGGTTCAGGGCATATTTGTGTGGAGTTCTGCATTGGTACTTTCCAGTGAGACAGTGAGGTTATGGAGGGTACAGGTTCATGGCACATTTGCGTGGAGTTCTGCAGTGGGACGTTCCAGTGAGACAGGGAGGTTATGGAGGGGTACAGGTTCAGGGCAAATTTGTGTTGAGTTCTGCATTGGTACATTCCAGTGAGACAAGGAGGTTCTGGGTGGGTACAGGGTCAGGGCATATTTGTGTGGAATTCTGCATTGGTAAGTTCCAGTGAGACAGGGAGGTTATGGAGGGTACAGGTTCAGGGCATATTTGTGTGGAGGTCTGCATTTGTACGTTCCTTTGAGACAGGGAGTTTATGGAGGGGTACAGGTTCAGGGTTTATTTGTGTGGTGCTCTGCGTTGGTACGTTCCAGTGTGACTGGGAGGTTATGGAGGGGTACAGGTTCAGGGCATATTTTTTTGGAGTTCTGCATTGGTACGTACCAGTTAGACAGGGAAGTTATGGAATGTACAGGTTCCTGGCATATTTGTGTGGAGTTCTGCGTTGGGACGTTCCAGTGAGACAGGGAGGTTATGGACGGGTACAGGTTCAGGGCATATTTGTGTGGAGTTCTGCATTGATACGTTCCTGTGACACAGGGAGGTTATGGAGGGGTACAGGTTCAAGGCATATTTGTGTGGAGTTCTGCATTGGTACGTTCCAGTGAGACAGGTAGGTTATGGAGGGTTACAGGTTTTAGGGTATATTTGTGTGTAGTTCTGCGTTGGTACGTTCCAGTGAGACAGGGAGGTTATGGACGGGTACAGGTTCTGGGCATATTTGTGTGGAGTTCTGCATTGGTACTTTCCAGTTGGACAGGGAGGTTATGGAGGGTACCGGTTCATGGCATATTTTGTGTGGAATTCTGCAGTGGGACGTTCCAGTGAGACAGGGAGTTTATGGACGTGTACAGGTTCAGGGCATATTTGTGTGGAATTCTGCATTGGTACGTTCCAGAGAGACAGGAGGTTTTGGAGGGGTACAGGTTCAGGGCATATTTGTGTGGTGTTCTGCAATGGTACGTTCCAGTGAGACAGCGAGGTTATGCACGGTACAGGTTCAGGGCATATTTGAGTGGAGTTCGGAATTGGTGCGTTCCAGTGAGACAGGGAGGTTATGGAGGGGTACAGGTTCAGGGCATATTTGTGTGGAGTTCTGCATTGGTACTTTCCAGTTGGACAGGGAGGTTATGGAGGGTACCGGTTCATGGCATATTTTGTGTGGAATTCTGCAGTGGGACGTTCCAGTGAGACAGGGAGTTTATGGACGTGTACAGGTTCAGGGCATATTTGTGTGTAATTCTGCATTGGTACGTTCCAGTGAGACAGAAGGTTTTGGAGGGGTACAGGTTCAGGGCATATTTGTGTGGTGTTCTGCAATTGTACGTTCCAGTGAGACAGGGAGGTTATGGAGGGTCCAGGTCCAGGGCAAATTTGAGTGTAGTTGTGCATTGGTACGTTCCAGTGAGACACTGAGGTTAATGTGGAGTACAGGTTCAGGGCATATTTGTGTGGATTTCTGCATTGGTACGTTCCAGTGAGACAGTGAGGTTATGGAGGGGTACAGGTTCAGGGCAAACTTCTGCGGAGTTCTCCATTGGTACGTTCCAGTGAGACAGGGAGGTTATGGAGGGTACAGGATCTGGGCATATTTGTGTGGAGTTCAGCAGTGGTACGTTCCAGTGAGACAGGGAGGTTATGGACGGGTACAGGTTCAGGGCATATTTGTGTGGAATTCTGCATTGGTACTTTCCAGTGAGACAGGGAGGTTATGGAGGGTACAGGTTCATGGCACATTTGCGTGGAGTTCTGCAGTGGGACGTTCCAGTGAGACAGGGAGGTTATGGAGGGGTACACGTTCAGGGCAAATTTGTGTTGAGTTCTGCATTGGTACATTCCAGTGAGACAAGGAGGTTCTGGATGGGTACAGGGTCAGGGCATATTTGTGTGGAATTCTGCATTGGTAAGTTCCAGTGAGACAGGGAGGTTATGGAGGGTACAGGTTCAGGGCATATTTGTGTGGAGGTCTGCATTTGTACGTTCCTTTGAGACAGTGAGGTTATGGAGGGGTACAGGTTCAGGGTTTATTTGTGTGGAGCTCTGCGTTGGTACGTTCCAGTGTGACTGGGAGGTTATGGAGGGGTACAGGTTCAGGGCATATTTTTTTGGAGTTCTGCATTGGTACGTACCAGTTAGACAGGGAAGTTATGGAATGAACAGGTTCAGGGCATATTTGTGTGGAGTTCTGCGTTGGGACGTTCCAGTGAGACAGGGAGGTTATGGACGGGTACAGGTTCAGGGCATATTTGTGTGGAGTTCTGCATTGATACGTTCCTGTGACACAGGGAGGTTATGGAGGGGTACATGTTCAAGGCATATTTGTGTGGAGTTCTGCATTGGTACGTTCCAGTGAGACAGGGAGGTTATGGAGGGTACAAGTTCAGAGCATATTTTTGTGGAGATCTGAATTGGTACGTTCCAGTGAGACAGGTAGGTTATGGAGGGTTACAGGTTCAGGGCATATTTGTGTGTAGTTCTGCGTTGGTACGTTCCAGTGAGACAGGGAGGTTATGGACGGGTACAGGTTCTGGGCATATTTGTGTAGAGTTCTGCATTGGTACTTTCCAGTGGGACAGGGAGGTTATGGAGGGTACCGGTTCATGGCATATTTTGTGTGGAATTCTGCAGTGGGACGTTCCAGTGAGACAGGGAGTTTATGGACGTGTACAGGTTCAGGGCATATTTGTGTGGAATTCTGCAATTGTACGTTCCAGTGAGACAGTGAGGTTATGGAGGGGTACAGGTTCAGGGCAAATTTCTGTGGAGTTCTCCATTGGTACGTTCCAGTGAGACTGGGAGGTTATGGAGGGTACAGGTTCTGGGCATATTTGTGTGGAGTTCAGCAGTGGTACGTTCCAGTGAGACAGGGAGGTTATGGACGGGTACAGGTACAGGGCATATTTGTGTGGAGTTCTGCATTGGTACTTTCCAGTGAGACAGGGAGGTTATGGAGGGTACAGGTTCATGGCACATTTGCGTCGAGTTCTGCATTGGTACATTCCAGTGAGACAAGGAGGTTCTGGGTGGGTACAGGGTCAGGGCATATTTGTGTGGAATTCTGCATTGGTAAGTTCCAGTGAGACAGGGAGGTTATGGAGGGTACAGGTTCAGGGCATATTTGTGTGGAGGTCTGCATTTGTACGTTCCTTTGAGACAGGGAGTTTATGGAGGGGTACAGGTTCAGGGTTTATTTGTGTGGAGCTCTGCGTTGGTACGTTCCAGTGTGACTGGGAGGTTATGGAGGGGTACAGGTTCAGGGCGTATTTTTTTGGAGTTCTGCATTGGTACGTACCAGTTAGACAGGGAAGTTATGGAATGTACAGGTTCAGGGCATATTTGTGTGGAGTTCTGCGTTGGGACGTTCCAGTGAGACAGGGAGGTTATGGACGGGTACAGGTTCAGGGCATATTTGTGTGGAGTTCTGCATTGATACGTTCCTGTGACACAGGGAGGTTATGGAGGGGTACAGGTTCAAGGCATATTTGTGTGGAGTTCTGCATTGGTACGTTCCAGTGAGACAGGGAGGTTATGGAGGGTACAAGTTCAGAGCATATTTTTGTGGAGATCTGAATTGGAACGTTCCAGTGAGACAGGTAGGTTATGGAGGGTTACAGGTTCAGGGTATATTTGTGTGTAGTTCTGCGTTGGTACGTTCCAGTGAGACAGGGAGGTTATGGACGGGTACAGGTTCTGGGCATATTTGTGTGGAGTTCTGCATTGGTACTTTCCAGTTGGACAGGGAGGTTATGGAGGGTACCGTTTCATGGCATATTTTGTGTGGAATTCTGCAGTGGGACGTTCCAGTGAGACAGGGAGTTTATGGACGTGTACAGGTTCAGGGCATATTTGTGTGGAATTCTGCATTGGTACGTTCCAGTGAGACAGGAGGTTTTGGAGGGGTACAGGTTCAGGGCATATTTGTGTGGAGTTCTGCATTGGTACGTTCCAGTGAGACAGGGAGGTTAAGGTGGGGTACAGGTTCAGGGCATATTTGTGTGGAGTTCGGAATTGGTGCGTTCCAGTGAGATAGGGAGGTTATGGAGGGATACAGGTTCAGGGCATATTTGTGTGGAGTTCTGCATTGGTACGTTCCAGTTAGACAGGGAGGTTATGGAAGGTACAGGTTGAGGGCAAATTTGAGTGTAGTTGTGCATTGGTACGTTCCAGTGAGACACTGAGGTTAAGGTGGAGTACAGGTTCAGGGCATATTTGTGTGGATTTCTGCATTGGTACGTTCCAGTGAGACAGTGAGGTTATGGAGGGGTACAGGTTCAGGGCAAATTTCTGTGGAGTTCTCCATTGGTACGTTCCAGTGAGACAGGGAGGTTATGGAGGGTACTGGTTCTGGGCATATTTGTGTGGAGTTCAGCAGTGGTACGTTCCAGTGAGACAGGGAGGTTATGGACTGGTACAGGTTCAGGGCATATTTGTGTGGAGTTCTGCATTGGTACTTTCCAGTGAGACAGGGAGGTTATAGAGGGTACAGGTTCATGGCATATTTGCGTGCAGTTCTGCAGTGGGACGTTCCAGTGAGACAGGGAGGTTATGGACGGGTACAGGTTCTGGGCATATTTGTGTGGAGTTCAGCAGTGGTACGTTCCAGTGAGACAGGGAGGTTATGGACGGGTACAGGTTCAGGGCATATTTGTGTGGAGTTCTGCATTGGTACGTTCCAGTAAGAAAGGGAGGTTATGGAGGGGTACAGGTTCAGGGTATATTTGTGAGGAGCTCTGCATTGGTACGTTCCAGTGAGACAGGGAGGTTATGGACGGGTACAGGTTCAGGGCAAATTTGTGTGGAGTTCTCCATTGGTACGTTCCAGTGAGACAGGGAGGTTATGGAGGGTACAGGTTCTGGGCATATTTGTGTGGAGTTCTGCATTGGTACGTTCCAGTAAGAAAGGGAGGTTATGGAGGGGTACAGGTTCAGGGTATATTTGTGTGGAGCTCTGCATTGGTACGTTCCAGTGAGACAGGGAGGTTATGGAGGGGTACAGGTTCAGGGCAAATTTGTGTGGAGTTCTCCATTGGTACGTTCCAGGGAGACAGGGAGGTTATGGAGGGTACAGGTTCTGGGCATATTTGTGTGGAGTTCTGCAGTGGTACGTTCCAGTGAGACAGGGAGGTTATGGAGGGTACAGGTTCTGGGCATATTTGTGTGGAGTTCTGCATTGGTACGTTCCAGTAAGAAAGGGAGGTTATGGAGGGGTACAGGTTCAGGGTATATTTGTGTGGAGCTCTGCATTGGTACGTTCCAGTGAGACAGGGAGGTTATGGAGGGGTACAGGTTCAGGGCAAATTTGTGTGGAGTTCTCCATTGGTACGTTCCAGTGAGACAGGGAGGTTATGGAGGGTACAGGTTCTGGGCATATTTGTGTGGAGTTCTGCAGTGGTACGTTCCAGTGAGACAGGGAGGTTATGGACGGGTACAGGTTCAGGGCATATTTGTGTGGAGTTCTGCATTGGTACTTTCCAGTGAGACAGGGAGGTTATGGAGGGTACAGGTTCATGGCATATTTGTGTGGAGCTCTGCATTGGTACGTTCCAGTGAGACAGGGAGGTTATGGAGGGGTACAGGTTCAGGGCAAATTTGTGTAGAGGTCTGCATTGGTACGTTCCAGTGAGACAGGGAAGTTATGGAGGGGTACAGGTTCAGGGCATATTTGTGTGGAATTCTGCATTGGTACGTTCCAGTGAGACAGGGAAGTTATGGAGGGGTACAGATTCAGGGCATATTTGTGTGGAGTTCTGCATTGGTACGTTCCAGTGAGACTGGGAGGTTAAGGTGGAGTACAGGTTCAGGGCATATTTGTGTGGATTTCTGCATTAGTACGTTCCAGTGAGACAGGGAGGTTATGGAGGGGTACAGGTTCAGGGCAAATTTGTGTGGAGTTCTCCATTGGTACGTTCCAGTGAGACAGGGATGTTATGGAGGGGTACAGGTTCAGGCATATTTTTTTGGAGTTCTGCATTGGTACGTTCAAGTTAGACAGGGAGGTTATGGACGGGTACAGGTTCAGGGCATATTTGTGTGGAGATCTGCAGTGGGACGTTCCAGTGAGACCTGAGGTTATGGACGGGTACAGGTTCAGGGCACACATGTGTGGAGTTCTGCATTGATACGTTCCTGTGACACAGGGAGGTTATGGAGGGGTACAGGTTCAAGGCATATTTTTGTGGAGTTCTGCATTGGTACGTTCCAGTGAGACAGGGAGTTTATGGAGGGTACAAGTTCAGAGCATATTTGTGTGGAGATCTGAATTGGTACGTTCCAGTGAGACAGGTAGGTTATGGAGGGTTACAGGTTCAGGGTATATTTGTGTGTAGTTCTGCGTTGGTACGTTCCAGTGAGACAGGGAGGTTATGGACGGGTACAGGTTCTGGGCATATTTGTGTGGAGTTCTGCATTGGTACTTTCCAGTGGGACAGGGAGGGTATGGTGGGTACCGGTTCATGGCATATTTTGTGTGGAATTCTGCAGTGGGACGTTCCAGTGAGACAGGGAGTTTATGGACGTGTACAGTTTCAGGGCATATTTGTGTGGAATTCTGCATTGGTACGTTCCAGTGAGACAGGAGGTATTGGAGGGGTACAGGTTCAGGGCATATTTGTGTGGAGATCTGCAGTGGGACGTTCCAGTGAGACCTGAGGTTATGGACGGGTACAGGTTCAGGGCACACATGTGTGGAGTTCTGCATTGATACGTTCCTGTGACACAGGGAGGTTATGGAGGGGTACAGGTTCAAGGCATATTTTTGTGGAGTTCTGCATTGGTACGTTCCAGTGAGACAGGGAGTTTATGGAGGGTACAAGTTCAGAGCATATTTGTGTGGAGATCTGAATTGGTACGTTCCAGTGAGACAGGTAGGTTATGGAGGGTTACAGGTTCAGGGTATATTTGTGTGTAGTTCTGCGTTGGTACGTTCCAGTGAGACAGGGAGGTTATGGACGGGTACAGGTTCTGGGCATATTTGTGTGGAGTTCTGCATTGGTACTTTCCAGTGGGACAGGGAGGGTATGGTGGGTACCGGTTCATGGCATATTTTGTGTGGAATTCTGCAGTGGGACGTTCCAGTGAGACAGGGAGTTTATGGACGTGTACAGTTTCAGGGCATATTTGTGTGGAATTCTGCATTGGAACGTTCCAGTGAGACAGGAGGTTTTGGAGGGGTACAGGTTCAGGGCATATTTCTGTGGTGTTCTGCAATGGTACGTTCCAGTGAGACAGCGAGATTATGCACGGTACAGGTTCAGGGCATATTTGAGTGGAGTTCGGAATTGGTGCGTTCCAGTGAGACAGGGAGGTTATGGAGGGGTACAGGTTCAGGGCATATTTGTGTGGAGTTCTGCATTGGTACGTTCTAGTGAGACAGGGAGATTATGGAGGGTACAGGTTCAGGGCAAATTTGAGTGTAGTTGTGCATTGGGACGTTCCAGTGAGACAGGGAGGTTAAGGTGGAGTACAGGTTCAGGGCATATTTGTGTGGATTTCTGCATTGGTACGTTCCAGTGAGACAGGGAGGTTATAGAGGGGTACAGGTTCAGGGCATATTTGTGTGGAAGTCTGCATTGGTACGTTCCAGTGAGACAGGGAGTTTAAGGTGGAGTGCAGGTTCAGGGCATATTTGTGTGGATTTCTGCATTGGTACGTTCCAGTGAGACAGGGTGGTTATGGAGGGTACAGGTTCTGGGCATATTTGTGTGGAGTTCTGCACTGGTACGTTCCAGTGAGACAGGGAGGTTATGGACGGGTACAGGTTCAGGGCATATTTGTGTAGAGTTCTGCATTGGTACGTTCCAGTGAGACAGGGAAGTTATGGAGGGTTACAGGTTCAGGGCATATTTGTGTGGAATTCTGCATTGGTACGTTCCAGTGAGACAGGGAAGTTATGGAGGGGTACAGATTCAGGGCATATTTGTGTGGAGTTCTGCATTGGTACGTTCCAGTGAGACAGTGAGGTTAAGGTGGAGTACAGGTTCAGGGCATATTTGTGTGGATTTCTGCATTAGTACGTTCCAGTGAGACAGGGAGGTTTTGGAGGGGTACAGGTTCAGGGCAAATTTGTGTGGAGTTCTGCATTGGTACATTCCAGTGAGACAAGGAGGTCTGGGTGGGTACAGGTTCAGGGCATATTTGTGTGGAATTCTGTATTGGTAAGTTCCAGTGGGACAGGGATGTTAATGAGGGTACAGGTTCAGGGCATATTTGTGTGGAGGTCTGCATTGGTACGTTCCTTTGAGACAGGGAGGTTCTGGAGGGGTACAGGTTCAGGGTATATTTGTGTGGAATTCTGAGTTGGTACGTTCCAGTGTGACTGGGAGGTTATGGAGGGGTACAGGTTCAGGGCATATTTTTTTGGAGTTCTGCATTGGTACGTTCAAGTTAGACAGGGAAGTTATGGAGGGTACAGGTTCAGGGCATATTTGTGTGGAGATCTGCAGTGGGACGTTCCATTGAGACATGAGGTTATGGACGGGTACAGGTTCAGGGCACACTTGTGTGGAGTTCTGCATTGGTACGTTCCAGTGAGACAGGGAGGTTATGGAGGGGTACAGGTTCAGGGCATATTTGTGTGGAGTTCTGCATTGGTACGTTCCAGTGAGACAGGGAGGTTATGGAGGGGTACAGGTTCAGGGCAAATTTGTGTGTAGTTCTGCATTGGTACGTTCCAGTGAGACAGGGAGGTTATGGAGGGTACAGGTTCAGGGCATATTTCTGTGGAGTTCTGCAGTGGTACGTTCCACTGAGACAGGGAGGTTATGGACGGGTACAGGTTCAGGGAATATTTGTGTGGAGTTCTGCATTGGTACTTTCCAGTGAGACAGGGAGGTTATGGAGGATACAGGTTCATGGCATATTTGTGTGGAATTCTGCAGTGGGACGTTCCAGTGAGACAGGGAGGTTATGGAGGGTACAGGTTCTGGGCATATTTGTGTGGAGTTCAGCAGTGGTACGTTCCAGTGAGACAAGGAGTTTATGGACGTGTACAGGTTCAGAGCACATTTGTGTGGAATTCAGCATTGGTACGTTCCAGTGAGACAGGAGGTTTTGGAGGGGTACAGGTTCAGGGCATATTTGTGTGGTGTTCTGCAATGGTACGTTCCAGTGAGACAGCGAGGTTATGCACGGTACAGGTTCAGGGCATATTTGTTTGGAGATCTGCTTTGGTACGTTCCAGTGTGACTGGGAGGTTATGGAGGGGTACAGGTTCAGGGCATATTTGTTTGGAGTTCTGCATTGGTACGTTCCAGTGAGACGGAGGTTATGGAAGGTACACGTTCAGGGCATATTTGTGTGGGTTCTACAGTGGGACGTTCCAGTGAGACAGGGAGGTTATGGACGGGTACAGGTTCAGGGCAGATTTGTGTGGAGTTCTGCATTGGTGCGTTCCAGTGAGACAGGGAGGTTATGGAGGGGTACAGGTTCAGGGCATATTTCTGTGGATTTCTGCATTGGTACGTTCCAGTGAGACAGGGAGGTTATGGAGGGTACAGGTTCAGGGCAAATTTGAGTGTATTTCTGCATTGGTACTTTCCAGTGAGACAGGGAGGTTAAGGTGGAGTACAGGTTCAGGGTATATTTGTGTGGATTTCTGCATTAGTACGTTCCAGTGAGACAGGGAGGATATGGAGGTGTACAGGTTCAGGGCAAATTTGTGTGGAGTTCTGCAGTGGTACGTTCCACTGAGACAGGGAGGTTATGGAAGGGTACAGGTTCAGGGCATATTTGTGTGGAGTTCTGCAATGGTACGTTGCAGAGAGACAGTGAGGGTATGGAGGGTACAGGTTCAGGGCATATTTGTGTGGAGTTCTGCATTGCTACGTTCAAGTGACACAGAGAGGTTATGGAGGGGTACAGGTTCAAGGCATATTTGTGTGGAGTTCTGCCATGGTACGTTCCAGTGAGACAGGGAGATTATGGACGGGTACAGGTTCAGGGCATATTTGTGTGGAGTTCTGCATTGGTACTTTCCTGTGAGACAGGGAGGTAATGGAAGGTACACGTTCAGGGCATATTTGTGTGGAGTTCTGCAGTGGGACGTTCCAGTGAGACAGGGAGGTTATGGACGGGTATAGGTTCAGGGCAGATTTGTGTGGAGTTCTGCATTGGTACGTTCCAGTGAGACAGGGAGGTTATGGAGGGGTACAGGTTCAGGGCATATTTCTGTGGAGTTCTGCATTGGTACGTTCCAGTGAGACAGGGAGGTTATAGAGGGGTACAGGTTCAGGGCATATTTGTGTGGAAGTCTGCATTGGTACGTTCCAGTGAGACAGGGAGTTTAAGGTGGAGTGCAGGTTCAGGGCATATTTGTGTGGATTTCTGCATTGGTACGTTCCAGTGAGACAGGGTGGTTATGGAGGGTACAGGTTCTGGGCATATTTGTGTGGAGTTCTGCACTGGTACGTTCCAGTGAGACAGGGAGGTTATGGACGGGTACAGGTTCAGGGCATATTTGTGTAGAGTTCTGCATTGGTACGTTCCAGTGAGACAGGGAAGTTATGGAGGGTTACAGGTTCAGGGCATATTTGTGTGGAATTCTGCATTGGTACGTTCCAGTGAGACAGGGAAGTTATGGAGGGGTACAGATTCAGGGCATATTTGTGTGGAGTTCTGCATTGGTACGTTCCAGTGAGACAGTGAGGTTAAGGTGGAGTACAGGTTCAGGGCATATTTGTGTGGATTTCTGCATTAGTACGTTCCAGTGAGACAGGGAGGTTTTGGAGGGGTACAGGTTCAGGGCAAATTTGTGTGGAGTTCTGCATTGGTACATTCCAGTGAGACAAGGAGGTCTGGGTGGGTACAGGTTCAGGGCATATTTGTGTGGAATTCTGTATTGGTAAGTTCCAGTGGGACAGGGATGTTAATGAGGGTACAGGTTCAGGGCATATTTGTGTGGAGGTCTGCATTGGTACGTTCCTTTGAGACAGGGAGGTTCTGGAGGGGTACAGGTTCAGGGTATATTTGTGTGGAATTCTGAGTTGGTACGTTCCAGTGTGACTGGGAGGTTATGGAGGGGTACAGGTTCAGGGCATATTTTTTTGGAGTTCTGCATTGGTACGTTCAAGTTAGACAGGGAAGTTATGGAGGGTACAGGTTCAGGGCATATTTGTGTGGAGATCTGCAGTGGGACGTTCCATTGAGACATGAGGTTATGGACGGGTACAGGTTCAGGGCACACTTGTGTGGAGTTCTGCATTGGTACGTTCCAGTGAGACAGGGAGGTTATGGAGGGGTACAGGTTCAGGGCATATTTGTGTGGAGTTCTGCATTGGTACGTTCCAGTGAGACAGGGAGGTTATGGAGGGGTACAGGTTCAGGGCAAATTTGTGTGTAGTTCTGCATTGGTACGTTCCAGTGAGACAGGGAGGTTATGGAGGGTACAGGTTCAGGGCATATTTCTGTGGAGTTCTGCAGTGGTACGTTCCACTGAGACAGGGAGGTTATGGACGGGTACAGGTTCAGGGAATATTTGTGTGGAGTTCTGCATTGGTACTTTCCAGTGAGACAGGGAGGTTATGGAGGATACAGGTTCATGGCATATTTGTGTGGAATTCTGCAGTGGGACGTTCCAGTGAGACAGGGAGGTTATGGAGGGTACAGGTTCTGGGCATATTTGTGTGGAGTTCAGCAGTGGTACGTTCCAGTGAGACAAGGAGTTTATGGACGTGTACAGTTTCAGAGCACATTTGTGTGGAATTCTGCATTGGTACGTTCCAGTGAGACAGGAGGTTTTGGAGGGGTACAGGTTCAGGGCATATTTGTGTGGTGTTCTGCAATGGTACGTTCCAGTGAGACAGCGAGGTTATGCACGGTACAGGTTCAGGGCATCTTTGTTTGGAGATCTGCTTTGGTACGTTCCAGTGTGACTGGGAGGTTATGGAGGGGTACAGGTTCAGGGCATATTTGTTTGGATTTCTGCATTGGTACGTTCCAGTGAGACAGGGAGGTTATGGAGGGTACAGGTTCAGGGCAAATTTGAGTGTATTTCTGCATTGGTACTTTCCAGTGAGACAGGGAGGTTAAGGTGGAGTACAGGTTCAGGGTATATTTGTGTGGATTTCTGCATTAGTACGTTCCAGTGAGACAGGGAGGATATGGAGGTGTACAGGTTCAGGGCAAATTTGTGTGGAGTTCTGCAGTGGTACGTTCCACTGAGACAGGGAGGTTATGGAAGGGTACAGGTTCAGGGCATATTTGTGTGGAGTTCTGCAATGGTACGTTGCAGAGAGACAGTGAGGGTATGGAGGGTACAGGTTCAGGGCATATTTGTGTGGAGTTCTGCGTTGGGACGTTCCAGTGAGACAGGGAGGTTATGGACGGGTACAGGTTCAGGGCATATTTGTGTGGAGTTCTGCATTGCTACGTTCAAGTGACACAGAGAGGTTATGGAGGGGTACAGGTTCAAGGCATATTTGTGTGGAGTTCTGCCATGGTACGTTCCAGTGAGACAGGGAGATTATGGACGGGTACAGGTTCAGGGCATATTTGTGTGGAGTTCTGCATTGGTACTTTCCTGTGAGACAGGGAGGTAATGGAAGGTACACGTTCAGGGCATATTTGTGTGGAGTTCTGCAGTGGGACGTTCCAGTGAGACAGGGAGGTTATGGACGGGTATAGGTTCAGGGCAGATTTGTGTGGAGTTCTGCATTGGTACGTTCCAGTGAGACAGGGAGGTTATGGAGGGGTACAGGTTCAGGGCATATTTCTGTGGAGTTCTGCATTGGTACGTTCCAGTGAGACAGGGAGGTTATGGTGGGTACAGGTTCAGGGCAAATTTCAGTGTATTTCTGCATTGGTACTTTCCAGTGAGACAGGGAGGTTAAGGTGGAGTATAGGTTCAGGGTATATTTGTGTGGATTTCTGCATTAGTACGTTCCTGTGAGACAGGGAGGTTATGGAGGTGTACAGGTTCAGGGCAAATTTGTGTGGAGTTCTGCATTGGTACATTCTTGTGAGATAAGGAGGTTCTGGGTGGGTACAGGTTCAGGGCATATTTGTTTGGAATTCTGCATAGGTAAGTTCCAGTGAGACAGGGAGGTTATGGAGGGTACAGGTTCAGGGCATATTTGTGTGGAGGTCTGCATTGGTACGTTCCAGTGAGACAGGGAGGTTATGGAGGGGTACAGGTTCAGGGTATATTTGTGTGGAGTTCTGCGTTGGTACGTTCCAGTGTGACTGGGAGGTTATGGAGGGATACAGGTTCAGGGCATATTTGTGTGGAGTTCTGCAGTGGGACGTTCCAGTGAGACAGGGAGTTTATGGACGTGTACAGTTTCAGGGCATATTTGTGTGGAATTCTGCATTGGTACGTTCCAGTGAGACAGGAGGTATTGGAGGGGTACAGGTTCAGGGCATATTTGTGTGGTGTTCTGCAATGGTACGTTCCAGTGAGACAGCGAGGTTATGCACGGTACAGGTTCAGGGCATATTTGAGTGGAGTTCGGAATTGGTGCGTTCCAGTGAGACAGGGAGGTTATGGAGGGGTACAGGTTCAGGGCATATTTGTGTGGAGTTCTGCATTGGTACGTTCTAGTGAGACAGGGAGATTATGGAGGGTACAGGTTCAGGGCAAATTTGAGTGTAGTTGTGCATTGGGACGTTCCAGTGAGACAGGGAGGTTAAGGTGGAGTACAGGTTCAGGGCATATTTGTGTGGATTTCTGCATTGGTACGTTCCAGTGAGACAGGGAGGTTATAGAGGGGTACAGGTTCAGGGCATATTTGTGTGGAAGTCTGCATTGGTACGTTCCAGTGAGACAGGGAGTTTAAGGTGGAGTGCAGGTTCAGGGCATATTTGTGTGGATTTCTGCATTGGTACGTTCCAGTGAGACAGGGAGGTTATGGAGGGTACAGGTTCTGGGCATATTTGTGTGGAGTTCTGCACTGGTACGTTCCAGTGAGACAGGGAGGTTATGGACGGGTACAGGTTCAGGGCATATTTGTGTAGAGTTCTGCATTGGTACGTTCCAGTGAGACAGGGAAGTTATGGAGGGTTACAGGTTCAGGGCATATTTGTGTGGAATTCTGCATTGGTACGTTCCAGTGAGACAGGGAAGTTATGGAGGGGTACAGATTCAGGGCATATTTGTGTGGAGTTCTGCATTGGTACGTTCCAGTGAGACAGGGAGGTTAAGGTGGAGTACAGGTTCAGGGCATATTTGTGTGGATTTCTGCATTGGTACGTTCAAGTTAGACAGGGAAGTTATGGAGGGTACAGGTTCAGGGCATATTTGTGTGGAGATCTGCAGTGGGACGTTCCATTGAGACATGAGGTTATGGACGGGTACAGGTTCAGGGCACACTTGTGTGGAGTTCTGCATTGGTACGTTCCAGTGAGACAGGGAGGTTATGGAGGGGTACAGGTTCAGGGCATATTTGTGTGGAGTTCTGCATTGGTACGTTCCAGTGAGACAGGGAGGTTATGGAGGGGTACAGGTTCAGGGCAAATTTGTGTGTAGTTCTGCATTGGTACGTTCCAGTGAGACAGGGAGGTTATGGAGGGTACAGGTTCAGGGCATATTTCTGTGGAGTTCTGCAGTGGTACGTTCCACTGAGACAGGGAGGTTATGGACGGGTACAGGTTCAGGGAATATTTGTGTGGAGTTCTGCATTGGTACTTTCCAGTGAGACAGGGAGGTTATGGAGGATACAGGTTCATGGCATATTTGTGTGGAATTCTGCAGTGGGACGTTCCAGTGAGACAGGGAGGTTATGGAGGGTACAGGTTCTGGGCATATTTGTGTGGAGTTCAGCAGTGGTACGTTCCAGTGAGACAAGGAGTTTATGGACGTGTACAGTTTCAGAGCACATTTGTGTGGAATTCTGCATTGGTACGTTCCAGTGAGACAGGAGGTTTTGGAGGGGTACAGGTTCAGGGCATATTTGTGTGGTGTTCTGCAATGGTACGTTCCAGTGAGACAGCGAGGTTATGCACGGTACAGGTTCAGGGCATATTTGTTTGGAGATCTGCTTTGGTACGTTCCAGTGTGACTGGGAGGTTATGGAGGGGTACAGGTTCAGGGCATATTTGTTTGGAGTTCTGCATTGGTACGTTCCAGTGAGACGGAGGTTATGGAAGGTACACGTTCAGGGCATATTTGTGTGGGTTCTACAGTGGGACGTTCCAGTGAGACAGGGAGGTTATGGACGGGTACAGGTTCAGGGCAGATTTGTGTGGAGTTCTGCATTGGTGCGTTCCAGTGAGACAGGGAGGTTATGGAGGGGTACAGGTTCAGGGCATATTTCTGTGGATTTCTGCATTGGTACGTTCCAGTGAGACAGGGAGGTTATGGAGGGTACAGGTTCAGGGCAAATTTGAGTGTATTTCTGCATTGGTACTTTCCAGTGAGACAGGGAGGTTAAGGTGGAGTACAGGTTCAGGGTATATTTGTGTGGATTTCTGCATTAGTACGTTCCAGTGAGACAGGGAGGATATGGAGGTGTACAGGTTCAGGGCAAATTTGTGTGGAGTTCTGCAGTGGTACGTTCCACTGAGACAGGGAGGTTATGGAAGGGTACAGGTTCAGGGCATATTTGTGTGGAGTTCTGCAATGGTACGTTGCAGAGAGACAGTGAGGGTATGGAGGGTACAGGTTCAGGGCATATTTGTGTGGAGTTCTGCGTTGGGACGTTCCAGTGAGACAGGGAGGTTATGGACGGGTACAGGTTCAGGGCATATTTGTGTGGAGTTCTGCATTGCTACGTTCAAGTGACACAGAGAGGTTATGGAGGGGTACAGGTTCAAGGCATATTTGTGTGGAGTTCTGCCATGGTACGTTCCAGTGAGACAGGGAGATTATGGACGGGTACAGGTTCAGGGCATATTTGTGTGGAGTTCTGCATTGGTACTTTCCTGTGAGACAGGGAGGTAATGGAAGGTACACGTTCAGGGCATATTTGTGTGGAGTTCTGCAGTGGGACGTTCCAGTGAGACAGGGAGGTTATGGACGGGTATAGGTTCAGGGCAGATTTGTGTGGAGTTCTGCATTGGTACGTTCCAGTGAGACAGGGAGGTTATGGAGGGGTACAGGTTCAGGGCATATTTCTGTGGAGTTCTGCATTGGTACGTTCCAGTGAGACAGGGAGGTTATGGTGGGTACAGGTTCAGGGCAAATTTCAGTGTATTTCTGCATTGGTACTTTCCAGTGAGACAGGGAGGTTAAGGTGGAGTATAGGTTCAGGGTATATTTGTGTGGATTTCTGCATTAGTACGTTCCTGTGAGACAGGGAGGTTATGGAGGTGTACAGGTTCAGGGCAAATTTGTGTGGAGTTCTGCATTGGTACATTCTTGTGAGATAAGGAGGTTCTGGGTGGGTACAGGTTCAGGGCATATTTGTTTGGAATTCTGCATAGGTAAGTTCCAGTGAGACAGGGAGGTTATGGAGGGTACAGGTTCAGGGCATATTTGTGTGGAGGTCTGCATTGGTACGTTCCAGTGAGACAGGGAGGTTATGGAGGGGTACAGGTTCAGGGTATATTTGTTTGGAGTTCTGCGTTGGTACGTTCCAGTGTGACTGGGAGGTTATGGAGGGATACAGGTTCAGGGCATATTTGTGTGGAGTTCTGCAGTGGGACGTTCCAGTGAGACAGGGAGTTTATGGACGTGTACAGTTTCAGGGCATATTTGTGTGGAATTCTGCATTGGTACGTTCCAGTGAGACAGGAGGTATTGGAGGGGTACAGGTTCAGGGCATATTTGTGTGGTGTTCTGCAATGGTACGTTCCAGTGAGACAGCGAGGTTATGCACGGTACAGGTTCAGGGCATATTTGAGTGGAGTTCGGAATTGGTGCGTTCCAGTGAGACAGGGAGGTTATGGAGGGGTACAGGTTCAGGGCATATTTGTGTGGAGTTCTGCATTGGTACGTTCTAGTGAGACAGGGAGATTATGGAGGGTACAGGTTCAGGGCAAATTTGAGTGTAGTTGTGCATTGGGACGTTCCAGTGAGACAGGGAGGTTAAGGTGGAGTACAGGTTCAGGGCATATTTGTGTGGATTTCTGCATTGGTACGTTCCAGTGAGACAGGGAGGTTATAGAGGGGTACAGGTTCAGGGCATATTTGTGTGGAAGTCTGCATTGGTACGTTCCAGTGAGACAGGGAGTTTAAGGTGGAGTGCAGGTTCAGGGCATATTTGTGTGGATTTCTGCATTGGTACGTTCCAGTGAGACAGGGAGGTTATGGAGGGTACAGGTTCTGGGCATATTTGTGTGGAGTTCTGCACTGGTACGTTCCAGTGAGACAGGGAGGTTATGGACGGGTACAGGTTCAGGGCATATTTGTGTAGAGTTCTGCATTGGTACGTTCCAGTGAGACAGGGAAGTTATGGAGGGTTACAGGTTCAGGGCATATTTGTGTGGAATTCTGCATTGGTACGTTCCAGTGAGACAGGGAAGTTATGGAGGGGTACAGATTCAGGGCATATTTGTGTGGAGTTCTGCATTGGTACGTTCCAGTGAGACAGGGAGGTTAAGGTGGAGTACAGGTTCAGGGCATATTTGTGTGGATTTCTGCATTAGTACGTTCCAGTGAGACAGGGAGGTTTTGGAGGGGTACAGGTTCAGGGCAAATTTGTGTGGAGTTCTGCATTGGTACATTCCAGTGAGACAAGGAGGTCTGGGTGGGTACAGGTTCAGGGCATATTTGTGTGGAATTCTGTATTGGTAAGTTCCAGTGGGACAGGGATGTTAATGAGGGTACAGGTTCAGGGCATATTTGTGTGGAGGTCTGCATTGGTACGTTCCTTTGAGACAGGGAGGTTCTGGAGGGGTACAGGTTCAGGGTATATTTGTGTGGAATTCTGAGTTGGTACGTTCCAGTGTGACTGGGAGGTTATGGAGGGGTACAGGTTCAGGGCATATTTTTTTGGAGTTCTGCATTGGTACGTTCAAGTTAGACAGGGAAGTTATGGAGGGTACAGGTTCAGGGCATATTTGTGTGGAGATCTGCAGTGGGACGTTCCATTGAGACATGAGGTTATGGACGGGTACAGGTTCAGGGCACACTTGTGTGGAGTTCTGCATTGGTACGTTCCAGTGAGACAGGGAGGTTACGGAGGGGTACAGGTTCAGGGCATATTTGTGTGGAGTTCTGCATTGGTACGTTCCAGTGAGACAGGGAGGTTATGGAGGGGTACAGGTTCAGGGCAAATTTGTGTGTAGTTCTGCATTGGTACGTTCCAGTGAGACAGGGAGGTTATGGAGGGTACAGGTTCAGGGCATATTTCTGTGGAGTTCTGCAGTGGTACGTTCCACTGAGACAGGGAGGTTATGGACGGGTACAGGTTCAGGGAATATTTGTGTGGAGTTCTGCATTGGTACTTTCCAGTGAGACAGGGAGGTTATGGAGGATACAGGTTCATGGCATATTTGTGTGGAATTCTGCAGTGGGACGTTCCAGTGAGACAGGGAGGTTATGGAGGGTACAGGTTCTGGGCATATTTGTGTGGAGTTCAGCAGTGGTACGTTCCAGTGAGACAAGGAGTTTATGGACGTGTACAGGTTCAGAGCACATTTGTGTGGAATTCTGCATTGGTACGTTCCAGTGAGACAGGAGGTTTTGGAGGGGTACAGGTTCAGGGCATATTTGTGTGGTGTTCTGCAATGGTACGTTCCAGTGAGACAGCGAGGTTATGCACGGTACAGGTTCAGGGCATATTTGTTTGGAGATCTGCTTTGGTACGTTCCAGTGTGACTGGGAGGTTATGGAGGGGTACAGGTTCAGGGCATATTTGTTTGGAGTTCTGCATTGGTACGTTCCAGTGAGACGGAGGTTATGGAAGGTACACGTTCAGGGCATATTTGTGTGGGTTCTACAGTGGGACGTTCCAGTGAGACAGGGAGGTTATGGACGGGTACAGGTTCAGGGCAGATTTGTGTGGAGTTCTGCATTGGTGCGTTCCAGTGAGACAGGGAGGTTATGGAGGGGTACAGGTTCAGGGCATATTTCTGTGGATTTCTGCATTGGTACGTTCCAGTGAGACAGGGAGGTTATGGAGGGTACAGGTTCAGGGCAAATTTGAGTGTATTTCTGCATTGGTACTTTCCAGTGAGACAGGGAGGTTAAGGTGGAGTACAGGTTCAGGGTATATTTGTGTGGATTTCTGCATTAGTACGTTCCAGTGAGACAGGGAGGATATGGAGGTGTACAGGTTCAGGGCAAATTTGTGTGGAGTTCTGCAGTGGTACGTTCCACTGAGACAGGGAGGTTATGGAAGGGTACAGGTTCAGGGCATATTTGTGTGGAGTTCTGCAATGGTACGTTGCAGAGAGACAGTGAGGGTATGGAGGGTACAGGTTCAGGGCATATTTGTGTGGAGTTCTGCGTTGGGACGTTCCAGTGAGACAGGGAGGTTATGGACGGGTACAGGTTCAGGGCATATTTGTGTGGAGTTCTGCATTGCTACGTTCAAGTGACACAGAGAGGTTATGGAGGGGTACAGGTTCAAGGCATATTTGTGTGGAGTTCTGCCATGGTACGTTCCAGTGAGACAGGGAGATTATGGACGGGTACAGGTTCAGGGCATATTTGTGTGGAGTTCTGCATTGGTACTTTCCTGTGAGACAGGGAGGTAATGGAAGGTACACGTTCAGGGCATATTTGTGTGGAGTTCTGCAGTGGGACGTTCCAGTGAGACAGGGAGGTTATGGACGGGTATAGGTTCAGGGCAGATTTGTGTGGAGTTCTGCATTGGTACGTTCCAGTGAGACAGGGAGGTTATGGAGGGGTACAGGTTCAGGGCATATTTCTGTGGAGTTCTGCATTGGTACGTTCCAGTGAGACAGGGAGGTTATGGTGGGTACAGGTTCAGGGCAAATTTCAGTGTATTTCTGCATTGGTACTTTCCAGTGAGACAGGGAGGTTAAGGTGGAGTATAGGTTCAGGGTATATTTGTGTGGATTTCTGCATTAGTACGTTCCTGTGAGACAGGGAGGTTATGGAGGTGTACAGGTTCAGGGCAAATTTGTGTGGAGTTCTGCATTGGTACATTCTTGTGAGATAAGGAGGTTCTGGGTGGGTACAGGTTCAGGGCATATTTGTTTGGAATTCTGCATAGGTAAGTTCCAGTGAGACAGGGAGGTTATGGAGGGTACAGGTTCAGGGCATATTTGTGTGGAGGTCTGCATTGGTACGTTCCAGTGAGACAGGGAGGTTATGGAGGGGTACAGGTTCAGGGTATATTTGTGTGGAGTTCTGCGTTGGTACGTTCCAGTGTGACTGGGAGGTTATGGAGGGATACAGGTTCAGGGCATATTTGTGTGGAGTTCTGCAGTGGGACGTTCCAGTGAGACAGGGAGTTTATGGACGTGTACAGTTTCAGGGCATATTTGTGTGGAATTCTGCATTGGTACGTTCCAGTGAGACAGGAGGTATTGGAGGGGTACAGGTTCAGGGCATATTTGTGTGGTGTTCTGCAATGGTACGTTCCAGTGAGACAGCGAGGTTATGCACGGTACAGGTTCAGGGCATATTTGAGTGGAGTTCGGAATTGGTGCGTTCCAGTGAGACAGGGAGGTTATGGAGGGGTACAGGTTCAGGGCATATTTGTGTGGAGTTCTGCATTGGTACGTTCTAGTGAGACAGGGAGATTATGGAGGGTACAGGTTCAGGGCAAATTTGAGTGTAGTTGTGCATTGGGACGTTCCAGTGAGACAGGGAGGTTAAGGTGGAGTACAGGTTCAGGGCATATTTGTGTGGATTTCTGCATTGGTACGTTCCAGTGAGACAGGGAGGTTATAGAGGGGTACAGGTTCAGGGCATATTTGTGTGGAAGTCTGCATTGGTACGTTCCAGTGAGACAGGGAGTTTAAGGTGGAGTGCAGGTTCAGGGCATATTTGTGTGGATTTCTGCATTGGTACGTTCCAGTGAGACAGGGAGGTTATGGAGGGTACAGGTTCTGGGCATATTTGTGTGGAGTTCTGCACTGGTACGTTCCAGTGAGACAGGGAGGTTATGGACGGGTACAGGTTCAGGGCATATTTGTGTAGAGTTCTGCATTGGTACGTTCCAGTGAGACAGGGAAGTTATGGAGGGTTACAGGTTCAGGGCATATTTGTGTGGAATTCTGCATTGGTACGTTCCAGTGAGACAGGGAAGTTATGGAGGGGTACAGATTCAGGGCATATTTGTGTGGAGTTCTGCATTGGTACGTTCCAGTGAGACAGGGAGGTTAAGGTGGAGTACAGGTTCAGGGCATATTTGTGTGGATTTCTGCATTAGTACGTTCCAGTGAGACAGGGAGGTTTTGGAGGGGTACAGGTTCAGGGCAAATTTGTGTGGAGTTCTGCATTGGTACATTCCAGTGAGACAAGGAGGTCTGGGTGGGTACAGGTTCAGGGCATATTTGTGTGGAATTCTGTATTGGTAAGTTCCAGTGGGACAGGGATGTTAATGAGGGTACAGGTTCAGGGCATATTTGTGTGGAGGTCTGCATTGGTACGTTCCTTTGAGACAGGGAGGTTCTGGAGGGGTACAGGTTCAGGGTATATTTGTGTGGAATTCTGAGTTGGTACGTTCCAGTGTGACTGGGAGGTTATGGAGGGGTACAGGTTCAGGGCATATTTTTTTGGAGTTCTGCATTGGTACGTTCAAGTTAGACAGGGAAGTTATGGAGGGTACAGGTTCAGGGCATATTTGTGTGGAGATCTGCAGTGGGACGTTCCATTGAGACATGAGGTTATGGACGGGTACAGGTTCAGGGCACACTTGTGTGGAGTTCTGCATTGGTACGTTCCAGTGAGACAGGGAGGTTATGGAGGGGTACAGGTTCAGGGCATATTTGTGTGGAGTTCTGCATTGGTACGTTCCAGTGAGACAGGGAGGTTATGGAGGGGTACAGGTTCAGGGCAAATTTGTGTGTAGTTCTGCATTGGTACGTTCCAGTGAGACAGGGAGGTTATGGAGGGTACAGGTTCTGGGCATATTTGTGTGGAGTTCAGCAGTGGTACGTTCCAGTGAGACAAGGAGTTTATGGACGTGTACAGGTTCAGAGCACATTTGTGTGGAATTCTGCATTGGTACGTTCCAGTGAGACAGGAGGTTTTGGAGGGGTACAGGTTCAGGGCATATTTGTGTGGTGTTCTGCAATGGTACGTTCCAGTGAGACAGCGAGGTTATGCACGGTACAGGTTCAGGGCATATTTGTTTGGAGATCTGCTTTGGTACGTTCCAGTGTGACTGGGAGGTTATGGAGGGGTACAGGTTCAGGGCATATTTGTTTGGAGTTCTGCATTGGTACGTTCCAGTGAGACAGGGAGGTTATGGAAGGTACACGTTCAGGGCATATTTGTGTGGGTTCTACAGTGGGACGTTCCAGTGAGACAGGGAGGTTATGGACGGGTACAGGTTCAGGGCAGATTTGTGTGGAGTTCTGCATTGGTGCGTTCCAGTGAGACAGGGAGGTTATGGAGGGGTACAGGTTCAGGGCATATTTCTGTGGATTTCTGCATTGGTACGTTCCAGTGAGACAGGGAGGTTATGGAGGGTACAGGTTCAGGGCAAATTTGAGTGTATTTCTGCATTGGTACTTTCCAGTGAGACAGGGAGGTTAAGGTGGAGTACAGGTTCAGGGTATATTTGTGTGGATTTCTGCATTAGTACGTTCCAGTGAGACAGGGAGGATATGGAGGTGTACAGGTTCAGGGCAAATTTGTGTGGAGTTCTGCATTGGTACATTCCAGTGAGACAAGGATGTTATGGGTGGGTACAGGTTCAGGGCATATTTGTTTGGAATTCTGCATAGGTAAGTTCCAGTGAGACAGGGAGGTTATGGAGGGTACAGGTTCAGGGCATATTTGTGTGGAGGTCTGCATTAATACGTTCCAGTGAGACAGGGAGGTTATGGAGGGGTACAGGTGCAGGGTATATTTGTGTGGAGTTCTGCGTTGGTACGTTCCAGTTTGACTGGGAGGTTATGGAGGGATACAGGTTCAGGGCATATTTGTGTGGATTTCTGCAGTGGGACGTTCCAGTGAGACATGAGGTTATGGACGGGTACAGGTTCAGGGCACATTTGTGTGGAGTTCTGCATTGGTACGTTCCAGTGAGACATGGAGGTTATGGAGGGGTACAGGTTCAGGGCAAATTTGTGTGTAGTTCTGCATTGGTACGTACCAGTGAGACAGGGAGGTTATGGAGGGTACAGGTTCAGGGCATATTTGTGTGGAGTTCTGCAGTGGTACGTTCCACTGAGACAGGGAGGTTATGGAAGGGTACAGGTTCAGGGCATATTTGTGTGGAGTTCTGCAATGGTACGTTGCAGAGAGACAGTGAGGGTATGGAGGGTACAGGTTCAGGGCATATTTGTGTGGAGTTCTGCGTTGGGACGTTCCAGTGAGACAGGGAGGTTATGGACGGGTACAGGTTCAGGGCATATTTGTGTGGAGTTCTGCATTGCTACGTTCAAGTGACACAGAGAGGTTATGGAGGGGTACAGGTTCAAGGCATATTTGTGTGGAGTTCTGCCATGGTACGTTCCAGTGAGACAGGGAGATTATGGACGGGTACAGGTTCAGGGCATATTTGTGTGGAGTTCTGCATTGGTACTTTCCAGTGAGACAGGGAGGTAATGGAAGGTACACGTTCAGGGCATATTTGTGTGGAGTTCTGCAGTGGGACGTTCCAGTGAGACAGGGAGGTAATGGACGGGTATAGGTTCAGGGCAGATTTGTGTGGAGTTCTGCATTGGTACGTTCCAGTGAGACAGGGAGGTTATGGAGGGGTACAGGTTCAGGGCATATTTTTGTGGAGTTCTGCATTGGTACGTTCCAGTGAGACAGGGAGGTTATGGTGGGTACAGGTTCAGGGCAAATTTCAGTGTATTTCTGCATTGGTACTTTCCAGTGAGACAGGGAGGTTAAGGTGGAGTATAGGTTCAGGGTATATTTGTGTGGATTTCTGCATTAGTACGTTCCTGTGAGACAGGGAGGTTATGGAGGTGTACAGGTTCAGGGCAAATTTGTGTGGAGTTCTGCATTGGTACATTCTTGTGAGATAAGGAGGTTCTGGGTGGGTACAGGTTCAGGGCATATTTGTTTGGAATTCTGCATAGGTAAGTTCCAGTGAGACAGGGAGGTTATGGAGGGTACAGGTTCAGGGCATATTTGTGTGGAGGTCTGCATTGGTACGTTCCAGTGAGACAGGGAGGTTATGTAGGGGTACAGGTTCAGGGTATATTTGTGTGGAGTTCTGCGTTGGTACGTTCCAGTGTGACTGGGAGGTTATGGAGGGATACAGGTTCAGGGCATATTTGTGTGGAGTTCTGCAGTGGGACGTTCCAGTGAGACATGAGGTTATGGACGGGTACAGGTTCAGGGCACATTTGTGTGGAGTTCTGCATTGGTACGTTCCAGTGAGACATGGTGGTTATGGAGGGGTACAGGTTCAGGGCATATTTGTGTGGACTTCTGCATTGGTACGTTCCAGTGAGAAAGGGAGGTTATGGAGGGGTACAGGTTCAGGGCAAATTTGTGTGTAGTTCTGCATTGGTACGTACCAGTGAGACAGGGAGGTTATGGAGGGTACAGGTTCAGGGCATATTTGTGTGGAGTTCTGCAGTGGTACGTTCCACTGAGACAGGGAGGTTATGGAAGGGTACAGGTTCAGCGCATATTTGTGTGGAATTCTGCATTGGTAAGTTCCAGTGAGACAGGGAGTTTATGGACGTGTACAGGTTCAGGGCATATTTGTGTGGAATTCTGCATTGGTACGTTCCAGTGAGACAGGAGGTTTTGGAGGGGTACAGGTTCAGGGCATATTTGTGTGATGTTCTGCAATGGTACGTTCCAGTGAGACAGCGAGGTTATGCACGGTACAGGTTCAGGGCATATTTGAGTGGAGTTCGGAATTGGTGCGTTCGAGTGAGACAGGGAGGATATGGAGGGGTACAGTTTCAGGGCATATTTGTGTGGAGTTCTGCATTGGTACATTCCAGTGAGACAGGGAGATTATGGAGGGTACAGGTTCAGGGCAAATTTGAGTGTAGTTGTGCATTGGTACGTTCCAGTGAGACAGGGAGGTTAAGGTGGGGTACAGGTTCAGGGCATATTTGTGTGGATTTCTGCATTGGTACGTTCCAGTGAGACAGGGAGGTTATGGAGGGGTACAGGTTCAGGGCAAATTTGTGTGGAGTTCTCCATTGGTACGTTCCAGTGAGACAGGGAGGTTATGGAGGGTACAGGTTCTGGGCATATTTGTGTGGAGTTCTGCAGTGGTACGTTCCAGTGAGACAGGGAGGTTATGGACGGGTACAGGTTCAGGGCATATTTGTGTGGAGTTCTGCATTGGTACTTTCCAGTGAGCCAGGGAGGTTATGGAGCATACAGGTTCATGGCATATTTGCGTGGAGTTCTGCAGTGGGACGTTCCAGTGAGACAGGCAGGTTATGGACGGGTACAGGTTCAGGGCATATTTGTGTAGAGTTCTGCATTGGTACGTTCCAGTGAGACAGGGAAGTTATGGAGGGGTACAGGTTCAGGGCATATTTGTGTGGAATTCTGCATTGGTACGTTCCAGTGAGACAGGGAAGTTATGGAGGGGTACAGATTCAGGGCATATTTGTGTGGAGTTCTGCATTGGTACGTTCCAGTGAGACAGGGAGGTTAAGGTGGAGTACAGGTTCAGGGCATATTTGTGTGGATTTCTGCATTAGTACGTTCCAGTGAGACAGGGAGGTTATGGAGGGGTACAGGTTCAGGGCAAATTTGTGCGGAGTTCTGCTTTGGTACATTACAGTGAGACAAGGAGGTCTGGGTGGGTACCGGTTCAGGGCATATTTGTGTGGAGTTCTGCGTTGGTACGTTCCAGTTTGACTGGGAGGTTATGGAGGGATACAGGTTCAGGGCATATTTGTGTGGATTTCTGCAGTGGGACGTTCCAGTGAGATATGAGGTTATGGACGGGTACAGGTTCAGGGCACATTTGTGTGGAGTTCTGCATTGGTACGTTCCAGTGAGACATGGAGGTTATGGAGGGGTACAGGTTCAGGGCATATTTGTGTGGACTTCTGCATTGGTACGTTCCAGTGAGAAAGGGAGGTTATGGAGGGGTACAGGTTCAGGGCAAATTTGTGTGTAGTTCTGCATTGGTACGTACCAGTGAGACAGGGAGGTTATGGAGGGTACAGGTTCAGGGCATATTTGTGTGGAGTTCTGCAGTGGTACGTTCCACTGAGACAGGGAGGTTATGGAAGGGTACAGGTTCAGGGCATATTTGTGTGGAGTTCTGCAATGGTACGTTGCAGAGAGACAGTGAGGGTATGGAGGGTACAGGTTCAGGGCATATTTGTGTGGAGTTCTGCGTTGGGACGTTCCAGTGAGACAGGGAGGTTATGGACGGGTACAGGTTCAGGGCATATTTGTGTGGAGTTCTGCATTGCTACGTTCAAGTGACACAGAGAGGTTATGGAGGGGTACAGGTTCAAGGCATATTTGTGTGGAGTTCTGCCATGGTACGTTCCAGTGAGACAGGGAGATTATGGACGGGTACAGGTTCAGGGCATATTTGTGTGGGGTTCTGCATTGGTACTTTCCAGTGAGACAGGGAGGTAATGGAAGGTACACGTTCAGGGCATATTTGTGTGGAGTTCTGCAGTGGGACGTTCCAGTGAGACAGGGAGGTTATGGACGGGTATAGGTTCAGGGCAGATTTGTGTGGAGTTCTGCATTGGTACGTTCCAGTGAGACAGGGAGGTTATGGAGGGGTACAGTTTCAGGGCATATTTGTGTGGAGTTCTGCATTGGTACGTTCCAGTGAGACAGGGAGATTATGGAGGGTACAGGTTCAGGGCAAATTTGAGTGTAGTTGTGCATTGGTACGTTCCAGTGAGACAGGGAGGTTAAGGTGGGGTACAGGTTCAGGGCATATTTGTGTGGATTTCTGCATTGGTACGTTCCAGTGTGACAGGGAGGTTATGGAGGGGTACAGGTTCAGGGCAAATTTGTGTGGAGTTCTCCATTGGTACGTTCCAGTGAGACAGGGAGGTTATGGAGGGTACAGGTTCTGGGCATATTTGTGTGGAGTTCTGCAGTGGTACGTTCCAGTGAGACAGGGAGGTTATGGACGGGTACAGGTTCAGGGCATATTTGTGTGGAGTTCTGCATTGGTACTTTCCAGTGAGCCAGGGAGGTTATGGAGCATACAGGTTCATGGCATATTTGCGTGGAGTTCTGCAGTGGGACGTTCCAGTGAGACAGGCAGGTTATGGACGGGTACAGGTTCAGGGCATATTTGTGTAGAGTTCTGCATTGGTACGTTCCAGTGAGACAGGGAAGTTATGGAGGGGTACAGGTTCAGGGCATATTTGTGTGGAATTCTGCATTGGTACGTTCCAGTGAGACAGGGAAGTTATGGAGGGGTACAGATTCAGGGCATATTTGTGTGGAGTTCTGCATTGGTACGTTCCAGTGAGACAGGGAGGTTAAGGTGGAGTACAGGTTCAGGGCATATTTGTGTGGATTTCTGCATTAGTACGTTCCAGTGAGACAGGGAGGTTATGGAGGGGTACAGGTTCAGGGCAAATTTGTGCGGAGTTCTGCATTGGTACATTCCAGTGAGACAAGGAGGTCTGGGTGGGTACAGGTTCAGGGCATATTTGTGTGGAGTTCTGCGTTGGTACGTTCCAGTTTGACTGGGAGGTTATGGAGGGATACAGGTTCAGGGCATATTTGTGTGGATTTCTGCAGTGGGACGTTCCAGTGAGACATGAGGTTATGGACGGGTACAGGTTCAGGGCACATTTGTGTGGAGTTCTGCATTGGTACGTTCCAGTGAGACATGGAGGTTATGGAGGGGTACAGGTTCAGGGCATATTTGTGTGGACTTCTGCATTGGTACGTTCCAGTGAGAAAGGGAGGTTATGGAGGGGTACAGGTTCAGGGCAAATTTGTGTGTAGTTCTGCATTGGTACGTACCAGTGAGACAGGGAGGTTATGGAGGGTACAGGTTCAGGGCATATTTGTGTGGAGTTCTGCAGTGGTACGTTCCACTGAGACAGGGAGGTTATGGAAGGGTACAGGTTCAGGGCATATTTGTGTGGAGTTCTGCAATGGTACGTTGCAGAGAGACAGTGAGGGTATGGAGGGTACAGGTTCAGGGCATATTTGTGTGGAGTTCTGCGTTGGGACGTTCCAGTGAGACAGGGAGGTTATGGACGGGTACAGGTTCAGGGCATATTTGTGTGGAGTTCTGCATTGCTACGTTCAAGTGACACAGAGAGGTTATGGAGGGGTACAGGTTCAAGGCATATTTGTGTGGAGTTCTGCCATGGTACGTTCCAGTGAGACAGGGAGATTATGGACGGGTACAGGTTCAGGGCATATTTGTGTGGGGTTCTGCATTGGTACTTTCCAGTGAGACAGGGAGGTAATGGAAGGTACACGTTCAGGGCATATTTGTGTGGAGTTCTGCAGTGGGACGTTCCAGTGAGACAGGGAGGTTATGGACGGGTATAGGTTCAGGGCAGATTTGTGTGGAGTTCTGCATTGGTACGTTCCAGTGAGACAGGGAGGTTATGGAGGGGTACAGGTTCAGGGCATATTTGTGTGGAGTTCTGCATTGGTACGTTCCAGTGAGACAGGGAGATTATGGAGGGTACAGGTTCAGGGCAAATTTGAGTGTAGTTGTGCATTGGTACGTTCCAGTGAGACAGGGAGGTTAAGGTGGGGTACAGGTTCAGGGCATATTTGTGTGGATTTCTGCATTGGTACGTTCCAGTGAGACAGGGAGGTTATGGAGGGGTACAGGTTCAGGGCAAATTTGTGTGGAGTTCTCCATTGGTACGTTCCAGTGAGACAGGGAGGTTATGGAGGGTACAGGTTCTGGGCATATTTGTGTGGAGTTCTGCAGTGGTACGTTCCAGTGAGACAGGGAGGTTATGGACGGGTACAGGTTCAGGGCATATTTGTGTGGAGTTCTGCATTGGTACTTTCCAGTGAGCCAGGGAGGTTATGGAGCATACAGGTTCATGGCATATTTGCGTGGAGTTCTGCAGTGGGACGTTCCAGTGAGACAGGCAGGTTATGGACGGGTACAGGTTCAGGGCATATTTGTGTAGAGTTCTGCATTGGTACGTTCCAGTGAGACAGGGAAGTTATGGAGGGGTACAGGTTCAGGGCATATTTGTGTGGAATTCTGCATTGGTACGTTCCAGTGAGACAGGGAAGTTATGGAGGGGTACAGATTCAGGGCATATTTGTGTGGAGTTCTGCATTGGTACGTTCCAGTGAGACAGGGAGGTTAAGGTGGAGTACAGGTTCAGGGCATATTTGTGTGGATTTCTGCATTAGTACGTTCCAGTGAGACAGGGAGGTTATGGAGGGGTACAGGTTCAGGGCAAATTTGTGCGGAGTTCTGCATTGGTACATTCCAGTGAGACAAGGAGGTCTGGGTGGGTACAGGTTCAGGGCATATTTGTGTGGAGTTCTGCGTTGGTACGTTCCAGTTAGACAGGATGTTTTGGAGGGGTACAGGTTCAGGGATATTTGTGTGGTGTTCTGCAATGGTACGTTCCAGTGAGACAGCGAGGTTATGCACGGTACAGGTTCAGGGCATATTTGAGTGGAGTTCGGAATTGGTGCGTTCGAGTGAGACAGGGAGGATATGGTGGGGTACAGGTTCAGGGCATATTTGTGTGGAGTTCTGCATTGGTACGTTCCAGTGAGACAGGGAGATTATGGAGGGTACAGGTTCAGGGCAAATTTGAGTGTAGTTGTGCATTGGTACGTTCCAGTGAGACAGGGAGGTTAAGGTGGGGTACAGGTTCAGGGCATATTTGTGTGGATTTCTGCATTGGTACGTTCCAGTGAGACAGGGAGGTTATGGAGGGGTACAGGTTCAGGGCAAATTTGTGTGGAGTTCTCCATTGGTACGTTCCAGTGAGACAGGGAGGTTATGGAGGGTACAGGTTCTTGGCATATTTGTGTGGAGTTCTGCAGTGGGACGTTCCAGTGAGACAGGGAGTTTATGGACGGGTACAGGTTCAGGGCATATTTGTGTAAAGTTCTGCATTGGTACGTTCCAGTGAGACAGGGAAGTTATGGAGGGGTACAGGTTCAGGGCATATTTGTGTGGAATTCTGCATTGGTACGTACCAGTGAGACAGGGAAGTTATGGAGGGGTACAGGTTCAGGGCAAATTTGTGTGGAGTTCTGCATTGGTACATTCCAGTGAGACAAGGAGGTTCTGGGTGGGTACAGGGTCAGGGCATATTTGTGTGGAATTCTGCATTGGTAAGTTCCAGTGAGACAGGGAGGTTATGGAGGGTACAGGTTCAGGGCATATTTGTGTGGAGGTCTGCATTTGAACGTTCCTTTGAGACAGGGAGTTTATGGAGGGGTACAGGTTCAGGGTTTATTTGTGTGGAGCTCTGCGTTGGTACGTTCCAGTGTGACTGGGAGGTTATGGAGGGGTACAGGTTCAGGGCGTATTTTTTTGGAGTTCTGCATTGGTACGTACCAGTTAGACAGGGAAGTTATGGAATGTACAGGTTCAGGGCATATTTGTGTGGAGTTCTGCGTTGGGACGTTCCAGTGAGACAGGGAGGTTATGGAGGGGTACAGGTTCAAGGCATATTTGTGTGGAGTTCTGCATTGGTACGTTCCAGTGAGACAGGGAGGTTATGGAGGGTACAAGTTCAGAGCATATTTTTGTGGAGATCTGAATTGGAACGTTCCAGTGAGACAGGTAGGTTATGGAGGGTTACAGGTTCAGGGTATATTTGTGTGTAGTTCTGCGTTGGTACGTTCCAGTGAGACAGGGAGGTTATGGACGGGTACAGGTTCTGGGCATATTTGTGTGGAGTTCTGCATTGGTACTTTCCAGTTGGACAAGGAGGTTATGGAGGGTACCGTTTCATGGCATATTTTGTGTGGAATTCTGCAGTGGGACGTTCCAGTGAGACAGGGAGTTTATGGACGTGTACAGGTTCAGGGCATATTTGTGTGGAATTCTGCATTGGTACGTTCCAGTGAGACAGGAGGTTTTGGAGGGGTACAGGTTCAGGGCATATTTGTGTGGTGTTCTGCAATGGTACGTTCCAGTGAGACAGCGAGGTTATGCACAGTACAGGTTCAGGGCATATTTGTGTGGAGTTCTGCATTGGTACGTTCCAGTGAGACAGGGAGGTTAAGGTGGGGTACAGGTTCAGGGCATATTTGTGTGGAGTTCGGAATTGGTGCGTTCCAGTGAGATAGGGAGGTTATGGAGGGATACAGGTTCAGGGCATATTTGTGTGGAGTTCTGCATTGGTACGTTCCAGTTAGACAGGGAGGTTATGGAAGGTACAGGTTGAGGGCAAATTTGAGTGTAGTTGTGCATTGGTACGTTCCAGTGAGACACTGAGGTTAAGGTGGAGTACAGGTTCAGGGCATATTTGTGTGGATTTCTGCATTGGTACGTTCCAGTGAGACAGTGAGGTTATGGAGGGGTACAGGTTCAGGGCAAATTTCTGTGGAGTTCTCCATTGGTACGTTCCAGTGAGACAGGGAGGTTATGGAGGGTACTGGTTCTGGGCATATTTGTGTGGAGTTCAGCAGTGGTACGTTCCAGTGAGACAGGGAGGTTATGGACTGGTACAGGTTCAGGGCATATTTGTGTGGAGTTCTGCATTGGTACTTTCCAGTGAGACAGGGAGGTTATAGAGGGTACAGGTTCATGGCATATTTGCGTGCAGTTCTGCAGTGGGACGTTCCAGTGAGACAGGGAGGTTATGGACGGGTACAGGTTCTGGGCATATTTGTGTGGAGTTCAGCAGTGGTACGTTCCAGTGAGACAGGGAGGTTATGGACGGGTACAGGTTCAGGGCATATTTGTGTGGAGTTCTGCATTGGTACGTTCCAGTAAGAAAGGGAGGTTATGGAGGGGTACAGGTTCAGGGTATATTTGTGTGGAGCTCTGCATTGGTACGTTCCAGTGAGACAGGGAGGTTATGGACGGGTACAGGTTCAGGGCAAATTTGTGTGGAGTTCTCCATTGGTACGTTCCAGTGAGACAGGGAGGTTATGGAGGGTACAGGTTCTGGGCATATTTGTGTGGAGTTCTGCATTGGTACGTTCCAGTAAGAAAGGGAGGTTATGGAGGGGTACAGGTTCAGGGTATATTTGTGTGGAGCTCTGCATTGGTACGTTCCAGTGAGACAGGGAGGTTATGGAGGGGTACAGGTTCAGGGCAAATTTGTGTGGAGTTCTCCATTGGTACGTTCCAGGGAGACAGGGAGGTTATGGAGGGTACAGGTTCTGGGCATATTTGTGTGGAGTTCTGCAGTGGTACGTTCCAGTGAGACAGGGAGGTTATGGAGGGTACAGGTTCTGGGCATATTTGTGTGGAGTTCTGCATTGGTACGTTCCAGTAAGAAAGGGAGGTTATGGAGGGGTACAGGTTCAGGGTATATTTGTGTGGAGCTCTGCATTGGTACGTTCCAGTGAGACAGGGAGGTTATGGAGGGGTACAGGTTCAGGGCAAATTTGTGCGGAGTTCTCCATTGGTACGTTCCAGTGAGACAGGGAGGTTATGGAGGGTACTGGTTCTGGGCATATTTGTGTGGAGTTCAGCAGTGGTACGTTCCAGTGAGACAGGGAGGTTATGGACTGGTACAGGTTCAGGGCATATTTGTGTGGAGTTCTGCATTGGTACTTTCCAGTGAGACAGGGAGGTTATAGAGGGTACAGGTTCATGGCATATTTGCGTGCAGTTCTGCAGTGGGACGTTCCAGTGAGACAGGGAGGTTATGGACGGGTACAGGTTCTGGGCATATTTGTGTGGAGTTCAGCAGTGGTACGTTCCAGTGAGACAGGGAGGTTATGGACGGGTACAGGTTCAGGGCATATTTGTGTGGAGTTCTGCATTGGTACGTTCCAGTAAGAAAGGGAGGTTATGGAGGGGTACAGGTTCAGGGTATATTTGTGTGGAGCTCTGCATTGGTACGTTCCAGTGAGACAGGGAGGTTATGGACGGGTACAGGTTCAGGGCAAATTTGTGTGGAGTTCTCCATTGGTACGTTCCAGTGAGACAGGGAGGTTATGGAGGGTACAGGTTCTGGGCATATTTGTGTGGAGTTCTGCATTGGTACGTTCCAGTAAGAAAGGGAGGTTATGGAGGGGTACAGGTTCAGGGTATATTTGTGTGGAGCTCTGCATTGGTACGTTCCAGTGAGACAGGGAGGTTATGGAGGGGTACAGGTTCAGGGCAAATTTGTGTGGAGTTCTCCATTGGTACGTTCCAGGGAGACAGGGAGGTTATGGAGGGTACAGGTTCTGGGCATATTTGTGTGGAGTTCTGCAGTGGTACGTTCCAGTGAGACAGGGAGGTTATGGAGGGTACAGGTTCTGGGCATATTTGTGTGGAGTTCTGCATTGGTACGTTCCAGTAAGAAAGGGAGGTTATGGAGGGGTACAGGTTCAGGGTATATTTGTGTGGAGCTCTGCATTGGTACGTTCCAGTGAGACAGGGAGGTTATGGAGGGGTACAGGTTCAGGGCAAATTTGTGCGGAGTTCTCCATTGGTACGTTCCAGTGAGACAGGGAGGTTATGGAGGGTACAGGTTCTGGGCATATTTGTGTGGAGTTCTGCAGTGGTACGTTCCAGTGAGACAGGGAGGTTATGGACGGGTACAGGTTCAGGGCATATTTGTGTGGAGTTCTGCATTGGTACTTTCCAGTGAGACAGGGAGGTTATGGAGGGTACAGGTTCATGGCATATTTGTGTGGAGCTCTGCATTGGTACGTTCCAGTGAGACAGGGAGGTTATGGAGGGGTACAGGTTCAGGGCAAATTTGTGTAGAGGTCTGCATTGGTACGTTCCAGTGAGACAGGGAAGTTATGGAGGGGTACAGGTTCAGGGCATATTTGTGTGGAATTCTGCATTGGTACGTTCCAGTGAGACAGGGAAGTTATGGAGGGGTACAGATTCAGGGCATATTTGTGTGGAGTTCTGCATTGGTACGTTCCAGTGAGACTGGGAGGTTAAGGTGGAGTACAGGTTCAGGGCATATTTGTGTGGATTTCTGCATTAGTACGTTCCAGTGAGACAGGGAGGTTATGGAGGGGTACAGGTTCAGGGCAAATTTGTGTGGAGTTCTCCATTGGTACGTTCCAGTGAGACAGGGATGTTATGGAGGGGTACAGGTTCAGGCATATTTTTTTGGAGTTCTGCATTGGTACGTTCAAGTTAGACAGGGAGGTTATGGACGGGTACAGGTTCAGGGCATATTTGTGTGGAGATCTGCAGTGGGACGTTCCAGTGAGACCTGAGGTTATGGACGGGTACAGGTTCAGGGCACACATGTGTGGAGTTCTGCATTGGTACGTTCCAGTGAGACAGGGAAGTTATGGAGGGGTACAGATTCAGGGCATATTTGTGTGGAGTTCTGCATTGGTACGTTCCAGTGAGACAGGGAGGTTAAGGTGGAGTACAGGTTCAGGGCATATTTGTGTGGATTTCTGCATTAGTACGTTCCAGTGAGACAGGGAGGTTATGGAGGGGTACAGGTTCAGGGCAAATTTGTGCGGAGTTCTGCATTGGTACATTCCAGTGAGACAAGGAGGTCTGGGTGGGTACAGGTTCAGGGCATATTTGTGTGGAGTTCTGCGTTGGTACGTTCCAGTTTGACTGGGAGGTTATGGAGGGATACAGGTTCAGGGCATATTTGTGTGGATTTCTGCAGTGGGACGTTCCAGTGAGACATGAGGTTATGGACGGGTACAGGTTCAGGGCACATTTGTGTGGAGTTCTGCATTGGTACGTTCCAGTGAGACATGGAGGTTATGGAGGGGTACAGGTTCAGGGCATATTTGTGTGGACTTCTGCATTGGTACGTTCCAGTGAGAAAGGGAGGTTATGGAGGGGTACAGGTTCAGGGCAAATTTGTGTGTAGTTCTGCATTGGTACGTACCAGTGAGACAGGGAGGTTATGGAGGGTACAGGTTCAGGGCATATTTGTGTGGAGTTCTGCAGTGGTACGTTCCACTGAGACAGGGAGGTTATGGAAGGGTACAGGTTCAGGGCATATTTGTGTGGAGTTCTGCAATGGTACGTTGCAGAGAGACAGTGAGGGTATGGAGGGTACAGGTTCAGGGCATATTTGTGTGGAGTTCTGCGTTGGGACGTTCCAGTGAGACAGGGAGGTTATGGACGGGTACAGGTTCAGGGCATATTTGTGTGGAGTTCTGCATTGCTACGTTCAAGTGACACAGAGAGGTTATGGAGGGGTACAGGTTCAAGGCATATTTGTGTGGAGTTCTGCCATGGTACGTTCCAGTGAGACAGGGAGATTATGGACGGGTACAGGTTCAGGGCATATTTGTGTGGGGTTCTGCATTGGTACTTTCCAGTGAGACAGGGAGGTAATGGAAGGTACACGTTCAGGGCATATTTGTGTGGAGTTCTGCAGTGGGACGTTCCAGTGAGACAGGGAGGTTATGGACGGGTATAGGTTCAGGGCAGATTTGTGTGGAGTTCTGCATTGGTACGTTCCAGTGAGACAGGGAGGTTATGGAGGGGTACAGGTTCAGGGCATATTTGTGTGGAGTTCTGCATTGGTACGTTCCAGTGAGACAGGGAGATTATGGAGGGTACAGGTTCAGGGCAAATTTGAGTGTAGTTGTGCATTGGTACGTTCCAGTGAGACAGGGAGGTTAAGGTGGGGTACAGGTTCAGGGCATATTTGTGTGGATTTCTGCATTGGTACGTTCCAGTGAGACAGGGAGGTTATGGAGGGGTACAGGTTCAGGGCAAATTTGTGTGGAGTTCTCCATTGGTACGTTCCAGTGAGACAGGGAGGTTATGGAGGGTACAGGTTCTGGGCATATTTGTGTGGAGTTCTGCAGTGGTACGTTCCAGTGAGACAGGGAGGTTATGGACGGGTACAGGTTCAGGGCATATTTGTGTGGAGTTCTGCATTGGTACTTTCCAGTGAGCCAGGGAGGTTATGGAGCATACAGGTTCATGGCATATTTGCGTGGAGTTCTGCAGTGGGACGTTCCAGTGAGACAGGCAGGTTATGGACGGGTACAGGTTCAGGGCATATTTGTGTAGAGTTCTGCATTGGTACGTTCCAGTGAGACAGGGAAGTTATGGAGGGGTACAGGTTCAGGGCATATTTGTGTGGAATTCTGCATTGGTACGTTCCAGTGAGACAGGGAAGTTATGGAGGGGTACAGATTCAGGGCATATTTGTGTGGAGTTCTGCATTGGTACGTTCCAGTGAGACAGGGAGGTTAAGGTGGAGTACAGGTTCAGGGCATATTTGTGTGGATTTCTGCATTAGTACGTTCCAGTGAGACAGGGAGGTTATGGAGGGGTACAGGTTCAGGGCAAATTTGTGCGGAGTTCTGCATTGGTACATTCCAGTGAGACAAGGAGGTCTGGGTGGGTACAGGTTCAGGGCATATTTGTGTGGAGTTCTGCGTTGGTACGTTCCAGTTAGACAGGATGTTTTGGAGGGGTACAGGTTCAGGGATATTTGTGTGGTGTTCTGCAATGGTACGTTCCAGTGAGACAGCGAGGTTATGCACGGTACAGGTTCAGGGCATATTTGAGTGGAGTTCGGAATTGGTGCGTTCGAGTGAGACAGGGAGGATATGGTGGGGTACAGGTTCAGGGCATATTTGTGTGGAGTTCTGCATTGGTACGTTCCAGTGAGACAGGGAGATTATGGAGGGTACAGGTTCAGGGCAAATTTGAGTGTAGTTGTGCATTGGTACGTTCCAGTGAGACAGGGAGGTTAAGGTGGGGTACAGGTTCAGGGCATATTTGTGTGGATTTCTGCATTGGTACGTTCCAGTGAGACAGGGAGGTTATGGAGGGGTACAGGTTCAGGGCAAATTTGTGTGGAGTTCTCCATTGGTACGTTCCAGTGAGACAGGGAGGTTATGGAGGGTACAGGTTCTTGGCATATTTGTGTGGAGTTCTGCAGTGGGACGTTCCAGTGAGACAGGGAGTTTATGGACGGGTACAGGTTCAGGGCATATTTGTGTAAAGTTCTGCATTGGTACGTTCCAGTGAGACAGGGAAGTTATGGAGGGGTACAGGTTCAGGGCATATTTGTGTGGAATTCTGCATTGGTACGTACCAGTGAGACAGGGAAGTTATGGAGGGGTACAGGTTCAGGGCAAATTTGTGTGGAGTTCTGCATTGGTACATTCCAGTGAGACAAGGAGGTTCTGGGTGGGTACAGGGTCAGGGCATATTTGTGTGGAATTCTGCATTGGTAAGTTCCAGTGAGACAGGGAGGTTATGGAGGGTACAGGTTCAGGGCATATTTGTGTGGAGGTCTGCATTTGAACGTTCCTTTGAGACAGGGAGTTTATGGAGGGGTACAGGTTCAGGGTTTATTTGTGTGGAGCTCTGCGTTGGTACGTTCCAGTGTGACTGGGAGGTTATGGAGGGGTACAGGTTCAGGGCGTATTTTTTTGGAGTTCTGCATTGGTACGTACCAGTTAGACAGGGAAGTTATGGAATGTACAGGTTCAGGGCATATTTGTGTGGAGTTCTGCGTTGGGACGTTCCAGTGAGACAGGGAGGTTATGGAGGGGTACAGGTTCAAGGCATATTTGTGTGGAGTTCTGCATTGGTACGTTCCAGTGAGACAGGGAGGTTATGGAGGGTACAAGTTCAGAGCATATTTTTGTGGAGATCTGAATTGGAACGTTCCAGTGAGACAGGTAGGTTATGGAGGGTTACAGGTTCAGGGTATATTTGTGTGTAGTTCTGCGTTGGTACGTTCCAGTGAGACAGGGAGGTTATGGACGGGTACAGGTTCTGGGCATATTTGTGTGGAGTTCTGCATTGGTACTTTCCAGTTGGACAAGGAGGTTATGGAGGGTACCGTTTCATGGCATATTTTGTGTGGAATTCTGCAGTGGGACGTTCCAGTGAGACAGGGAGTTTATGGACGTGTACAGGTTCAGGGCATATTTGTGTGGAATTCTGCATTGGTACGTTCCAGTGAGACAGGAGGTTTTGGAGGGGTACAGGTTCAGGGCATATTTGTGTGGTGTTCTGCAATGGTACGTTCCAGTGAGACAGCGAGGTTATGCACAGTACAGGTTCAGGGCATATTTGTGTGGAGTTCTGCATTGGTACGTTCCAGTGAGACAGGGAGGTTAAGGTGGGGTACAGGTTCAGGGCATATTTGTGTGGAGTTCGGAATTGGTGCGTTCCAGTGAGATAGGGAGGTTATGGAGGGATACAGGTTCAGGGCATATTTGTGTGGAGTTCTGCATTGGTACGTTCCAGTTAGACAGGGAGGTTATGGAAGGTACAGGTTGAGGGCAAATTTGAGTGTAGTTGTGCATTGGTACGTTCCAGTGAGACACTGAGGTTAAGGTGGAGTACAGGTTCAGGGCATATTTGTGTGGATTTCTGCATTGGTACGTTCCAGTGAGACAGTGAGGTTATGGAGGGGTACAGGTTCAGGGCAAATTTCTGTGGAGTTCTCCATTGGTACGTTCCAGTGAGACAGGGAGGTTATGGAGGGTACTGGTTCTGGGCATATTTGTGTGGAGTTCAGCAGTGGTACGTTCCAGTGAGACAGGGAGGTTATGGACTGGTACAGGTTCAGGGCATATTTGTGTGGAGTTCTGCATTGGTACTTTCCAGTGAGACAGGGAGGTTATAGAGGGTACAGGTTCATGGCATATTTGCGTGCAGTTCTGCAGTGGGACGTTCCAGTGAGACAGGGAGGTTATGGACGGGTACAGGTTCTGGGCATATTTGTGTGGAGTTCAGCAGTGGTACGTTCCAGTGAGACAGGGAGGTTATGGACGGGTACAGGTTCAGGGCATATTTGTGTGGAGTTCTGCATTGGTACGTTCCAGTAAGAAAGGGAGGTTATGGAGGGGTACAGGTTCAGGGTATATTTGTGTGGAGCTCTGCATTGGTACGTTCCAGTGAGACAGGGAGGTTATGGACGGGTACAGGTTCAGGGCAAATTTGTGTGGAGTTCTCCATTGGTACGTTCCAGTGAGACAGGGAGGTTATGGAGGGTACAGGTTCTGGGCATATTTGTGTGGAGTTCTGCATTGGTACGTTCCAGTAAGAAAGGGAGGTTATGGAGGGGTACAGGTTCAGGGTATATTTGTGTGGAGCTCTGCATTGGTACGTTCCAGTGAGACAGGGAGGTTATGGAGGGGTACAGGTTCAGGGCAAATTTGTGTGGAGTTCTCCATTGGTACGTTCCAGGGAGACAGGGAGGTTATGGAGGGTACAGGTTCTGGGCATATTTGTGTGGAGTTCTGCAGTGGTACGTTCCAGTGAGACAGGGAGGTTATGGAGGGTACAGGTTCTGGGCATATTTGTGTGGAGTTCTGCATTGGTACGTTCCAGTAAGAAAGGGAGGTTATGGAGGGGTACAGGTTCAGGGTATATTTGTGTGGAGCTCTGCATTGGTACGTTCCAGTGAGACAGGGAGGTTATGGAGGGGTACAGGTTCAGGGCAAATTTGTGCGGAGTTCTCCATTGGTACGTTCCAGTGAGACAGGGAGGTTATGGAGGGTACTGGTTCTGGGCATATTTGTGTGGAGTTCAGCAGTGGTACGTTCCAGTGAGACAGGGAGGTTATGGACTGGTACAGGTTCAGGGCATATTTGTGTGGAGTTCTGCATTGGTACTTTCCAGTGAGACAGGGAGGTTATAGAGGGTACAGGTTCATGGCATATTTGCGTGCAGTTCTGCAGTGGGACGTTCCAGTGAGACAGGGAGGTTATGGACGGGTACAGGTTCTGGGCATATTTGTGTGGAGTTCAGCAGTGGTACGTTCCAGTGAGACAGGGAGGTTATGGACGGGTACAGGTTCAGGGCATATTTGTGTGGAGTTCTGCATTGGTACGTTCCAGTAAGAAAGGGAGGTTATGGAGGGGTACAGGTTCAGGGTATATTTGTGTGGAGCTCTGCATTGGTACGTTCCAGTGAGACAGGGAGGTTATGGACGGGTACAGGTTCAGGGCAAATTTGTGTGGAGTTCTCCATTGGTACGTTCCAGTGAGACAGGGAGGTTATGGAGGGTACAGGTTCTGGGCATATTTGTGTGGAGTTCTGCATTGGTACGTTCCAGTAAGAAAGGGAGGTTATGGAGGGGTACAGGTTCAGGGTATATTTGTGTGGAGCTCTGCATTGGTACGTTCCAGTGAGACAGGGAGGTTATGGAGGGGTACAGGTTCAGGGCAAATTTGTGTGGAGTTCTCCATTGGTACGTTCCAGGGAGACAGGGAGGTTATGGAGGGTACAGGTTCTGGGCATATTTGTGTGGAGTTCTGCAGTGGTACGTTCCAGTGAGACAGGGAGGTTATGGAGGGTACAGGTTCTGGGCATATTTGTGTGGAGTTCTGCATTGGTACGTTCCAGTAAGAAAGGGAGGTTATGGAGGGGTACAGGTTCAGGGTATATTTGTGTGGAGCTCTGCATTGGTACGTTCCAGTGAGACAGGGAGGTTATGGAGGGGTACAGGTTCAGGGCAAATTTGTGCGGAGTTCTCCATTGGTACGTTCCAGTGAGACAGGGAGGTTATGGAGGGTACAGGTTCTGGGCATATTTGTGTGGAGTTCTGCAGTGGTACGTTCCAGTGAGACAGGGAGGTTATGGACGGGTACAGGTTCAGGGCATATTTGTGTGGAGTTCTGCATTGGTACTTTCCAGTGAGACAGGGAGGTTATGGAGGGTACAGGTTCATGGCATATTTGTGTGGAGCTCTGCATTGGTACGTTCCAGTGAGACAGGGAGGTTATGGAGGGGTACAGGTTCAGGGCAAATTTGTGTAGAGGTCTGCATTGGTACGTTCCAGTGAGACAGGGAAGTTATGGAGGGGTACAGGTTCAGGGCATATTTGTGTGGAATTCTGCATTGGTACGTTCCAGTGAGACAGGGAAGTTATGGAGGGGTACAGATTCAGGGCATATTTGTGTGGAGTTCTGCATTGGTACGTTCCAGTGAGACTGGGAGGTTAAGGTGGAGTACAGGTTCAGGGCATATTTGTGTGGATTTCTGCATTAGTACGTTCCAGTGAGACAGGGAGGTTATGGAGGGGTACAGGTTCAGGGCAAATTTGTGTGGAGTTCTCCATTGGTACGTTCCAGTGAGACAGGGATGTTATGGAGGGGTACAGGTTCAGGCATATTTTTTTGGAGTTCTGCATTGGTACGTTCAAGTTAGACAGGGAGGTTATGGACGGGTACAGGTTCAGGGCATATTTGTGTGGAGATCTGCAGTGGGACGTTCCAGTGAGACCTGAGGTTATGGACGGGTACAGGTTCAGGGCACACATGTGTGGAGTTCTGCATTGATACGTTCCTGTGACACAGGGAGGTTATGGAGGGGTACAGGTTCAAGGCATATTTTTGTGGAGTTCTGCATTGGTACGTTCCAGTGAGACAGGGAGTTTATGGAGGGTACAAGTTCAGAGCATATTTGTGTGGAGATCTGAATTGGTACGTTCCAGTGAGACAGGTAGGTTATGGAGGGTTACAGGTTCAGGGTATATTTGTGTGTAGTTCTGCGTTGGTACGTTCCAGTGAGACAGGGAGGTTATGGACGGGTACAGGTTCTGGGCATATTTGTGTGGAGTTCTGCATTGGTACTTTCCAGTGGGACAGGGAGGGTATGGTGGGTACCGGTTCATGGCATATTTTGTGTGGAATTCTGCAGTGGGACGTTCCAGTGAGACAGGGAGTTTATGGACGTGTACAGTTTCAGGGCATATTTGTGTGGAATTCTGCATTGGTACGTTCCAGTGAGACAGGAGGTATTGGAGGGGTACAGGTTCAGGGCATATTTGTGTGGAGATCTGCAGTGGGACGTTCCAGTGAGACCTGAGGTTATGGACGGGTACAGGTTCAGGGCACACATGTGTGGAGTTCTGCATTGATACGTTCCTGTGACACAGGGAGGTTATGGAGGGGTACAGGTTCAAGGCATATTTTTGTGGAGTTCTGCATTGGTACGTTCCAGTGAGACAGGGAGTTTATGGAGGGTACAAGTTCAGAGCATATTTGTGTGGAGATCTGAATTGGTACGTTCCAGTGAGACAGGTAGGTTATGGAGGGTTACAGGTTCAGGGTATATTTGTGTGTAGTTCTGCGTTGGTACGTTCCAGTGAGACAGGGAGGTTATGGACGGGTACAGGTTCTGGGCATATTTGTGTGGAGTTCTGCATTGGTACTTTCCAGTGGGACAGGGAGGGTATGGTGGGTACCGGTTCATGGCATATTTTGTGTGGAATTCTGCAGTGGGACGTTCCAGTGAGACAGGGAGTTTATGGACGTGTACAGTTTCAGGGCATATTTGTGTGGAATTCTGCATTGGAACGTTCCAGTGAGACAGGAGGTATTGGAGGGGTACAGGTTCAGGGCATATTTCTGTGGTGTTCTGCAATGGTACGTTCCAGTGAGACAGCGAGGTTATGCACGGTACAGGTTCAGGGCATATTTGAGTGGAGTTCGGAATTGGTGCGTTCCAGTGAGACAGGGAGGTTATGGAGGGGTACAGGTTCAGGGCATATTTGTGTGGAGTTCTGCATTGGTACGTTCTAGTGAGACAGGGAGATTATGGAGGGTACAGGTTCAGGGCAAATTTGAGTGTAGTTGTGCATTGGGACGTTCCAGTGAGACAGGGAGGTTAAGGTGGAGTACAGGTTCAGGGCATATTTGTGTGGATTTCTGCATTGGTACGTTCCAGTGAGACAGGGAGGTTATAGAGGGGTACAGGTTCAGGGCATATTTGTGTGGAAGTCTGCATTGGTACGTTCCAGTGAGACAGGGAGTTTAAGGTGGAGTGCAGGTTCAGGGCATATTTGTGTGGATTTCTGCATTGGTACGTTCCAGTGAGACAGGGTGGTTATGGAGGGTACAGGTTCTGGGCATATTTGTGTGGAGTTCTGCACTGGTACGTTCCAGTGAGATAGGGAGGTTATGGACGGGTACAGGTTCAGGGCATATTTGTGTAGAGTTCTGCATTGGTACGTTCCAGTGAGACAGGGAAGTTATGGAGGGTTACAGGTTCAGGGCATATTTGTGTGGAATTCTGCATTGGTACGTTCCAGTGAGACAGGGAAGTTATGGAGGGGTACAGATTCAGGGCATATTTGTGTGGAGTTCTGCATTGGTACGTTCCAGTGAGACAGTGAGGTTAAGGTGGAGTACAGGTTCAGGGCATATTTGTGTGGATTTCTGCATTAGTACGTTCCAGTGAGACAGGGAGGTTTTGGAGGGGTACAGGTTCAGGGCAAATTTGTGTGGAGTTCTGCATTGGTACATTCCAGTGAGACAAGGAGGTCTGGGTGGGTACAGGTTCAGGGCATATTTGTGTGGAATTCTGTATTGGTAAGTTCCAGTGGGACAGGGATGTTAATGAGGGTACAGGTTCAGGGCATATTTGTGTGGAGGTCTGCATTGGTACGTTCCTTTGAGACAGGGAGGTTCTGGAGGGGTACAGGTTCAGGGTATATTTGTGTGGAATTCTGAGTTGGTACGTTCCAGTGTGACTGGGAGGTTATGGAGGGGTACAGGTTCAGGGCATATTTTTTTGGAGTTCTGCATTGGTACGTTCAAGTTAGACAGGGAAGTTATGGAGGGTACAGGTTCAGGGCATATTTGTGTGGAGATCTGCAGTGGGACGTTCCATTGAGACATGAGGTTATGGACGGGTACAGGTTCAGGGCACACTTGTGTGGAGTTCTGCATTGGTACGTTCCAGTGAGACAGGGAGGTTATGGAGGGGTACAGGTTCAGGGCATATTTGTGTGGAGTTCTGCATTGGTACGTTCCAGTGAGACAGGGAGGTTATGGAGGGGTACAGGTTCAGGGCAAATTTGTGTGTAGTTCTGCATTGGTACGTTCCAGTGAGACAGGGAGGTTATGGAGGGTACAGGTTCAGGGCATATTTCTGTGGAGTTCTGCAGTGGTACGTTCCACTGAGACAGGGAGGTTATGGACGGGTACAGGTTCAGGGAATATTTGTGTGGAGTTCTGCATTGGTACTTTCCAGTGAGACAGGGAGGTTATGGAGGATACAGGTTCATGGCATATTTGTGTGGAATTCTGCAGTGGGACGTTCCAGTGAGACAGGGAGGTTATGGAGGGTACAGGTTCTGGGCATATTTGTGTGGAGTTCAGCAGTGGTACGTTCCAGTGAGACAAGGAGTTTATGGACGTGTACAGGTTCAGAGCACATTTGTGTGGAATTCTGCATTGGTACGTTCCAGTGAGACAGGAGGTTTTGGAGGGGTACAGGTTCAGGGCATATTTGTGTGGTGTTCTGCAATGGTACGTTCCAGTGAGACAGCGAGGTTATGCACGGTACAGGTTCAGGGCATATTTGTTTGGAGATCTGCTTTGGTACGTTCCAGTGTGACTGGGAGGTTATGGAGGGGTACAGGTTCAGGGCATATTTGTTTGGAGTTCTGCATTGGTACGTTCCAGTGAGACAGGGAGGTTATGGAAGGTACACGTTCAGGGCATATTTGTGTGGGTTCTACAGTGGGACGTTCCAGTGAGACAGGGAGGTTATGGACGGGTACAGGTTCAGGGCAGATTTGTGTGGAGTTCTGCATTGGTGCGTTCCAGTGAGACAGGGAGGTTATGGAGGGGTACAGGTTCAGAGCATATTTCTGTGGATTTCTGCATTGGTACGTTCCAGTGAGACAGGGAGGTTATGGAGGGTACAGGTTCAGGGCAAATTTGAGTGTATTTCTGCATTGGTACTTTCCAGTGAGACAGGGAGGTTAAGGTGGAGTACAGGTTCAGGGTATATTTGTGTGGATTTCTGCATTAGTACGTTCCAGTGAGACAGGGAGGATATGGAGGTGTACAGGTTCAGGGCAAATTTGTGTGGAGTTCTGCATTGGTACATTCCAGTGAGACAAGGATGTTATGGGTGGGTACAGGTTCAGGGCATATTTGTTTGGAATTCTGCATAGGTAAGTTCCAGTGAGACAGGGAGGTTATGGAGGGTACAGGTTCAGGGCATATTTGTGTGGAGGTCTGCATTAATACGTTCCAGTGAGACAGGGAGGTTATGGAGGGGTACAGGTGCAGGGTATATTTGTGTGGAGTTCTGCGTTGGTACGTTCCAGTTTGACTGGGAGGTTATGGAGGGATACAGGTTCAGGGCATATTTGTGTGGATTTCTGCAGTGGGACGTTCCAGTGAGACATGAGGTTATGGACGGGTACAGGTTCAGAGCACATTTGTGTGGAGTTCTGCATTGGTACGTTCCAGTGAGACATGGAGGTTATGGAGGGGTACAGGTTCAGGGCATATTTGTGTGGACTTCTGCATTGGTACGTTCCAGTGAGAAACGGAGGTTATGGAGGGGTACAGGTTCAGGGCAAATTTGTGTGTAGTTCTGCATTGGTACGTACCAGTGAGACAGGGAGGTTATGGAGGGTACAGGTTCAGGGCATATTTGTGTGGAGTTCTGCAGTGGTACGTTCCACTGAGACAGGGAGGTTATGGAAGGGTACAGGTTCAGGGCATATTTGTGTGGAGTTCTGCAATGGTACGTTGCAGAGAGACAGTGAGGGTATGGAGGGTACAGGTTCAGGGCATATTTGTGTGGAGTTCTGCGTTGGGACGTTCCAGTGAGACAGGGAGGTTATGGACGGGTACAGGTTCAGGGCATATTTGTGTGGAGTTCTGCATTGCTACGTTCAAGTGACACAGAGAGGTTATGGAGGGGTACAGGTTCAAGGCATATTTGTGTGGAGTTCTGCCATGGTACGTTCCAGTGAGACAGGGAGATTATGGACGGGTACAGGTTCAGGGCATATTTGTGTGGAGTTCTGCATTGGTACTTTCCTGTGAGACAGGGAGGTAATGGAAGGTACACGTTCAGGGCATATTTGTGTGGAGTTCTGCAGTGGGACGTTCCAGTGAGACAGGGAGGTTAAGGACGGGTATAGGTTCAGGGCAGATTTGTGTGGAGTTCTGCATTGGTACGTTCCAGTGAGACAGGGAGGTTATGGAGGGGTACAGGTTCAGGGCATATTTCTGTGGAGTTCTGCATTGGTACGTTCCAGTGAGACAGGGAGGTTATGGTGGGTACAGGTTCAGGGCAAATTTCAGTGTATTTCTGCATTGGTACTATCCAGTGAGACAGGGAGGTTAAGGTGGAGTATAGGTTCAGGGTATATTTGTGTGGATTTCTGCATTAGTACGTTCCTGTGAGACAGGGAGGTTATGGAGGTGTACAGGTTCAGGGCAAATTTGTGTGGAGTTCTGCATTGGTACATTCTTGTGAGATAAGGAGGTTCTGGGTGGGTACAGGTTCAGGGCATATTTGTTTGGAATTCTGCATAGGTAAGTTCCAGTGAGACAGGGAGGTTATGGAGGGTACAGGTTCAGGGCATATTTGTGTGGAGGCCTGCATTGGTACGTTCCAGTGTGACTGGGAGGTTATGGAGGGATACAGGTTCAGGGCATATTTGTGTGGAGTTCTGCAGTGGGACGTTCCAGTGAGACAGGGAGTTTATGGACGTGTACAGTTTCAGGGCATATTTGTGTGGAATTCTGCATTGGTACGTTCCAGTGAGACAGGAGGTATTGGAGGGGTACAGGTTCAGGGCATATTTGTGTGGTGTTCTGCAATGGTACGTTCCAGTGAGACAGCGAGGTTATGCACGGTACAGGTTCAGGGCATATTTGAGTGGAGTTCGGAATTGGTGCGTTCCAGTGAGACAGGGAGGTTATGGAGGGGTACAGGTTCAGGGCATATTTGTGTGGAGTTCTGCATTGGTACGTTCTAGTGAGACAGGGAGATTATGGAGGGTACAGGTTCAGGGCAAATTTGAGTGTAGTTGTGCATTGGGACGTTCCAGTGAGACAGGGAGGTTAAGGTGGAGTACAGGTTCAGGGCATATTTGTGTGGATTTCTGCATTGGTACGTTCCAGTGAGACAGGGAGGTTATAGAGGGGTACAGGTTCAGGGCATATTTGTGTGGAAGTCTGCATTGGTACGTTCCAGTGAGACAGGGAGTTTAAGGTGGAGTGCAGGTTCAGGGCATATTTTTGTGGATTTCTGCATTGGTACGTTCCAGTGAGACAGGGAGGTTATGGAGGGTACAGGTTCTGGGCATATTTGTGTGGAGTTCTGCACTGGTACGTTCCAGTGAGACAGGGAGGTTATGGACGGGTACAGGTTCAGGGCATATTTGTGTAGAGTTCTGCATTGGTACGTTCCAGTGAGACAGGGAAGTTATGGAGGGTTACAGGTTCAGGGCATATTTGTGTGGAATTCTGCATTGGTACGTTCCAGTGAGACAGGGAAGTTATGGAGGGGTACAGATTCAGGGCATATTTGTGTGGAGTTCTGCATTGGTACGTTCCAGTGAGACAGGGAGGTTAAGGTGGAGTACAGGTTCAGGGCATATTTGTGTGGATTTCTGCATTAGTACGTTCCAGTGAGACAGGGAGGTTTTGGAGGGGTACAGGTTCAGGGCAAATTTGTGTGGAGTTCTGCATTGGTACATTCCAGTGAGACAAGGAGGTCTGGGTGGGTACAGGTTCAGGGCATATTTGTGTGGAATTCTGTATTGGTAAGTTCCAGTGGGACAGGGATGTTAATGAGGGTACAGGTTCAGGGCATATTTGTGTGGAGGTCTGCATTGGTACGTTCCTTTGAGACAGGGAGGTTCTGGAGGGGTACAGGTTCAGGGTATATTTGTGTGGAATTCTGAGTTGGTACGTTCCAGTGTGACTGGGAGGTTATGGAGGGGTACAGGTTCAGGGCATATTTTTTTGGAGTTCTGCATTGGTACGTTCAAGTTAGACAGGGAAGTTATGGAGGGTACAGGTTCAGGGCATATTTGTGTGGAGATCTGCAGTGGGACGTTCCATTGAGACATGAGGTTATGGACGGGTACAGGTTCAGGGCACACTTGTGTGGAGTTCTGCATTGGTACGTTCCAGTGAGACAGGGAGGTTATGGAGGGGTACAGGTTCAGGGCATATTTGTGTGGAGTTCTGCATTGGTACGTTCCAGTGAGACAGGGAGGTTATGGAGGGGTACAGGTTCAGGGCAAATTTGTGTGTAGTTCTGCATTGGTACGTTCCAGTGAGACAGGGAGGTTATGGAGGGTACAGGTTCTGGGCATATTTGTGTGGAGTTCAGCAGTGGTACGTTCCAGTGAGACAAGGAGTTTATGGACGTGTACAGGTTCAGAGCACATTTGTGTGGAATTCTGCATTGGTACGTTCCAGTGAGACAGGAGGTTTTGGAGGGGTACAGGTTCAGGGCATATTTGTGTGGTGTTCTGCAATGGTACGTTCCAGTGAGACAGCGAGGTTATGCACGGTACAGGTTCAGGGCATATTTGTTTGGAGATCTGCTTTGGTACGTTCCAGTGTGACTGGGAGGTTATGGAGGGGTACAGGTTCAGGGCATATTTGTTTGGAGTTCTGCATTGGTACGTTCCAGTGAGACAGGGAGGTTATGGAAGGTACACGTTCAGGGCATATTTGTGTGGGTTCTACAGTGGGACGTTCCAGTGAGACAGGGAGGTTATGGACGGGTACAGGTTCAGGGCAGATTTGTGTGGAGTTCTGCATTGGTGCGTTCCAGTGAGACAGGGAGGTTATGGAGGGGTACAGGTTCAGGGCATATTTCTGTGGATTTCTGCATTGGTACGTTCCAGTGAGACAGGGAGGTTATGGAGGGTACAGGTTCAGGGCAAATTTGAGTGTATTTCTGCATTGGTACTTTCCAGTGAGACAGGGAGGTTAAGGTGGAGTACAGGTTCAGGGTATATTTGTGTGGATTTCTGCATTAGTACGTTCCAGTGAGACAGGGAGGATATGGAGGTGTACAGGTTCAGGGCAAATTTGTGTGGAGTTCTGCATTGGTACATTCCAGTGAGACAAGGATGTTATGGGTGGGTACAGGTTCAGGGCATATTTGTTTGGAATTCTGCATAGGTAAGTTCCAGTGAGACAGGGAGGTTATGGAGGGTACAGGTTCAGGGCATATTTGTGTGGAGGTCTGCATTAATACGTTCCAGTGAGACAGGGAGGTTATGGAGGGGTACAGGTGCAGGGTATATTTGTGTGGAGTTCTGCGTTGGTACGTTCCAGTTTGACTGGGAGGTTATGGAGGGATACAGGTTCAGGGCATATTTGTGTGGATTTCTGCAGTGGGACGTTCCAGTGAGACATGAGGTTATGGACGGGTACAGGTTCAGGGCACATTTGTGTGGAGTTCTGCATTGGTACGTTCCAGTGAGACATGGAGGTTATGGAGGGGTACAGGTTCAGGGCAAATTTGTGTGTAGTTCTGCATTGGTACGTACCAGTGAGACAGGGAGGTTATGGAGGGTACAGGTTCAGGGCATATTTGTGTGGAGTTCTGCAGTGGTACGTTCCACTGAGACAGGGAGGTTATGGAAGGGTACAGGTTCAGGGCATATTTGTGTGGAGTTCTGCAATGGTACGTTGCAGAGAGACAGTGAGGGTATGGAGGGTACAGGTTCAGGGCATATTTGTGTGGAGTTCTGCGTTGGGACGTTCCAGTGAGACAGGGAGGTTATGGACGGGTACAGGTTCAGGGCATATTTGTGTGGAGTTCTGCATTGCTACGTTCAAGTGACACAGAGAGGTTATGGAGGGGTACAGGTTCAAGGCATATTTGTGTGGAGTTCTGCCATGGTACGTTCCAGTGAGACAGGGAGATTATGGACGGGTACAGGTTCAGGGCATATTTGTGTGGAGTTCTGCATTGGTACTTTCCAGTGAGACAGGGAGGTAATGGAAGGTACACGTTCAGGGCATATTTGTGTGGAGTTCTGCAGTGGGACGTTCCAGTGAGACAGGGAGGTTATGGACGGGTATAGGTTCAGGGCAGATTTGTGTGGAGTTCTGCATTGGTACGTTCCAGTGAGACAGGGAGGTTATGGAGGGGTACAGGTTCAGGGCATATTTCTGTGGAGTTCTGCATTGGTACGTTCCAGTGAGACAGGGAGGTTATGGTGGGTACAGGTTCAGGGCAAATTTCAGTGTATTTCTGCATTGGTACTTTCCAGTGAGACAGGGAGGTTAAGGTGGAGTATAGGTTCAGGGTATATTTGTGTGGATTTCTGCATTAGTACGTTCCTGTGAGACAGGGAGGTTATGGAGGTGTACAGGTTCAGGGCAAATTTGTGTGGTGTTCTGCATTGGTACATTCTTGTGAGATAAGGAGGTTCTGGGTGGGTACAGGTTCAGGGCATATTTGTTTGGAATTCTGCATAGGTAAGTTCCAGTGAGACAGGGAGGTTATGGAGGGTACAGGTTCAGGGCATATTTGTGTGGAGGTCTGCATTGGTACGTTCCAGTGAGACAGGGAGGTTATGGAGGGGTACAGGTTCAGGGTATATTTGTGTGGAGTTCTGCGTTGGTACGTTCCAGTGTGACTGGGAGGTTATGGAGGGATACAGGTTCAGGGCATATTTGTGTGGAGTTCTGCAGTGGGACGTTCCAGTGAGACATGAGGTTATGGACGGGTACAGGTTCAGGGCACATTTGTGTGGAGTTCTGCATTGGTACGTTCCAGTGAGACATGGTGGTTATGGAGGGGTACAGGTTCAGGGCATATTTGTGTGGACTTCTGCATTGGTACGTTCCAGTGAGAAAGGGAGGTTATGGAGGGGTACAGGTTCAGGGCAAATTTGTGTGTAGTTCTGCATTGGTACGTACCAGAGAGACAGGGAGGTTATGGAGGGTACAGGTTCAGGGCATATTTGTGTGGAGTTCTGCAGTGGTACGTTCCACTGAGACAGGGAGGTTATGGAAGGGTACAGGTTCAGCGCATATTTGTGTGGAATTCTGCATTGGTAAGTTCCAGTGAGACAGGGAGTTTATGGACGTGTACAGGTTCAGGGCATATTTGTGTGGAATTCTGCATTGGTACGTTCCAGTGAGACAGGAGGTTTTGGAGGGGTACAGGTTCAGGGCATATTTGTGTGATGTTCTGCAATGGTACGTTCCAGTGAGACAGCGAGGTTATGCACGGTACAGGTTCAGGGCATATTTGAGTGGAGTTCGGAATTGGTGCGTTCGAGTGAGACAGGGAGGATATGGAGGGGTACAGTTTCAGGGCATATTTGTGTGGAGTTCTGCATTGGTACGTTCCAGTGAGACAGGGAGATTATGGAGGGTACAGGTTCAGGGCAAATTTGAGTGTAGTTGTGCATTGGTACGTTCCAGTGAGACAGGGAGGTTAAGGTGGGGTACAGGTTCAGGGCATATTTGTGTGGATTTCTGCATTGGTACGTTCCAGTGAGACAGGGAGGTTATGGAGGGGTACAGGTTCAGGGCAAATTTGTGTGGAGTTCTCCATTGGTACGTTCCAGTGAGACAGGGAGGTTATGGAGGGTACAGGTTCTGGGCATATTTGTGTGGAGTTCTGCAGTGGTACGTTCCAGTGAGACAGGGAGGTTATGGACGGGTACAGGTTCAGGGCATATTTGTGTGGAGTTCTGCATTGGTACTTTCCAGTGAGCCAGGGAGGTTATGGAGCATACAGGTTCATGGCATATTTGCGTGGAGTTCTGCAGTGTGACGTTCCAGTGAGACAGGCAGGTTATGGACGGGTACAGGTTCAGGGCATATTTGTGTAGAGTTCTGCATTGGTACGTTCCAGTGAGACAGGGAAGTTATGGAGGGGTACAGGTTCAGGGCATATTTGTGTGGAATTCTGCATTGGTACGTTCCAGTGAGACAGGGAAGTTATGGAGGGGTACAGATTCAGGGCATATTTGTGTGGAGTTCTGCATTGGTACGTTCCAGTGAGACAGGGAGGTTAAGGTGGAGTACAGGTTCAGGGCATATTTGTGTGGATTTCTGCATTAGTACGTTCCAGTGAGACAGGGAGGTTATGGAGGGGTACAGGTTCAGGGCAAATTTGTGCGGAGTTCTGCTTTGGTACATTCCAGTGAGACAAGGAGGTCTGGGTGGGTACAGGTTCAGGGCATATTTGTGTGGAGTTCTGCGTTGGTACGTTCCAGTTTGACTGGGAGGTTTTGGAGGGATACAGGTTCAGGGCATATTTGTGTGGATTTCTGCAGTGGGACGTTCCAGTGAGACATGAGGTTATGGACGGGTACAGGTTCAGGGCACATTTGTGTGGAGTTCTGCATTGGTACGTTCCAGTGAGACATGGAGGTTATGGAGGGGTACAGGTTCAGGGCATATTTGTGTGGACTTCTGCATTGGTACGTTCCAGTGAGAAAGGGAGGTTATGGAGGGGTACAGGTTCAGGGCAAATTTGTGTGTAGTTCTGCATTGGTACGTACCAGTGAGACAGGGAGGTTATGGAGGGTACAGGTTCAGGGCATATTTGTGTGGAGTTCTGCAGTGGTACGTTCCACTGAGACAGGGAGGTTATGGAAGGGTACAGGTTCAGGGCATATTTGTGTGGAGTTCTGCAATGGTACGTTGCAGAGAGACAGTGAGGGTATGGAGGGTACAGGTTCAGGGCATATTTGTGTGGAGTTCTGCGTTGGGACGTTCCAGTGAGACAGGGAGGTTATGGACGGGTACAGGTTCAGGGCATATTTGTGTGGAGTTCTGCATTGCTACGTTCAAGTGACACAGAGAGGTTATGGAGGGGTACAGGTTCAAGGCATATTTGTGTGGAGTTCTGCCATGGTACGTTCCAGTGAGACAGGGAGATTATGGACGGGTACAGGTTCAGGGCATATTTGTGTGGGGTTCTGCATTGGTACTTTCCAGTGAGACAGGGAGGTAATGGAAGGTACACGTTCAGGGCATATTTGTGTGGAGTTCTGCAGTGGGACGTTCCAGTGAGACAGGGAGGTTATGGACGGGTATAGGTTCAGGGCAGATTTGTGTGGAGTTCTGCATTGGTACGTTCCAGTGAGACAGGGAGGTTATGGAGGGGTACAGGTTCAGGGCATATTTGTGTGGAGTTCTGCATTGGTACGTTCCAGTGAGACAGGGAGATTATGGAGGGTACAGGTTCAGGGCAAATTTGAGTGTAGTTGTGCATTGGTACGTTCCAGTGAGACAGGGAGGTTAAGGTGGGGTACAGGTTCAGGGCATATTTGTGTGGATTTCTGCATTGGTACGTTCCAGTGAGACAGGGAGGTTATGGAGGGGTACAGGTTCAGGGCAAATTTGTGTGGAGTTCTCCATTGGTACGTTCCAGTGAGACAGGGAGGTTATGGAGGGTACAGGTTCTGGGCATATTTGTGTGGAGTTCTGCAGTTTTACGTTCCAGTGAGACAGGGAGGTTATGGACGGGTACAGGTTCAGGGCATATTTGTGTGGAGTTCTGCATTGGTACTTTCCAGTGAGCCAGGGAGGTTATGGAGCATACAGGTTCATGGCATATTTGCGTGGAGTTCTGCAGTGGGACGTTCCAGTGAGACAGGCAGGTTATGGACGGGTACAGGTTCAGGGCATATTTGTGTAGAGTTCTGCATTGGTACGTTCCAGTGAGACAGGGAAGTTATGGAGGGGTACAGGTTCAGGGCATATTTGTGTGGAATTCTGCATTGGTACGTTCCAGTGAGACAGGGAAGTTATGGAGGGGTACAGATTCAGGGCATATTTGTGTGGAGTTCTGCATTGGTACGTTCCAGTGAGACAGGGAGGTTAAGGTGGAGTACAGGTTCAGGGCATATTTGTGTGGATTTCTGCATTAGTACGTTCCAGTGAGACAGGGAGGTTATGGAGGGGTACAGGTTCAGGGCAAATTTGTGCGGAGTTCTGCATTGGTACATTCCAGTGAGACAAGGAGGTCTGGGTGGGTACAGGTTCAGGGCATATTTGTGTGGAGTTCTGCGTTGGTACGTTCCAGTTTGACTGGGAGGTTATGGAGGGATACAGGTTCAGGGCATATTTGTGTGGATTTCTGCAGTGGGACGTTCCAGTGAGACATGAGGTTATGGACGGGTACAGGTTCAGGGCACATTGGTGTGGAGTTCTGCATTGGTACGTTCCAGTGAGACATGGAGGTTATGGAGGGGTACAGGTTCAGGGCATATTTGTGTGGACTTCTGCATTGGTACGTTCCAGTGAGAAAGGGAGGTTATGGAGGGGTACAGGTTCAGGGCAAATTTGTGTGTAGTTCTGCATTGGTACGTACCAGTGAGACAGGGAGGTTATGGAGGGTACAGGTTCAGGGCATATTTGTGTGGAGTTCTGCAGTGGTACGTTCCACTGAGACAGGGAGGTTATGGAAGGGTACAGGTTCAGGGCATATTTGTGTGGAGTTCTGCAATGGTACGTTGCAGAGAGACAGTGAGGGTATGGAGGGTACAGGTTCAGGGCATATTTGTGTGGAGTTCTGCGTTGGGACGTTCCAGTGAGACAGGGAGGTTATGGACGGGTACAGGTTCAGGGCATATTTGTGTGGAGTTCTGCATTGCTACGTTCAAGTGACACAGAGAGGTTATGGAGGGGTACAGGTTCAAGGCATATTTGTGTGGAGTTCTGCCATGGTACGTTCCAGTGAGACAGGGAGATTATGGACGGGTACAGGTTCAGGGCATATTTGTGTGGGGTTCTGCATTGGTACTTTCCAGTGAGACAGGGAGGTAATGGAAGGTACACGTTCAGGGCATATTTGTGTGGAGTTCTGCAGTGGGACGTTCCAGTGAGACAGGGAGGTTATGGACGGGTATAGGTTCAGGGCAGATTTGTGTGGAGTTCTGCATTGGTACGTTCCAGTGAGACAGGGAGGTTATGGAGGGGTACAGGTTCAGGGCATATTTGTGTGGAGTTCTGCATTGGTACGTTCCAGTGAGACAGGGAGATTATGGAGGGTACAGGTTCAGGGCAAATTTGAGTGTAGTTGTGCATTGGTACGTTCCAGTGAGACAGGGAGGTTAAGGTGGGGTACAGGTTCAGGGCATATTTGTGTGGATTTCTGCATTGGTACGTTCCAGTGAGACAGGGAGGTTATGGAGGGGTACAGGTTCAGGGCAAATTTGTGTGGAGTTCTCCATTGGTACGTTCCAGTGAGACAGGGAGGTTATGGAGGGTACAGGTTCTGGGCATATTTGTGTGGAGTTCTGCAGTGGTACGTTCCAGTGAGACAGGGAGGTTATGGACGGGTACAGGTTCAGGGCATATTTGTGTGGAGTTCTGCATTGGTACTTTCCAGTGAGCCAGGGAGGTTATGGAGCATACAGGTTCATGGCATATTTGCGTGGAGTTCTGCAGTGGGACGTTCCAGTGAGACAGGCAGGTTATGGACGGGTACAGGTTCAGGGCATATTTGTGTAGAGTTCTGCATTGGTACGTTCCAGTGAGACAGGGAAGTTATGGAGGGGTACAGGTTCAGGGCATATTTGTGTGGAATTCTGCATTGGTACGTTCCAGTGAGACAGGGAAGTTATGGAGGGGTACAGATTCAGGGCATATTTGTGTGGAGTTCTGCATTGGTACGTTCCAGTGAGACAGGGAGGTTAAGGTGGAGTACAGGTTCAGGGCATATTTGTGTGGATTTCTGCATTAGTACGTTCCAGTGAGACAGGGAGGTTATGGAGGGGTACAGGTTCAGGGCAAATTTGTGCGGAGTTCTGCATTGGTACATTCCAGTGAGACAAGGAGGTCTGGGTGGGTACAGGTTCAGGGCATATTTGTGTGGAGTTCTGCGTTGGTACGTTCCAGTTAGACAGGATGTTTTGGAGGGGTACAGGTTCAGGGATATTTGTGTGGTGTTCTGCAATGGTACGTTCCAGTGAGACAGCGAGGTTATGCACGGTACAGGTTCAGGGCATATTTGAGTGGAGTTCGGAATTGGTGCGTTCGAGTGAGACAGGGAGGATATGGTGGGGTACAGGTTCAGGGCATATTTGTGTGGAGTTCTGCATTGGTACGTTCCAGTGAGACAGGGAGATTATGGAGGGTACAGGTTCAGGGCAAATTTGAGTGTAGTTGTGCATTGGTACGTTCCAGTGAGACAGGGAGGTTAAGGTGGGGTACAGGTTCAGGGCATATTTGTGTGGATTTCTGCATTGGTACGTTCCAGTGAGACAGGGAGGTTATGGAGGGGTACAGGTTCAGGGCAAATTTGTGTGGAGTTCTCCATTGGTACGTTCCAGTGAGACAGGGAGGTTATGGAGGGTACAGGTTCTGGGCATATTTGTGTGGAGTTCTGCAGTGGGACGTTCCAGTGAGACAGGGAGTTTATGGACGGGTACAGGTTCAGGGCATATTTGTGTAAAGTTCTGCATTGGTACGTTCCAGTGAGACAGGGAAGTTATGGAGGGGTACAGGTTCAGGGCATATTTGTGTGGAATTCTGCATTGGTACGTACCAGTGAGACAGGGAAGTTATGGAGGGGTACAGGTTCAGGTCAAATTTGTGTGGAGTTCTGCATTGGTACATTCCAGTGAGACATGGAGGTCTGGGTGGGTACAGGTTCAGCGCATATTTGTGTGGAATTCTGCATTGGTAAGTTCCAGTGAGACAGGGAGTTTATGGACGTGTACAGGTTCAGGGCATATTTCTGTGGAATTCTGCATTGGTACGTTCCAGTGAGACAGGAGGTTTTGGAGGGGTACAGGTTCAGGGCATATTTGTGTGATGTTCTGCAATGGTACGTTCCAGTGAGACAGCGAGGTTATGCACGGTACAGGTTCAGGGCATATTTGAGTGGAGTTCGGAATTGGTGCGTTCGAGTGAGACAGGGAGGATATGGAGGGGTACAGTTTCAGGGCATATTTGTGTGGAGTTCTGCATTGGTACGTTCCAGTGAGACAGGGAGATTATGGAGGGTACAGGTTCAGGGCAAATTTGAGTGTAGTTGTGCATTGGTACGTTCCAGTGAGACAGGGAGGTTAAGGTGGGGTACAGGTTCAGGGCATATTTGTGTGGATTTCTGCATTGGTACGTTCCAGTGAGACAGGGAGGTTATGGAGGGGTACAGGTTCAGGGCAAATTTGTGTGGAGTTCTCCATTGGTACGTTCCAGTGAGACAGGGAGGTTATGGAGGGTACAGGTTCTGGGCATATTTGTGTGGAGTTCTGCAGTGGTACGTTCCAGTGAGACAGGGAGGTTATGGACGGGTACAGGTTCAGGGCATATTTGTCTGGAGTTCTGCATTGGTACTTTCCAGTGAGCCAGGGAGGTTATGGAGCATACAGGTTCATGGCATATTTGCGTGGAGTTCTGCAGTGGGACGTTCCAGTGAGACAGGGAGGTTAAGGTGGAGTACAGGTTCAGGGCATATTTGTGTGGATTTCTGCATTAGTACGTTCCAGTGAGACAGGGAGGTTATGGAGGGGTACAGGTTCAGGGCAAATTTGTGCGGAGTTCTGCATTGGTACATTCCAGTGAGACAAGGAGGTCTGGGTGGGTACAGGTTCAGGGCATATTTGTGTGGAGTTCTGCGTTGGTACGTTCCAGTTTGACTGGGAGGTTATGGAGGGATACAGGTTCAGGGCATATTTGTGTGGATTTCTGCAGTGGGACGTTCCAGTGAGACATGAGGTTATGGACGGGTACAGGTTCAGGGCACATTTGTGTGGAGTTCTGCATTGGTACGTTCCAGTGAGACATGGAGGTTATGGAGGGGTACAGGTTCAGGGCATATTTGTGTGGACTTCTGCATTGGTACGTTCCAGTGAGAAAGGGAGGTTATGGAGGGGTACAGGTTCAGGGCAAATTTGTGTGTAGTTCTGCATTGGTACGTACCAGTGAGACAGGGAGGTTATGGAGGGTACAGGTTCAGGGCATATTTGTGTGGAGTTCTGCAGTGGTACGTTCCACTGAGACAGGGAGGTTATGGAAGGGTACAGGTTCAGGGCATATTTGTGTGGAGTTCTGCAATGGTACGTTGCAGAGAGACAGTGAGGGTATGGAGGGTACAGGTTCAGGGCATATTTGTGTGGAGTTCTGCGTTGGGACGTTCCAGTGAGACAGGGAGGTTATGGACGGGTACAGGTTCAGGGCATATTTGTGTGGAGTTCTGCATTGCTACGTTCAAGTGACACAGAGAGGTTATGGAGGGGTACAGGTTCAAGGCATATTTGTGTGGAGTTCTGCCATGGTACGTTCCAGTGAGACAGGGAGATTATGGACGGGTACAGGTTCAGGGCATATTTGTGTGGGGTTCTGCATTGGTACGTTCCAGTGAGACAGGGAGGTTATGGAGGGGTACAGGTTCAGGGCATATTTGTGTGGAGTTCTGCATTGGTACGTTCCAGTGAGACAGGGAGATTATGGAGGGTACAGGTTCAGGGCAAATTTGAGTGTAGTTGTGCATTGGTACGTTCCAGTGAGACAGGGAGGTTAAGGTGGGGTACAGGTTCAGGGCATATTTGTGTGGATTTCTGCATTGGTACGTTCCAGTGAGACAGGGAGGTTATGGAGGGGTACAGGTTCAGGGCAAATTTGTGTGGAGTTCTCCATTGGTACGTTCCAGTGAGACAGGGAGGTTATGGAGGGTACAGGTTCTGGGCATATTTGTGTGGAGTTCTGCAGTGGTACGTTCCAGTGAGACAGGGAGGTTATGGACGGGTACAGGTTCAGGGCATATTTGTGTGGAGTTCTGCATTGGTACTTTCCAGTGAGCCAGGGAGGTTATGGAGCATACAGGTTCATGGCATATTTGCGTGGAGTTCTGCAGTGGGACGTTCCAGTGAGACAGGCAGGTTATGGACGGGTACAGGTTCAGGGCATATTTGTGTAGAGTTCTGCATTGGTACGTTCCAGTGAGACAGGGAAGTTATGGAGGGGTACAGGTTCAGGGCATATTTGTGTGGAATTCTGCATTGGTACGTTCCAGTGAGACAGGGAAGTTATGGAGGGGTACAGATTCAGGGCATATTTGTGTGGAGTTCTGCATTGGTACGTTCCAGTGAGACAGGGAGGTTAAGGTGGAGTACAGGTTCAGGGCATATTTGTGTGGATTTCTGCATTAGTACGTTCCAGTGAGACAGAGAGATTATGGAGGGGTACAGGTTCAGGGCAAATTTGTGCGGAGTTCTGCATTGGTACATTCCAGTGAGACAAGGAGGTCTGGGTGGGTACAGGTTCAGGGCATATTTGTGTGGAGTTCTGCGTTGGTACGTTCCAGTTTGACTGGGAGGTTATGGAATGATACAGGTTCAGGGCATATTTGTGTGGATTTCTGCAGTGGGACGTTCCAGTGAGACATGAGGTTATGGACGGGTACAGGTTCAGGGCACATTTGTGTGGAGTTCTGCATTGGTACGTTCCAGTGAGACATGGAGGTTATGGAGGGGTACAGGTTCAGGGCATATTTGTGTGGACTTCTGCATTGGTACGTTCCAGTGAGAAAGGGAGGTTATGGAGGGGTACAGGTTCAGGGCAAATTTGTGTGTAGTTCTGCATTGGTACGTACCAGTGAGACAGGGAGGTTATGGAGGGTACAGGTTCAGGGCATATTTGTGTGGAGTTCTGCAGTGGTACGTTCCACTGAGACAGGGAGGTTATGGAAGGGTACAGGTTCAGGGCATATTTGTGTGGAGTTCTGCAATGGTACGTTGCAGAGAGACAGTGAGGGTATGGAGGGTACAGGTTCAGGGCATATTTGTGTGGAGTTCTGCGTTGGGACGTTCCAGTGAGACAGGGAGGTTATGGACGGGTACAGGTTCAGGGCATATTTGTGTGGAGTTCTGCATTGCTACGTTCAAGTGACACAGAGAGGTTATGGAGGGGTACAGGTTCAAGGCATATTTGTGTGGAGTTCTGCCATGGTACGTTCCAGTGAGACAGGGAGATTATGGACGGGTACAGGTTCAGGGCATATTTGTGTGGGGTTCTGCATTGGTACTTTCCAGTGAGACAGGGAGGTAATGGAAGGTACACGTTCAGGGCATATTTGTGTGGAGTTCTGCAGTGGGACGTTCCAGTGAGACAGGGAGGTTATGGACGGGTATAGGTTCAGGGCAGATTTGTGTGGAGTTCTGCATTGGTACGTTCCAGTGAGACAGGGAGGTTATGGAGGGGTACAGGTTCAGGGCATATTTCTGTGGAGTTCTGCATTGGTACGTTCCAGTGAGACAGGGAGGTTATGGTGGGTACAGGTTCAGGGCAAATTTCAGTGTATTTCTGCATTGGTACTTTCCAGTGAGACAGGGAGGTTAAGGTGGAGTATAGGTTCAGGGTATATTTGTGTGGATTTCTGCATTAGTACGTTCCTGTGAGACAGGGAGGTTATGGAGGTGTACAGGTTCAGGGCAAATTTGTGTGGAGTTCTGCATTGGTACATTCTTGTGAGATAAGGAGGTTCTGGGTGGGTACAGGTTCAGGGCATATTTGTTTGGAATTCTGCATAGGTAAGTTCCAGTGAGACAGGGAGGTTATGGAGGGTACAGGTTCAGGGCATATTTGTGTGGAGGTCTGCATTGGTACGTTCCAGTGAGACAGGGAGGTTATGGAGGGGTACAGGTTCAGGGTATATTTGTGTGGAGTTCTGCGTTGGTACGTTCCAGTGTGACTGGGAGGTTATGGAGGGATACAGGTTCAGGGCATATTTGTGTGGAGTTCTGCAGTGGGACGTTCCAGTGAGACATGAGGTTATGGACGGGTACAGGTTCAGGGCACATTTGTGTGGAGTTCTGCATTGGTACGTTCCAGTGAGACATGGTGGTTATGGAGGGGTACAGGTTCAGGGCATATTTGTGTGGACTTCTGCATTGGTACGTTCCAGTGAGAAAGGGAGGTTATGGAGGGGTACAGGTTCAGGGCAAATTTGTGTGTAGTTCTGCATTGGTACGTACCAGTGAGACAGGGAGGTTATGGAGGGTACAGGTTCAGGGCATATTTGTGTGGAGTTCTGCAGTGGTACGTTCCACTGAGACAGGGAGGTTATGGAAGGGTACAGGTTCAGGGCATATTTGTGTGGAGTTCTGCAATGGTACGTTGCAGTGAGACAGTGAGGGTATGGAGGGTACAGGTTCAGGGCATATTTGTGTGGAGTTCTGCGTTGGGACGTTCCAGTGAGACAGGGAGGTTATGGACGGGTACAGGTTCAGGGCATATTTGTGTGGAGTTCTGCATTGATACGTGCCAGTGACACAGAGAGGAAATGGAGGGGTACAGGTTCAAGGCATATTTGTGTGGAGTTCTGCCATGGTACGTTCCAGTGAGACAGGGAGGTTATGGACGGGTACAGGTTCAGGGCATATTTGTGTGGAGTTCTGCATTGGTACTTTCCAGTGGGACAGGGAGGTTATGGAGGGTACCGGTTCATGGCATATTTTGTGTGGAATTCTGCAGTGGGACGTTCCAGTGAGACAAGGAGTTTATGGACGTGTACAGGTTCAGGGCATATTTGTGTGGAATTCTGCATTGGTACGTTCCAGTGAGACAGGAGGTTTTGGAGGGGTACAGGTTCAGGGAATATTTGTGTGGTGTTCTGCAATGGTACGTTCCAGTGAGACAGCGAGGTTATGCACGGTACAGGTTCAGGGCATATTTGAGTGGAGTTCGGAATTGGTGCGTTCCAGTGAGACAGGGAGGTTATGGAGGGGTACAGGTTCAGGGCATTTTTGTGTGGAGTTCTGCATTGGTACGTTCCAGTGAGATAGGGAGGTTATGGAGGGTACAGGTTCAGGGCAAATTTGAGTGTAGTTGTGCATTGGTACGTTCCAGTGAGACAGGGAGGTTAAGGTGGAGTACAGGTTCAGGGCATATTTGTGCGGATTTCTGCATTGGTACGTTCCAGTGAGACAGGGAGGTTATGGAGGGGTACAGGTTAAGGGCAAATTTGTGTGGAGTTCTCCTTTGGTACGTTCCAGTGAGAGAGGGAGGTTATGGACGGGTACAGGTTCTGGGCATATTTGTGTGGAATTCTGCATTGGTACGTTCCAGTGAGACAGGAGGTTTTGGAGGGGTACAGGTTCAGGGCATATTTGTGTGGTGTTCTGCATTGGTACTTTCCAGTGAGACAGGGAGTTTATGGACGTGTACAGGCTCAGGGCATATTTGTGTGGAATTCTGCATTGGTACGTTCCAGTGAGACAGGATGTTTTGGAGGGGTACAGGTTCAGGGATATTTGTGTGGTGTTCTGCAATGGTACGTTCCAGTGAGACAGCGAGGTTATGCACGGTACAGGTTCAGGGCATATTTGAGTGGAGTTCGGAATTGGTGCGTTCGAGTGAGACAGGGAGGATATGGAGGGGTACAGGTTCAGGGCATATTTGTGTGGAGTTCTGCATTGGTACGTTCCAGTGAGACAGGGAGATTATGGAGGGTACAGGTTCAGGGCAAATTTGAGTGTAGTTGTGCATTGGTACGTTCCAGTGAGACAGGGAGGTTAAGGTGGGGTACAGGTTCAGGGCATATTTGTGTGGATTTCTGCATTGGTACGTTCCAGTGAGACAGGGAGGTTATGGAGGGGTACAGGTTCAGGGCAAATTTGTGTGGAGTTCTCCATTGGTACGTTCCAGTGAGACAGGGAGGTTATGGAGGGTACAGGTTCTGGGCATATTTGTGTGGAGTTCTGCAGTGGTACGTTCCAGTGAGACAGGGAGGTTATGGACGGGTACAGGTTCAGGGCATATTTGTGTGGAGTTCTGCATTGGTACTTTCCAGTGAGCCAGGGAGGTTATGGTGCATACAGGTTCATGGCATATTTGCGTGGAGTTCTGCAGTGGGACGTTCCAGTGAGAAAGGGAGGTTATGGACGGGTACAGGTTCAGGGCATATTTGTGTAGAGTTCTGCATTGGTACGTTCCAGTGAGACAGGGAAGTTATGGAGGGGTACAGGTTCAGGGCATATTTGTGTGGAATTCTGCATTGGTACGTTCCAGTGAGACAGGGAAGTTATGGAGGGGTACAGATTCAGGGCATATTTGTGTGGAGTTCTGCATTGGTACGTTCCAGTGAGACAGGGAGGTTAAGGTGGAGTACAGGTTCAGGGCATATTTGTGTAGATTTCTGCATTAGTACGTTCCAGTGAGACAGGGAGGTTATGGAGGGGTACAGGTTCAGGGCAAATTTGTGCGGAGTTCTGCATTGGTACATTCCAGTGAGACAAGGAGGTCTGGGTGGGTACAGGTTCAGGGCATATTTGTTTGGAGGTCTGCATTGGTACGTTCCTTTGAGACAGGGAGGTTCTGGAGGGGTACAGGTTCAGGGTATATTTGTGTGGAATTCTGCGTTGGTACGTTCCAGTGTGACTGGGAGGTTATGGAGGGGTACAGGTTCAGGGAATATTTGTGTGGTGTTCTGCAATGGTACGTTCCAGTGAGACAGCGAGGTTATGCACAGTACAGGTTCAGGGCATTTTTGAGTGGAGTTCGGAATTGGTGCGTTCCAGTGAGACAGGGAGGTTATGGAGGGGTACAGGTTCAGGGCATTTTTGTGTGGAATTCTGCATTGGTACGTTCCAGTGAGATAGGGAGGTTATGGAGGGTACAGGTTCAGGGCAAATTTGAGTGTAGTTGTGCATTGGTACGTTCCAGTGAGACAGGGAGGTTAAGGTGGAGTACAGGTTCAGGGCATATTTGTGCGGATTTCTGCATTGGTACGTTCCAGAGAGACATGGAGGTTATGGAGGGGTACAGGTTAAGGGCAAATTTGTGTGGAGTTCTCCTTTGGAACGTTCCAGTGAGACAGGGAGGTTATGGACGGGTACAGGTTCTGGGCATATTTGTGTGGAGTTCTGCATTGGTACTTTCCAGTGGGACAGGGAGGTTATGGAGGGTACCGGTTCATGGCATATTTTGTGTGGAATTCTGCAGTGGGACGTTCCAGTGAGACAGGGAGTTTATGGACGTGTACAGGTTCAGGGCATATTTGTGTGGAATTCTGCATTGGTACGTTCCAGTGAGACAGGATGTTTTGGAGCGGTACAGGTTCAGGGCATATTTGTGTGGTGTTCTGCAATGGTACGTTCCAGTGAGACAGCGAGGTTATGCACGGTACAGGTTCAGGGCATATTTGAGTGGAGTTTGGAATTGGTGCGTTAGAGTGAGACAGGGAGGATATGGTGGGGTACAGGTTCAGGGCATATTTGTCTGGAGTTATGCATTGGTACGTTCCAGTGAGACAGGGAGATTATGGAGGGTACAGGTTCAGGGCAAATTTGAGTGTAGTTGTGCATTGGTACGTTCCAGTGAGACAGGGAGGTTAAGGTGGGGTACAGGTTCAGGGCATATTTGTGTGGATTTCTGCATTGGTACGTTCCAGTGAGACAGGGAGGTTATGGAGGGGTACAGGTTCAGGGCAAATTTGTGTGGAGTTCTCCATTGGTACGTTCCAGTGAGACAGGGAGGTTATGGAGGGTACAGGTTCTGGGCATATTTGTGTGGAGTTCTGCAGTGGGACGATCCAGTGAGACAGGGAGGTTATGGACGGGTACAGGTTCAGGGCATATTTGTGTAGAGTTCTGCATTGGTACGTTCCAGTGAGACAGGGAAGTTATGGAGGGGTACAGGTTCAGGGCATATTTGTGTGGAATTCTGCATTGGTACGTACCAGTGAGACAGGGAAGTTATGGAGGGGTACAGGATCAGGTCAAATTTGTGTGGAGTTCTGCATTGGTACATTCCAGTGAGACAAGGAGGTCTGGGTGGGTACAGGTTCAGCGCATATTTGTGTGGAATTCTGCATTGGTAAGTTCCAGTGAGACAGGGAGTTTATGGACGTGTACAGGTTCAGGGCATATTTGTGTGGAATTCTGCATTGGTACGTTCCAGTGAGACAGGAGGTTTTGGAGGGGTACAGGTTCAGGGCATATTTGTGTGATGTTCTGCAATGGTACGTTCCAGTGAGACAGCGAGGTTATGCACGGTACAGGTTCAGGGCATATTTGAGTGGAGTTCGGAATTGGTGCGTTCGAGTGAGACAGGGAGGATATGGAGGGGTACAGGTTCAGGGCATATTTGTGTGGAGTTCTGCATTGGTACGTTCCAGTGAGACAGGGAGATTATGGAGGGTACAGGTTCAGGGCAAATTTGAGTGTAGTTGTGCATTGGTACGTTCCAGTGAGACAGGGAGGTTAAGGTGGGGTACAGGTTCAGGACATATTTGTGTGGATTTCTGCATTGGTACCTTCCAGTGAGACAGCGAGGTTATGCACGGTACAGGTTCAGGGCATTTTTGAGTGGAGTTCGGAATTGGTGCGTTCCAGTGAGACAGGGAGGTTATGGAGGGGTACAGGTTCAGGGCATTTTTGTGTGGAGTTCTGCATTGGTACGTTCCAGCGAGATAGGGAGGTTATGGAGGGTACAGGTTCAGGGCAAATTTGAGTGTAGTTGTGCATTGGTACGTTCCAGTGAGACAGGGAGGTTAAGGTGGAGTACAGGTTCAGGGCATATTTGTGCGGATTTCTGCATTGGTACGTTCATGAGAGAAATGGAGGTTATGGAGGGGTACAGGTTAAGGGCAAATTTGTGTGGAGTTCTCCTTTGGAACGTTCCAGTGAGACAGGGAGGTTATGGACGGGTACAGGTTCTGGGCATATTTGTGTGGAGTTCTGCATTGGTACTTTCCAGTGGGACAGGGAGGTTATGGAGGGTACCAGTTCATGGCATATTTTGTGTGGAATTATGCAGTGGGACGTTCCAGTGAGACAGGGAGTTTATGGACGTGTACAGGCTCAGGGCATATTTGTGTGGAATTCTGCATTGGTACGTTCCAGTGAGACAGGATGTTTTGGAGGGGTACAGGTTCAGGGATATTTGTGTGGTGTTCTGCAATGGTACGTTCCAGTGAGACAGCGAGGTTATGCACGGTACAGGTTCAGGGCATATTTGAGTGGAGTTCGGAATTGGTGCGTTCGAGTGAGACAGGGAGGATATGGTGGGGTACAGGTTCAGGGCATATTTGTGTGGAGTTCTGCATTGGTACGTTCCAGTGAGACAGGGAGATTATGGAGGGTACAGGTTCAGGGCAAATTTGAGTGTAGTTGTGCATTGGTACGTTCCAGTGAGACAGGGAGGTTAAGGTGGGGTACAGGTTCAGGGCATATTTGTGTGGATTTCTGCATTGGTACGTTCCAGTGAGACAGGGAGGTTATGGAGGGGTACAGGTTCAGGGCAAATTTGTGTGGAGTTCTCCATTGGTACGTTCCAGTGAGACAGGGAGGTTATGGAGGGTACAGGTTCTGGGCATATTTGTGTGGAGTTCTGCAGTGGGACGTTCCAGTGAGACAGGGAGTTTATGGACGGGTACAGGTTCAGGGCATATTTGTGTAAAGTTCTGCATTGGTACGTTCCAGTGAGACAGGGAAGTTATGGAGGGGTACAGGTTCAGGGCATATTTGTGTGGAATTCTGCATTGGTACGTACCAGTGAGACAGGGAAGTTATGGAGGGGTACAGGTTCAGGTCAAATTTGTGTGGAGTTCTGCATTGGTACATTCCAGTGAGACAAGGAGGTCTGGGTGGGTACAGGTTCAGCGCATATTTGTGTGGAATTCTGCATTGGTAAGTTCCAGTGAGACAGGGAGTTTATGGACGTGTACAGGTTCAGGGCATATTTGTGTGGAATTCTGCATTGGTACGTTCCAGTGAGACAGGAGGTTTTGGAGGGGTACAGGTTCAGGGCATATTTGTGTGATGTTCTGCAATGGTACGTTCCAGTGAGACAGCGAGGTTATGCACGGTACAGGTTCAGGGCATATTTGAGTGGAGTTCGGAATTGGTGCGTTCGAGTGAGACAGGGAGGATATGGAGGGGTACAGTTTCAGGGCATATTTGTGTGGAGTTCTGCATTGGTACGTTCCAGTGAGACAGGGAGGTTATGGAGGGGTACAGGTTCAGGGCAAATTTGTGTGGAGTTCTCCATTGGTACGTTCCAGTGAGACAGGGAGGTTATGGAGGGTACAGGTTCTGGGCATATTTGTGTGGAGTTCTGCAGTGGTACGTTCCAGTGAGACAGGGAGGTTATGGACGGGTACAGGTTCAGGGCATATTTGTGTGGAGTTCTGCATTAGTACTTTCCAGTGAGCCAGGGAGGTTATGGAGCATACAGGTTCATGGCATATTTGCGTGGAGTTCTGCAGTGGGACGTTCCAGTGAGACAGGCAGGTTATGGACGGGTACAGGTTCAGGGCATATTTGTGTAGAGTTCTGCATTGGTACGTTCCAGTGAGACAGGGAAGTTATGGAGGGGTACAGGTTCAGGGCATATTTGTGTGGAATTCTGCATTGGTACGTTCCAGTGAGACAGGGAAGTTATGGAGGGGTACAGATTCAGGGCATATTTGTGTGGAGTTCTGCATTGGTACGTTCCAGTGAGACAGGGAGGTTAAGGTGGAGTACAGGTTCAGGGCATATTTGTGTGGATTTCTGCATTAGTACGTTCCAGTGAGACAGAGAGGTTATGGAGGGGTACAGGTTCAGGGCAAATTTGTGCGGAGTTCTGCATTGGTACATTCCAGTGAGACAAGGAGGTCTGGGTGGGTACAGGTTCAGGGCATATTTGTGTGGAGTTCTGCGTTGGTACGTTCCAGTTTGACTGGGAGGTTATGGAGGGATACAGGTTCAGGGCATATTTGTGTGGATTTCTGCAGTGGGACGTTCCAGTGAGACATGAGGTTATGGACGGGTACAGGTTCAGGGCACATTTGTGTGGAGTTCTGCATTGGTACGTTCCAGTGAGACATGGAGGTTATGGAGGGGTACAGGTTCAGGGCATATTTGTGTGGACTTCTGCATTGGTACGTTCCAGTGAGAAAGGGAGGTTATGGAGGGGTACAGGTTCAGGGCAAATTTGTGTGTAGTTCTGCATTGGTACGTACCAGTGAGACAGGGAGGTTATGGAGGGTACAGGTTCAGGGCATATTTGTGTGGAGTTCTGCAGTGGTACGTTCCACTGAGACAGGGAGGTTATGGAAGGGTACAGGTTCAGGGCATATTTGTGTGGAGTTCTGCAATGGTACGTTGCAGAGAGACAGTGAGGGTATGGAGGGTACAGGTTCAGGGCATATTTGTGTGGAGTTCTGCGTTGGGACGTTCCAGTGAGACAGGGAGGTTATGGACGGGTACAGGTTCAGGGCATATTTGTGTGGAGTTCTGCATTGCTACGTTCAAGTGACACAGAGAGGTTATGGAGGGGTACAGGTTCAAGGCATATTTGTGTGGAGTTCTGCCATGGTACGTTCCAGTGAGACAGGGAGATTATGGACGGGTACAGGTTCAGGGCATATTTGTGTGGGGTTCTGCATTGGTACTTTCCAGTGAGACAGGGAGGTAATGGAAGGTACACGTTCAGGGCATATTTGTGTGGAGTTCTGCAGTGGGACGTTCCAGTGAGACAGGGAGGTTATGGACGGGTATAGGTTCAGGGCAGATTTGTGTGGAGTTCTGCATTGGTACGTTCCAGTGAGACAGGGAGGTTATGGAGGGGTACAGGTTCAGGGCATATTTCTGTGGAGTTCTGCATTGGTACGTTCCAGTGAGACAGGGAGGTTATGGACGGGTACAGGTTCTGGGCATATTTGTGTGGAGTTCTGCATTGGTACTTTCCAGTGGGACAGGGAGGTTATGGAGGGTACCAGTTCATGGCATATTTTGTGTGGAATTATGCAGTGGGACGTTCCAGTGAGACAGGGAGTTTATGGACGTGTACAGGCTCAGGGCATATTTGTGTGGAATTCTGCATTGGTACGTTCCAGTGAGACAGGATGTTTTGGAGGGGTACAGGTTCAGGGATATTTGTGTGGTGTTCTGCAATGGTACGTTCCAGTGAGACAGCGAGGTTATGCACGGTACAGGTTCAGGGCATATTTGAGTGGAGTTCGGAATTGGTGCGTTCGAGTGAGACAGGGAGGATATGGTGGGGTACAGGTTCAGGGCATATTTGTGTGGAGTTCTGCATTGGTACGTTCCAGTGAGACAGGGAGATTATGGAGGGTACAGGTTCAGGGCAAATTTGAGTGTAGTTGTGCATTGGTACGTTCCAGTGAGACAGGGAGGTTAAGGTGGGGTACAGGTTCAGGGCATATTTGTGTGGATTTCTGCATTGGTACGTTCCAGTGAGACAGGGAGGTTATGGAGGGGTACAGGTTCAGGGCAAATTTGTGTGGAGTTCTCCATTGGTACGTTCCAGTGAGACAGGGAGGTTATGGAGGGTACAGGTTCTGGGCATATTTGTGTGGAGTTCTGCAGTGGGACGTTCCAGTGAGACAGGGAGTTTATGGACGGGTACAGGTTCAGGGCATATTTGTGTAAAGTTCTGCATTGGTACGTTCCAGTGAGACAGGGAAGTTATGGAGGGGTACAGGTTCAGGGCATATTTGTGTGGAATTCTGCATTGGTACGTACCAGTGAGACAGGGAAGTTATGGAGGGGTACAGGTTCAGGTCAAATTTGTGTGGAGTTCTGCATTGGTACATTCCAGTGAGACAAGGAGGTCTGGGTGGGTACAGGTTCAGCGCATATTTGTGTGGAATTCTGCATTGGTAAGTTCCAGTGAGACAGGGAGTTTATGGACGTGTACAGGTTCAGGGCATATTTGTGTGGAATTCTGCATTGGTACGTTCCAGTGAGACAGGAGGTTTTGGAGGGGTACAGGTTCAGGGCATATTTGTGTGATGTTCTGCAATGGTACGTTCCAGTGAGACAGCGAGGTTATGCACGGTACAGGTTCAGGGCATATTTGAGTGGAGTTCGGAATTGGTGCGTTCGAGTGAGACAGGGAGGATATGGAGGGGTACAGTTTCAGGGCATATTTGTGTGGAGTTCTGCATTGGTACGTTCCAGTGAGACAGGGAGGTTATGGAGGGGTACAGGTTCAGGGCAAATTTGTGTGGAGTTCTCCATTGGTACGTTCCAGTGAGACAGGGAGGTTATGGAGGGTACAGGTTCTGGGCATATTTGTGTGGAGTTCTGCAGTGGTACGTTCCAGTGAGACAGGGAGGTTATGGACGGGTACAGGTTCAGGGCATATTTGTGTGGAGTTCTGCATTAGTACTTTCCAGTGAGCCAGGGAGGTTATGGAGCATACAGGTTCATGGCATATTTGCGTGGAGTTCTGCAGTGGGACGTTCCAGTGAGACAGGCAGGTTATGGACGGGTACAGGTTCAGGGCATATTTGTGTAGAGTTCTGCATTGGTACGTTCCAGTGAGACAGGGAAGTTATGGAGGGGTACAGGTTCAGGGCATATTTGTGTGGAATTCTGCATTGGTACGTTCCAGTGAGACAGGGAAGTTATGGAGGGGTACAGATTCAGGGCATATTTGTGTGGAGTTCTGCATTGGTACGTTCCAGTGAGACAGGGAGGTTAAGGTGGAGTACAGGTTCAGGGCATATTTGTGTGGATTTCTGCATTAGTACGTTCCAGTGAGACAGAGAGGTTATGGAGGGGTACAGGTTCAGGGCAAATTTGTGCGGAGTTCTGCATTGGTACATTCCAGTGAGACAAGGAGGTCTGGGTGGGTACAGGTTCAGGGCATATTTGTGTGGAGTTCTGCGTTGGTACGTTCCAGTTTGACTGGGAGGTTATGGAGGGATACAGGTTCAGGGCATATTTGTGTGGATTTCTGCAGTGGGACGTTCCAGTGAGACATGAGGTTATGGACGGGTACAGGTTCAGGGCACATTTGTGTGGAGTTCTGCATTGGTACGTTCCAGTGAGACATGGAGGTTATGGAGGGGTACAGGTTCAGGGCATATTTGTGTGGACTTCTGCATTGGTACGTTCCAGTGAGAAAGGGAGGTTATGGAGGGGTACAGGTTCAGGGCAAATTTGTGTGTAGTTCTGCATTGGTACGTACCAGTGAGACAGGGAGGTTATGGAGGGTACAGGTTCAGGGCATATTTGTGTGGAGTTCTGCAGTGGTACGTTCCACTGAGACAGGGAGGTTATGGAAGGGTACAGGTTCAGGGCATATTTGTGTGGAGTTCTGCAATGGTACGTTGCAGAGAGACAGTGAGGGTATGGAGGGTACAGGTTCAGGGCATATTTGTGTGGAGTTCTGCGTTGGGACGTTCCAGTGAGACAGGGAGGTTATGGACGGGTACAGGTTCAGGGCATATTTGTGCGGAGTTCTGCATTGCTACGTTCAAGTGACACAGAGAGGTTATGGAGGGGTACAGGTTCAAGGCATATTTGTGTGGAGTTCTGCCATGGTACGTTCCAGTGAGACAGGGAGATTATGGACGGGTACAGGTTCAGGGCATATTTGTGTGGGGTTCTGCATTGGTACTTTCCAGTGAGACAGGGAGGTAATGGAAGGTACACGTTCAGGGCATATTTGTGTGGAGTTCTGCAGTGGGACGTTCCAGTGAGACAGGGAGGTTATGGACGGGTATAGGTTCAGGGCAGATTTGTGTGGAGTTCTGCATTGGTACGTTCCAGTGAGACAGGGAGGTTATGGAGGGGTACAGGTTCAGGGCATATTTCTGTGGAGTTCTGCATTGGTACGTTCCAGTGAGACAGGGAGGTTATGGTGGGTACAGGTTCAGGGCAAATTTCAGTGTATTTCTGCATTGGTACTTTCCAGTGAGACAGGGAGGTTAAGGTGGAGTATAGGTTCAGGGTATATTTGTGTGGATTTCTGCATTAGTACGTTCCTGTGAGACAGGGAGGTTATGGAGGTGTACAGGTTCAGGGCAAATTTGTGTGGAGTTCTGCATTGGTACATTCTTGTGAGATAAGGAGGTTCTGGGTGGGTACAGGTTCAGGGCATATTTGTTTGGAATTCTGCATAGGTAAGTTCCAGTGAGACAGGGAGGTTATGGAGGGTACAGGTTCAGGGCATATTTGTGTGGAGGTCTGCATTGGTACGTTCCAGTGAGACAGGGAGGTTATGGAGGGGTACAGGTTCAGGGTATATTTGTGTGGAGTTCTGCGTTGGTACGTTCCAGTGTGACTGGGAGGTTATGGAGGGATACAGGTTCAGGGCATATTTGTGTGGAGTTCTGCAGTGGGACGTTCCAGTGAGACATGAGGTTATGGACGGGTACAGGTTCAGGGCACATTTGTGTGGAGTTCTGCATTGGTACGTTCCAGTGAGACATGGTGGTTATGGAGGGGTACAGGTTCAGGGCATATTTGTGTGGACTTCTGCATTGGTACGTTCCAGTGAGAAAGGGAGGTTATGGAGGGGTACAGGTTCAGGGCAAATTTGTGTGTAGTTCTGCATTGGTACGTACCAGTGAGACAGGGAGGTTATGGAGGGTACAGGTTCAGGGCATATTTGTGTGGAGTTCTGCAGTGGTACGTTCCACTGAGACAGGGAGGTTATGGAAGGGTACAGGTTCAGGGCATATTTGTGTGGAGTTCTGCAATGGTACGTTGCAGTGAGACAGTGAGGGTATGGAGGGTACAGGTTCAGGGCATATTTGTGTGGAGTTCTGCGTTGGGACGTTCCAGTGAGACAGGGAGGTTATGGACGGGTACAGGTTCAGGGCATATTTGTGTGGAGTTCTGCATTGATACGTGCCAGTGACACAGAGAGGAAATGGAGGGGTACAGGTTCAAGGCATATTTGTGTGGAGTTCTGCCATGGTACGTTCCAGTGAGACAGGGAGGTTATGGACGGGTACAGGTTCAGGGCATATTTGTGTGGAGTTCTGCATTGGTACTTTCCAGTGGGACAGGGAGGTTATGGAGGGTACCGGTTCATGGCATATTTTGTGTGGAATTCTGCAGTGGGACGTTCCAGTGAGACAAGGAGTTTATGGACGTGTACAGGTTCAGGGCATATTTGTGTGGAATTCTGCATTGGTACGTTCCAGTGAGACAGGAGGTTTTGGAGGGGTACAGGTTCAGGGAATATTTGTGTGGTGTTCTGCAATGGTACGTTCCAGTGAGACAGCGAGGTTATGCACGGTACAGGTTCAGGGCATATTTGAGTGGAGTTCGGAATTGGTGCGTTCCAGTGAGACAGGGAGGTTATGGAGGGGTACAGGTTCAGGGCATTTTTGTGTGGAGTTCTGCATTGGTACGTTCCAGTGAGATAGGGAGGTTATGGAGGGTACAGGTTCAGGGCAAATTTGAGTGTAGTTGTGCATTGGTACGTTCCAGTGAGACAGGGAGGTTAAGGTGGAGTACAGGTTCAGGGCATATTTGTGCGGATTTCTGCATTGGTACGTTCCAGTGAGACAGGGAGGTTATGGAGGGGTACAGGTTAAGGGCAAATTTGTGTGGAGTTCTCCTTTGGTACGTTCCAGTGAGAGAGGGAGGTTATGGACGGGTACAGGTTCTGGGCATATTTGTGTGGAATTCTGCATTGGTACGTTCCAGTGAGACAGGAGGTTTTGGAGGGGTACAGGTTCAGGGCATATTTGTGTGGTGTTCTGCAATGGTACGTTCCAGTGAGACAGCGAGGTTATGCACGGTACAGGTTCAGGGCATATTTGAGTGGAGTTCGGAATTGGTGCGTTCGAGTGAGACAGGGAGGATATGGAGGGGTACAGGTTCAGGGCATATTTGTGTGGAGTTCTGCATTGGTACGTTCCAGTGAGACAGGGAGATTATGGAGGGTACAGGTTCAGGGCAAATTTGAGTGTAGTTGTGCATTGGTACGTTCCAGTGAGACAGGGAGGTTAAGGTGGGGTACAGGTTCAGGGCATATTTGTGTGGATTTCTGCATTGGTACGTTCCAGTGAGACAGGGAGGTTATGGAGGGGTACAGGTTCAGGGCAAATTTGTGTGGAGTTCTCCATTGGTACGTTCCAGTGAGACAGGGAGGTTATGGAGGGTACAGGTTCTGGGCATATTTGTGTGGAGTTCTGCAGTGGTACGTTCCAGTGAGACAGGGAGGTTATGGACGGGTACAGGTTCAGGGCATATTTGTGTGGAGTTCTGCATTGGTACTTTCCAGTGAGCCAGGGAGGTTATGGTGCATACAGGTTCATGGCATATTTGCGTGGAGTTCTGCAGTGGGACGTTCCAGTGAGACAGGGAGGTTATGGACGGGTACAGGTTCAGGGCATATTTGTGTAGAGTTCTGCATTGGTACGTTCCAGTGAGACAGGGAAGTTATGGAGGGGTACAGGTTCAGGGCATATTTGTGTGGAATTCTGCATTGGTACGTTCCAGTGAGACAGGGAAGTTATGGAGGGGTACAGATTCAGGGCATATTTGTGTGGAGTTCTGCATTGGTACGTTCCAGTGAGACAGGGAGGTTAAGGTGGAGTACAGGTTCAGGGCATATTTGTGTAGATTTCTGCATTAGTACGTTCCAGTGAGACAGGGAGGTTATGGAGGGGTACAGGTTCAGGGCAAATTTGTGCGGAGTTCTGCATTGGTACATTCCAGTGAGACAAGGAGGTCTGGGTGGGTACAGGTTCAGGGCATATTTGTTTGGAGGTCTGCATTGGTACGTTCCTTTGAGACAGGGAGGTTCTGGAGGGGTACAGGTTCAGGGTATATTTGTGTGGAATTCTGCGTTGGTACGTTCCAGTGTGACTGGGAGGTTATGGAGGGGTACAGGTTCAGGGAATATTTGTGTGGTGTTCTGCAATGGTACGTTCCAGTGAGACAGCGAGGTTATGCACAGTACAGGTTCAGGGCATTTTTGAGTGGAGTTCGGAATTGGTGCGTTCCAGTGAGACAGGGAGGTTATGGAGGGGTACAGGTTCAGGGCATTTTTGTGTGGAGTTCTGCATTGGTACGTTCCAGTGAGATAGGGAGGTTATGGAGGGTACAGGTTCAGGGCAAATTTGAGTGTAGTTGTGCATTGGTACGTTCCAGTGAGACAGGGAGGTTAAGGTGGAGTACAGGTTCAGGGCATATTTGTGCGGATTTCTGCATTGGTACGTTTCAGAGAGACATGGAGGTTATGGAGGGGTACAGGTTAAGGGCAAATTTGTGTGGAGTTCTCCTTTGGAACGTTCCAGTGAGACAGGGAGGTTATGGACGGGTACAGGTTCTGGGCATATTTGTGTGGAGTTCTGCATTGGTACTTTCCAGTGGGACAGGGAGGTTATGGAGGGTACCGGTTCATGGCATATTTTGTGTGGAATTCTGCAGTGGGACGTTCCAGTGAGACAGGGAGTTTATGGACGTGTACAGGTTCAGGGCATATTTGTGTGGAATTCTGCATTGGTACGTTCCAGTGAGACAGGATGTTTTGGAGCGGTACAGGTTCAGGGCATATTTGAGTGGAGTTTGGAATTGGTGCGTTAGAGTGAGACAGGGAGGATATGGTGGGGTACAGGTTCAGGGCATATTTGTCTGGAGTTATGCATTGGTACGTTCCAGTGAGACAGGGAGATTATGGAGGGTACAGGTTCAGGGCAAATTTGAGTGTAGTTGTGCATTGGTACGTTCCAGTGAGACAGGGAGGTTAAGGTGGGGTACAGGTTCAGGGCATATTTGTGTGGATTTCTGCATTGGTACGTTCCAGTGAGACAGGGAGGTTATGGAGGGGTACAGGTTCAGGGCAAATTTGTGTGGAGTTCTCCATTGGTACGTTCCAGTGAGACAGGGAGGTTATGGAGGGTACAGGTTCTGGGCATATTTGTGTGGAGTTCTGCAGTGGGACGATCCAGTGAGACAGGGAGGTTATGGACGGGTACAGGTTCAGGGCATATTTGTGTAGAGTTCTGCATTGGTACGTTCCAGTGAGACAGGGAAGTTATGGAGGGGTACAGGTTCAGGGCATATTTGTGTGGAATTCTGCATTGGTACGTACCAGTGAGACAGGGAAGTTATGGAGGGGTACAGGATCAGGTCAAATTTGTGTGGAGTTCTGCATTGGTACATTCCAGTGAGACAAGGAGGTCTGGGTGGGTACAGGTTCAGCGCATATTTGTGTGGAATTCTGCATTGGTAAGTTCCAGTGAGACAGGGAGTTTATGGACGTGTACAGGTTCAGGGCATATTTGTGTGGAATTCTGCATTGGTACGTTCCAGTGAGACAGGAGGTTTTGGAGGGGTACAGGTTCAGGGCATATTTGTGTGATGTTCTGCAATGGTACGTTCCAGTGAGACAGCGAGGTTATGCACGGTACAGGTTCAGGGCATATATGAGTGGAGTTCGGAATTGGTGCGTTCGAGTGAGACAGGGAGGATATGGAGGGGTACAGGTTCAGGGCATATTTGTGTGGAGTTCTGCATTGGTACGTTCCAGTGAGACAGGGAGATTATGGAGGGTACAGGTTCAGGGCAAATTTGAGTGTAGTTGTGCATTGGTACGTTCCAGTGAGACAGGGAGGTTAAGGTGGGGTACAGGTTCAGGACATATTTGTGTGGATTTCTGCATTGGTACCTTCCAGTGAGACAGCGAGGTTATGCACGGTACAGGTTCAGGGCATTTTTGAGTGGAGTTCGGAATTGGTGCGTTCCAGTGAGACAGGGAGGTTATGGAGGGGTACAGGTTCAGGGCATTTTTGTGTGGAGTTCTGCATTGGTACGTTCCAGCGAGATAGGGAGGTTATGGAGGGTACAGGTTCAGGGCAAATTTGAGTGTAGTTGTGCATTGGTACGTTCCAGTGAGACAGGGAGGTTAAGGTGGAGTACAGGTTCAGGGCATATTTGTGCGGATTTCTGCATTGGTACGTTCATGAGAGAAATGGAGGTTATGGAGGGGTACAGGTTAAGGGCAAATTTGTGTGGAGTTCTCTTTTGGAACGTTCCAGTGAGACAGGGAGGTTATGGACGGGTACAGGTTCTGGGCATATTTGTGTGGAGTTCTGCATTGGTACTTTCCAGTGGGACAGGGAGGTTATGGAGGGTACCAGTTCATGGCATATTTTGTGTGGAATTATGCAGTGGGACGTTCCAGTGAGACAGGGAGTTTATGGACGTGTACAGGCTCAGGGCATATTTGTGTGGAATTCTGCATTGGTACGTTCCTGTGAGACAGGATGTTTTGGAGGGGTACAGGTTCAGGGATATTTGTGTGGTGTTCTGCAATGGTACGTTCCAGTGAGACAGCGAGGTTATGCACGGTACAGGTTCAGGGCATATTTGAGTGGAGTTCGGAATTGGTGCGTTCGAGTGAGACAGGGAGGATATGGTGGGGTACAGGTACAGGGCATATTTGTGTGGAGTTCTGCATTGGTACGTTCCAGTGAGACAGGGAGATTATGGAGGGTACAGGTTCAGGGCAAATTTGAGTGTAGTTGTGCATTGGTACGTTCCAGTGAGACAGGGAGGTTAAGGTGGGGTACAGGTTCAGGGCATATTTGTGTGGATTTCTGCATTGGTACGTTCCAGTGAGACAGGGAGGTTATGGAGGGGTACAGGTTCAGGGCAAATTTGTGTGGAGTTCTCCATTGGTACGTTCCAGTGAGACAGGGAGGTTATGGAGGGTACAGGTTCTGGGCATATTTGTGTGGAGTTCTGCAGTGGGACGTTCCAGTGAGACAGGGAGTTTATGGACGGGTACAGGTTCAGGGCATATTTGTGTAAAGTTCTGCATTGGTACGTTCCAGTGAGACAGGGAAGTTATGGAGGGGTACAGGTTCAGGGCATATTTGTGTGGAATTCTGCATTGGTACGTACCAGTGAGACAGGGAAGTTATGGAGGGGTACAGGTTCAGGTCAAATTTGTGTGGAGTTCTGCATTGGTACATTCCAGTGAGACAAGGAGGTCTGGGTGGGTACAGGTTCAGCGCATATTTGTGTGGAATTCTGCATTGGTAAGTTCCAGTGAGACAGGGAGTTTATGGACGTGTACAGGTTCAGGGCATATTTGTGTGGAATTCTGCATTGGTACGTTCCAGTGAGACAGGAGGTTTTGGAGGGTACCGGTTCATGGCATATTTTGTGTGGAATTCTGCAGTGGGACGTTCCAGTGAGACAGGATGTTTTGGAGGGGTACAGGTTCAGGGCATATTTGTGTGGTGTTCTGCAATGGTACGTTCCAGTGAGACAGCGAGGTTATGCACGGTACAGGTTCAGGGCATATTTGAGTGGAGTTCGGAATTGGTGCGTTCGAGTGAGACAGGGAGGATATGGAGGGGTACAGGTTCAGGGCATATTTGTGTGGAGTTCTGCATTGGTACGTTCCAGTGAGACAGGGAGATTATGGAGGGTACAGGTTCAGGGCAAATTTGAGTGTAGTTGTGCATTGGTACGTTCCAGTGAGACAGGGAGGTTAAGGTGGGGTACAGGTTCAGGGCATATTTGTGTGGAGTTCTGCCTTGGTACGTTCCAGTGAGACAGGGAGGTTATGGAGGGGTACAGGTTCAGGGCAAATTTGTGTGGAGTTCTCCATTGGTACGTTCCAGTGAGACAGGGAGGTTATGGAGGGTACAGTTTCTGGGCATATTTGTGTGGTTCTGCAGTGGGACGTTCCAGTGAGACAGGGAGGTTATGGACGGGTACAGGTTCAGGGCATATTTGTGTAGAGTTCTGCATTGGTACGTTCCAGTGAGACAGGGAAGTTATGGAGGGGTACAGGTTCAGGGCATATTTGTGTGGAATTCTGCATTGGTACGTACCAGTGAGACAGGGAAGTTATGGAGGGGTACAGGTTCAGGGCAAATTTGTGTGGAGTTCTGCATTGGTACATTCCAGTGAGACAAGGAGGTCTGGGTGGGTACAGGTTCAGCGCATATTTGTGTGGAATTCTGCATTGGTAAGTTCCAGTGAGACAGGGATGTTATGGAGGGTACAGGTTCAGGGCATATTTGTTTGGACGTCTGCATTGGTACGTTCCTTTGAGACAGGGAGGTTCTGGAGGGGTACAGGTTCAGGGTATATTTGTGTGGAATTCTGCGTTGGTACGTTCCAGTGTGACTGGGAGGTTATGGAGGGGTACAGGTTCAGGGCATATTTTTTTGGAGTTCTGCATTGGTACGTTCAAGTTAGACAGGGAAGTTATGGAGGGTACAGGTTCAGGGCATATTTGTGTGGAGATCTGCAGTGGGACGTTCCAGTGAGACATGAGGTTATGGACGGGTACAGGTTCAGGGCACACTTGTGTGGAGTTCTGCATTGGTACGTTCCAGTGAGACAGGGAGGTTATGGAGGGGTACAGGTTCAGGGCATATTTGTGTGGAGTTCTGCATTGGTACGTTCCAGTGAGACAGGGACATTATGGAGGGGTACAGGTTCAGGGCAAATTTGTGTGTAGTTCTGCATTAGTACGTTCCAGTGAGACAGGGAGGTTATGGAGGGTACAGGTTCAGGGCATATTTCTGTGGAGTTCTGCAGTGGTACGTTCCACTGAGACAGGGAGGTTATGGACGGGTACAGGTTCAGGGAATATTTGTGTGAAGTTCTGCATTGGTACTTTCCATTGAGACAGGGAGGTTATGGAGGATACAGGTTCATGGCATATTTGTGTGCAATTCTGCAGTGGGACGTTCCAGTGAGACAGGGAGGTTTTGGAGGGTACAGGTTCTGGGCATATTTGTGTGGAGTTCAGCAGTGGTACGTTCCCGTGAGACAAGGAGTTTATGGACGTGTACAGGTTCAGAGCATATTTGTGTGGAATTCTGCATTGGTACGTTCCAGTGAGACAGGAGGTTTTGGAGGGGTACAGTTTCAGGGCATATTTGTGTGGAGTTCTGCATTGGTACGTTCCAGTGAGACAGGGAGATTATGGAGGCATACTGGTTCAGGGCAAATTTGTGTGGAGTTATGCATTGGTACTTTCCAGTGAGACAAGGAGGTTATGGGCGGGTACAGGTTCAGGGCATATTTGTGTGGAATTCTGCATTGGTACGTTCCAGTGAGAAAGGGAGGTTATGGAGGGTACAGGTTCAGAGCATATTTGTGTGTAGTTCTGCATTTGTACGTTACAGTGAGACAGGGAGGTTATGGAGGGGTACAGGTTCAGGGCATATTTCTGTGGAGTTCTGCATTGGTACGTTCCAGTGAGACAGGGAGGTTATGGAGGGTACAGGTTCAGGGCAAATTTGAGTGTATTTCTGCATTGGTACTTTCCAGTGAGACAGGGAGTTTAAGGTGGAGTACAGGTTCAGGGTATATTTGTGTGGATTTCTGCATTAGTACGTTCCAGTGAGACAGGGAGGTTATGGAGGTGTACAGGTTCAGGGCAAATTTGTGTGGAGTTCTGCATTGGTACATTCCAGTGAGACAAGGAGGTTCTGGGTGGGTAGAGGTTCAGGGCATATTTGTTTGGAATTCTGCATAGGTAAGTTCCAGTGAGACAGGGAGGTTATGGAGGGTACAGGTTCAGGGCATATTTGTGTGGAGGTCTGCATTGGTACGTTCCAGTGAGATCGGGAGGTTATGGAGGGGTACAGGTTCAGGGTATATTTGTGTGGAGTTCTGCGTTGGTACGTTCCAGTGTGACTGGGAGGTTATGGAGGGATACAGGTTCAGGGCATATTTGTGTGGAATTCTGCAGTGGGACGTTACAGTGAGACATGAGGTTATGGACGGGTACAGGTTCAGGGCACATTTGTTTGGAGTTCTGCATTGGTACGTTCCAGTGAGACATGGAGGTTATGGAGGGGTACAGGTTCAGGGCATATTTGTGTGGACTTCTGCATTGGTACGTTCCAGTGAGAAAGGGAGGTTGTGGAGGGGTACAGTTTCAGGGCAAATTTGTGTGTAGTTCTGCATTGGTACGTACCAGTGAGACAGGGAGGTTATGGAGGGTACAGGTTCAGGGCATATTTGTGTGGAGTTCTGCAGTGGTACGTTCCACTGAGACAGGGAGGTTATGGAAGGGTACAGGTTCAGGACATATTTGTGTGGAGTTCTGCAATGGTACGTTGCAGTGAGACAGTGAGGGTATGGAGGGTACAGGTTCAGGGCATATTTGTGTGGAGTTCTGCGTTGGGACGTTCCAGTGAGACAGGGAGTTTATGGACGGGTACAGGTTCAGGGCATATTTGTGTGGAGTTCTGCATTGATACGTTCCAGTGACACAGAGAGGTTATGGAGGAGTACAGGTTCAAGGCATATTTGTGTGGAGTTCTGCCATGGCAAGTTCCAGTGAGACAGGGAGGTTATGGAAGGTACACGTTCAGGGCATATTTGTGAGGAGTTCTGCAGCGGAACGTTCCAGTGAGACAGGGAGGTTATGGAGGGGTACAGGTTCAGGGCATATTTCTGTGGAGTTCTGCATTGGTACGTTCCAGTGAGACAAGGAGGTTCTGGGTGGGTACAGGTTCAGGGCATATTTGTTTGGAATACTGCATAGGTAAGTTCCAGTGAGACAGGGAGGTTATGGAGGGTACAGGTTCAGGGCATATTTGTGTGGAGGTCTGCATTGGTACGTTCCAGTGTGACTGGGAGGTTATGGAGGGATACAGGTTCAGGGCATATTTGTGTGGAGTTCTGCAATGGTACGTTGCAGTGAGACAGTGAGGGTATGGAGGGTACAGGTTCAGGGCATATTTGTGTGGAGTTCTGCGTTGGGACGTTCCAGTGAGACAGGGAGGTTATGGACGGGTACAGGTTCAGGGCATATTTGTGTGGAGTTCTGCATTGATACGTTCCAGTGACACAGAGAGGTTATGGAGGGGTACAGGTTCAAGGCATATTTGTGTGGAGTTCTGCATTGGTACTTTCCAGTGGGACAGGGAGGTTATGGAGGGTACCGGTTCATGGCATATTTTGTGTGGAATTCTGCAGTGTGACGTTCCAGTGAGACAAGGAGTTTATGGACGTGTACAGGTTCAGAGCATATTTGTGTGGAATTCTGCATTGGTACGTTCCAGTGAGACAGGAGGTTTTGGAAGGGTACAGGTTCAGGGCATATTTGTGTGGTGTTCTGCAATGGTACGTTCCAGTGAGACAGCGAGGTTATGCACGGTACAGGTTCAGGGCACACTTGTGTGGAGTTCTGCATTGGTACGTTCCAGTGAGACAGGGAGGTTATGGAGGGGTACAGGTTCAGGGCATATTTGTGTGGAGTTCTGCATTGGTACGTTCCAGTGAGACAGGGACGTTATGGAGGGGTACAGGTTCAGGGCAAATTTGTGTGTAGTGCTGCATTAGTACGTTCCAGTGAGACAGGGAGGTTATGGAGGGTACAGGTTCAGGGCATATTTCTGTGGAGTTCTGCAGTGGTACGTTCCACTGAGACAGGGAGGTTATGGACGGGTACAGGTTCAGGGAATATTTGTGTGAAGTTCTGCATTGGAACTTTCCATTGAGACAGTGAGGTTATGGAGGATACAGGTTCATGGCATATTTGTGTGGAATTCTGCAGTGGGACGTTCCAGTGAGACAGGGAGGTTTTGGAGGGTACAGGATCTGGGCATATTTGTGTGGAGTTCAGCAGTGGTACGTTCCCGTGAGACAAGGAGTTTATGGACGTGTACAGGTTCAGAGCATATTTGTGTGGAATTCTGCATTGGTACGTTCCAGTGAGACAGGAGGTTTTGGAGGGGTACAGGTTCAGGCATATTTGTGTGGAGTTCTGCATTGGTACGTTCCAGTGAGACAGGGAGATTATGGAGGCATACTGGTTCAGGGCAAATTTGTGTGGAGTTATGCATTGGTACTTTCCAGTGAGACAAGGAGGTTATGGGCGGGTACAGGTTCAGGGCATATTTGTGTGGAATTCTGCATTGGTACGTTCCAGTGAGAAAGGGAGGTTATGGAGGGTACAGGTTCAGAGCATATTTGTGTGGAGTTCTGCATTGTTACGTTCCAGTGAGACAGGGAGGTTTTGGAGGGGTACAGGTTCAGGGTATATTTGTTTGGAGTTCTGCTTTGGTACGTTCCAGTGTGACTGGGAGGTTATGGAGGGGTACAGGTTCAGGGCATATTTGTTTGGAGTTCTGCATTGGTACGTTCCAGTGAGACAGGGAGGATAAGGTGGAGTACAGGTTCAGGGCATATTTGTGCGGATTTCTGCATTGGTACGTTCCAGTGAGACATGGAGGTTATGGAGGGGTACAGGTTAAGGGCAAATTTGTGTGGAGTTCTCCTTTGGTACGTTCCAGTGAGAGAGGGAGGTTATGGACGGGTACAGGTTCTGGGCATATTTGTGTGGAGTTCTGCATTGGTACTTTCCAGTGGGACAGGGAGGTTATGGAGGGTACCGGTTCATGGCATATTTTGTGTGGAATTCTGCAGTGGGACGTTCCAGTGAGACAGGGAGTTTATGGACGTGTACAGGTTCAGTGCATATTTGTGTGGAATTCTGCATTGGTACGTTCCAGTGAGACAGGATGTTTTGGAGGGGTACAGGTTCAGGGCATATTTGTCTGGTGTTCTGCAATGGTACGTTCCAGTGAGACAGCGAGGTTATGCACGGTACAGGTTCAGGGCATATTTGAGTGGAGTTCGGAATTGGTACGTTCCAGTGAGACAGGGAGATTATGGAGGGTACAGGTTCAGGGCAAATTTGAGTGTAGTTGTGCATTGGTACGTTCCAGTGAGACAGGGAGGTTAAGGTGGGGTACACGTTCAGGGCATATTTGTGTGGAGTTCTGCCTTGGTACGTTCCAGTGAGACAGGGAGGTTATGGAGGGGTACAGGTTCAGGGCAAATTTGTGTGGAGTTCTCCATTGGTACGTTCCAGTGAGACAGGGAGGTTATGGAGGGTACAGTTTCTGGGCATATTTGTGTGGAGTTCTGCAGTGGGACGTTCCAGTGAGACAGGGAGGTTATGGACGGGTACAGGTTCAGGGCATATTTGTGTAGAGTTCTGCATTGGTACGTTCCAGTGAGACAGGGAAGTTATGGAGGGGTACAGGTTCAGGGCATATTTGTGTGGAATTCTGCATTGGTACGTACCAGTGAGACAGGGAAGTTATGGAGGGGTACAGGTTCAGGGCAAATTTGTGTGGAGTTCTGCATTGGTACATTCCAGTGAGACAAGGAGGTCTGGGTGGGTACAGGTTCAGCGCATATTTGTGTGGAATTCTGCATTGGTAAGTTCCAGTGAGACAGGGATGTTATGGAGGGTACACGTTCAGGGCATATTTGTTTGGACGTCTGCATTGGTACGTTCCTTTGAGACAGGGAGGTTCTGGAGGGGTACAGGTTCAGGGTATATTTGTGTGGAATTCTGCGTTGGTACGTTCCAGTGTGACTGGGAGGTTATGGAGGGGTACAGGTTCAGGGCATATTTTTTTGGAGTTCTGCATTGGTACGTTCAAGTTAGACAGGGAAGTTATGGAGGGTACAGGTTCAGGGCATATTTGTGTGGAGATCTGCAGTGGGACGTTCCAGTGAGACATGAGGTTATGGACGGGTACAGGTTCAGGGCACACTTGTGTGGAGTTCTGCATTGGTACGTTCCAGTGAGACAGGAAGGTTATGGAGGGGTACAGGTTCAGGGCATATTTGTGTGGAGTTCTGCATTGGTACGTTCCAGTGAGACAGGGACGTTATGGAGGGTACAGGTTCAGGGCATATTTCTGTGGAGTTCTGCAGTGGTACGTTCCACTGAGACAGGGAGGTTATGGACGGGTACAGGTTCAGGGAATATTTGTGTGAAGTTCTGCATTGGTACTTTCCATTGAGACAGGGAGGTTATGGAGGATACAGGTTCATGGCATATTTGTGTGGAATTCTGCAGTGGGACGTTCCAGTGAGACAGGGAGATTTTGGAGGGTACAGGTTCTGGGCATATTTGTGTGGAGTTCAGCAGTGGTACGTTCCCGTGAGACAAGGAGTTTATGGACGTGTACAGGTTCAGAGCATATTTGTGTGGAATTCTGCATTGGTACGTTCCAGTGAGACAGGAGGTTTTGGAGGGGTACAGGTTCAGGGCATATTTGTGTGGAGTTCTGCATTGGTACGTTCCAGTGAGACAGGGAGATTATGGAGGCATACTGGTTCAGGGCAAATTTGTGTGGAGTTATGCATTGGTACTTTCCAGTGAGACAAGGAGGTTATGGGCGGGTACAGGTTCAGGGCATATTTGTGTGGAATTCTGCATTGGTACGTTCCAGTGAGAAAGGGAGGTTATGGAGGGTACAGGTTAAGAGCATATTTGTGTGGAGTTCTGCATTGGTACGTTTCAGTGAGACAGGGAGGTTTTGGAGGGGTACAGGTTCAGGGTATATTTGTTTGGAGTTCTGCTTTGGTACGTTCCAGTGTGACTGGGAGGTTATGGAGGGGTACAGGTTCAGGGCATATTTGTTTGGAGTTCTGCATTGGTACGTTCCAGTGAGACAGGGAGGTTATGGAAGGTACACGTTCAGGGCATATTTGTGTGGAGTTCTGCAGTGGGACGTTCCAGTGAGACAGGGAGGTTATGGACGGGTACAGGATCAGGGCAGATTTGTGTGTAGTTCTGCATTGGTACGTTCCAGTGAGACAGGGAGGTTATGGAGGGGTACAGGTTCAGGGCATATTTCTGTGGAGTTCTGCATTGGTACGTTCCAGTGAGACAGGGAGGTTATGGAGGGTACAGGTTCAGGGCAAATTTGAGTGTATTTCTGCATTGGTACTTTCCAGTGAGACAGGGAGGTTAAGGTGGAGTACAGGTTCAGGGTATATTTGTGTGGATTTCTGCATTAGTACGTTCCAGTGAGACAGGGAGGTTATGGAGGTGTACAGGTTCAGGGCAAATTTGTGTGGAGTTCTGCATTGGTACATTCCAGTGAGACAAGGAGGTTCTGGGTGGGTACAGGTTCAGGGCATATTTGTTTGGAATTCTGCATAGGTAAGTTCCAGTGAGACAGAGAGGTTATGGAGGGTACAGGTTCAGGGCATATTTGTGTGGAGGTCTGCATTGGTACGTTCCAGTGAGATCGGGAGGTTATGGAGGGGTACAGGTTCAGGGTATATTTGTGTGGAGTTCTGCGTTGGTACGTTACAGTGTGACTGGGAGGTTATGGAGGGATACAGGTTCAGGGCATATTTGTGTGGAGTTCTGCAGTGGGACGTTACAGTGAGACATGAGGTTATGGACGGGTACAGGTTCAGGGCACATTTGTTTGGAGTTCTGCATTGGTACGTTCCAGTGAGACATGGAGGTTATGGAGGGGTACAGGTTCAGGGCATATTTGTGTGGACTTCTGCATTGGTACGTTCCAGTGAGAAAGGGAGGTTATGGAGGGGTACAAGTTCAGGGCAAATTTGTGTGTAGTTCTGCATTGGTACGTACCAGTGAGACAGGGAGGTTATGGAGGGTACAGGTTCAGGGCATATTTGTGTGGAGTTCTGCAGTGGTACGTTCCACTGAGACAGGGAGGTTATGGAAGGGTACAGGTTCAGGGCATATTTGTGTGGAGTTCTGCAATGGTACGTTGCAGTGAGACAGTGAGGGTATGGAGGGTACAGGTTCAGGGCATATTTGTGTGGAGTTCTGCGTTGGGACGTTCCAGTGAGACAGGGAGGTTATGGACGGGTACAGGTTCAGGGCATATTTGTGTGGAGTTCTGCATTGATACGTTCCAGTGACACAGAGAGGTTATGGAGGAGTACAGGTTCAAGGCATATTTGTGTGGAGTTCTGCCATGGCACGTTCCAGTGAGACAGGGAGATTATGGACGGGTACAGGTTCAGGGCATATTTGTGTGGAGTTCTGCATTGGTACTTTCCAGTGAGACAGGGAGGTTATGGAAGGTACACGTTCAGGGCATATTTGTGAGGAGTTCTGCAGTGGAACGTTCCAGTGAGACAGGGAGGTTATGGAGGGGTACAGGTTCAGGGCATATTTCTGTGGAGTTCTGCATTGGTACGTTCCAGTGAGACAGGGAGGTTATGGAGGGTACAGGTTCAGGGCAAATTTGTGTGTATTTCTGCATTGGTACTTTCCAGTGAGACAGGGAGGTTAAGGTGGAGTACAGGTTCAGGGTATATTTGTGTGGATTTCTGCATTAGTACGTTCCAGTGAGACAGGGAGGTTATGGAGGTGTACAGGTTCAGGTGCAAATTTGTGTGGAGTTCTGCATTGGTACATTCCAGTGAGACAAGGAGGTTCTGGGTAGGTACAGGTTCAGGGCATATTTGTTTGGAATACTGCATACGTAAGTTCCAGTGAGACAGGGAGGTTATGGAGGGTACAGGTTCAGGGCATATTTGTGTGGAGGTCTGCATTGGTACGTTCCAGTGTGACTGGGAGGTTATGGAGGGATACAGGTTCAGGGCATATTTGTGTGGAGTTCTGCAGTGGGACGTTCCAGTGAGAAAGGGAGGTTATGGAGGGGTACAGGTTCAGGGCAAATTTGTGTGTAGTTCTGCATTGGTACGTACCAGTGAGACAGGGAGGTTATGGAGTGTACAGGTTCAGGGCATATTTGTGTGGAGTTCTGCAGTGGTACGTTCCACTGAGACAGGGAGGTTATGGAAGGGTACAGGTTCAGGGCATATTTGTGTGGAGTTCTGCAATGGTACGTTGCAGTGAGACAGTGAGGGTATGGAGGGTACAGGTTCAGGGCATATTTCTGTGGAGTTCTGCGTTGGGACGTTCCAGTGAGACAGGGAGGTTATGGACGGGTACAGGTTCAGGGCATATTTGTGTGGAGTTCTGCATTGATACGTTCCAGTGACACAGAGAGGTTATGGAGGGGTACGGGTTCAAGGCATATTTGTGTGGAGTTCTGCATTGGTACTTTCCAGTGGGACAGGGAGGTTATGGAGGGTACCGGTTCATGGCATATTTTGTGTGGAATTCTGCAGTGTGACGTTCCAGTGAGTCAAGGAGTTTATGGACGTGTACAGGTTCAGAGCATATTTGTGTGGAATTCTGCATTGGTACGTTCCAGTGAGACAGGAGGTTTTGGAGGGGTACAGGTTCAGGGCATATTTGTGTGGTGTTCTGCAATGGTACGTTCCAGTGAGACAGCGAGGTTATGCACGGTACAGGTTCAGGGCATATTTGGGTGGAGTTCGGAATTGGTGCGTTCCAGTGAGACAGGGAGGTTATGGAGGGGTACAGGTTCAGGGCATATTTGTGTGGAGTTCTGCATTGGTACGTTCCAGTGAGATAGGGAGGTTATGGAGGGTACAGGTTCAGGGCAAATTTGAGTGTAGTTGTGCATTGGTACGTTCCAGTGAGACAGGGAGGTTAAGGTGGAGTACAGGTTCAGGGCATATTTGTGCGGATTTCTGCATTGGTACGTTCCAGTGAGACAGGGAGGTTATGGAGGAGTACAGGTTAAGGGCAAATTTGTGTGGAGTTCTCCTTTGGTACGTTCCAGTGAGACACGGAGGTAATGGACGGGTACAGGTTCTGGGCATATTTGTGTGGAGATCTGCATTGGTACTTTCCAGTGGGACAGGGAGGTTATGGAGGGTACCGGTTCATGGCATATTTTGTGTGGAATTCTGCAGTGGGACGTTCCAGTGAGACAGGGAGTTTATGGACGTGTACAGGTTCAGGGCATATTTGTGTGGAATTCTGCATTGGTACGTTCCAGTGAGACAGGAGGTTTTGGAGGGGTACAGGTTCAGGGCATATTTGTGTGGTGTTCTGCAATGGTACGTTCCAGTGAGACAGCGAGGTTATGCACGGTACAGGTTCAGGGCATATTTGAGTGGAGTTCGGAATTGGTACGTTCCAGTGAGACAGGGAGATTATGGAGGGTACAGGTTCAGGGCAAATTTGAGTGTAGTTGTGCATTGGTACGTTCCAGTGAGACAGGGAGGTTAAGGTGGGGTACAGGTTCAGGGCATATTTGTGTGGATTTCTGCATTGGTACGTTCCAGTGAGACAGGGAGGTTTTGGAGGGTACAGGTTCTGGGCATATTTGTGTGGAGTTCAGCAGTGGTACGTTCCCGTGAGACAAGGAGTTTATGGACGTGTACAGGTTCAGAGCATATTTGTGTGGAATTCTGCATTGGTACGTTCCAGTGAGACAGGAGGTTTTGGAGGGGTACAGTTTCAGGGCATATTTGTGTGGAGTTCTGCATTGGTACGTTCCAGTGAGACAGGGAGATTATGGAGGCATACTGGTTCAGGGCAAATTTGTGTGGAGTTATGCATTGGTACTTTCCAGTGAGACAAGGAGGTTATGGGCGGGTACAGGTTCAGGGCATATTTGTGTGGAATTCTGCATTGGTACGTTCCAGTGAGAAAGGGAGGTTATGGAGGGTACAGGTTCAGAGCATATTTGTGTGTAGTTCTGCATTTGTACGTTCCAGTGAGACAGGGAGGTTATGGAGGGGTACAGGTTCAGGGCATATTTCTGTGGAGTTCTGCATTGGTACGTTCCAGTGAGACAGGGAGGTTATGGAGGGTACAGGTTCAGGGCAAATTTGAGTGTATTTCTGCATTGGTACTTTCCAGTGAGACAGGGAGTTTAAGGTGGAGTACAGGTTCAGGGTATATTTGTGTGGATTTCTGCATTAGTACGTTCCAGTGAGACAGGGAGGTTATGGAGGTGTACAGGTTCAGGGCAAATTTGTGTGGAGTTCTGCATTGGTACATTCCAGTGAGACAAGGAGGTTCTGGGTGGGTAGAGGTTCAGGGCATATTTGTTTGGAATTCTGCATAGGTAAGTTCCAGTGAGACAGGGAGGTTATGGAGGGTACAGGTTCAGGGCATATTTGTGTGGAGGTCTGCATTGGTACGTTCCAGTGTGACTGGGAGGTTATGGAGGGATACAGGTTCAGGGCATATTTGTGTGGAGTTCTGCAGTGGGACGTTACAGTGAGACATGATGTTATGGACGGGTACAGGTTCAGGGCACATTTGTTTGGAGTTCTGCATTGGTACGTTCCAGTGAGACATGGAGGTTATGGAGGGGTACAGGTTCAGGGCATATTTGTGTGGACTTCTGCATTGGTACGTTCCAGTGAGAAAGGGAGGTTATGGAGCGGTACAGGTTCAGGGCAAATTTGTGTGTAGTTCTGCATTGGTACGTACCAGTGAGACAGGGAGGTTATGGAGGGTACAGGTTCAGGGCATATTTGTGTGGAGTTCTGCAGTGGTACGTTCCACTGAGACAGGGAGGTTATGGAAGGGTACAGGTTCAGGGCATATTTGTGTGGAGTTCTGCAATGGTACGTTGCAGTGAGACAGTGAGGGTATGGAGGGTACAGGTTCAGGGCATATTTGTGTGGAGTTCTGCGTTGGGACGTTCCAGTGAGACAGGGAGGTTATGGACGGGTACAGGTTCAGGGCATATTTGTGTGGAGTTCTGCATTTATACGTTCCAGTGACACAGAGAGGTTATGGAGGAGTACAGGTTCAAGGCATATTTGTGTGGAGTTCTGCCATGGCACGTTCCAGTGAGACAGGGAGATTATGGACGGGTACAGGTTCAGGGCATATTTGTGTGGAGTTCTGCATTGGTACTTTCCAGTGAGACAGGGAGGTTATGGAAGGTACACGTTCAGGGCATATTTGTGAGGAGTTCTGCAGTGGAACGTTCCAGTGAGACAGGGAGGTTATGGACGGGTACAGGTTCAGGGAATATTTGTGTGAAGTTCTGCATTGGTACTTTCCATTGAGACAGGGAGGTTATGGAGGATACAGGTTCATGGCATATTTGTGTGGAATTCTGCAGTGGGACGTTCCAGTGAGACAGGGAGATTTTGGAGGGTACAGGTTCTGGGCATATTTGTGTGGAGTTCAGCAGTGGTACGTTCCCGTGAGACAAGGAGTTTATGGACGTGTACAGGTTCAGAGCATATTTGTGTGGAATTCTGCATTGGTACGTTCCAGTGAGACAGGAGGTTTTGGAGGGGTACAGGTTCAGGGCATATTTGTGTGGAGTTCTGCATTGGTACGTTCCAGTGAGACAGGGAGATTATGGAGGCATACTGGTTCAGGGCAAATTTGTGTGGAGTTATGCATTGGTACTTTCCAGTGAGACAAGGAGGTTATGGGCGGGTACAGGTTCAGGGCATATTTGTGTGGAATTCTGCATTGGTACGTTCCAGTGAGAAAGGGAGGTTATGGAGGGTACAGGTTAAGAGCATATTTGTGTGGAGTTCTGCATTGGTACGTTTCAGTGAGACAGGGAGGTTTTGGAGGGGTACAGGTTCAGGGTATATTTGTTTGGAGTTCTGCTTTGGTACGTTCCAGTGTGACTGGGAGGTTATGGAGGGGTACAGGTTCAGGGCATATTTGTTTGGAGTTCTGCATTGGTACGTTCCAGTGAGACAGGGAGGTTATGGAAGGTACACGTTCAGGGCATATTTGTGTGGAGTTCTGCAGTGGGACGTTCCAGTGAGACAGGGAGGTTATGGACGGGTACAGGATCAGGGCAGATTTGTGTGTAGTTCTGCATTGGTACGTTCCAGTGAGACAGGGAGGTTATGGAGGGGTACAGGTTCAGGGCATATTTCTGTGGAGTTCTGCATTGGTACGTTCCAGTGAGACAGGGAGGTTATGGAGGGTACAGGTTCAGGGCAAATTTGAGTGTATTTCTGCATTGGTACTTTCCAGTGAGACAGGGAGGTTAAGGTGGAGTACAGGTTCAGGGTATATTTGTGTGGATTTCTGCATTAGTACGTTCCAGTGAGACAGGGAGGTTATGGAGGTGTACAGGTTCAGGGCAAATTTGTGTGGAGTTCTGCATTGGTACATTCCAGTGAGACAAGGAGGTTCTGGGTGGGTACAGGTTCAGGGCATATTTGTTTGGAATTCTGCATAGGTAAGTTCCAGTGAGACAGAGAGGTTATGGAGGGTACAGGTTCAGGGCATATTTGTGTGGAGGTCTGCATTGGTACGTTCCAGTGAGATCGGGAGGTTATGGAGGGGTACAGGTTCAGGGTATATTTGTGTGGAGTTCTGCGTTGGTACGTTACAGTGTGACTGGGAGGTTATGGAGGGATACAGGTTCAGGGCATATTTGTGTGGAGTTCTGCAGTGGGACGTTACAGTGAGACATGAGGTTATGGACGGGTACAGGTTCAGGGCACATTTGTTTGGAGTTCTGCATTGGTACGTTCCAGTGAGACATGGAGGTTATGGAGGGGTACAGGTTCAGGGCATATTTGTGTGGACTTCTGCATTGGTACGTTCCAGTGAGAAAGGGAGGTTATGGAGGGGTACAAGTTCAGGGCAAATTTGTGTGTAGTTCTGCATTGGTACGTACCAGTGAGACAGGGAGGTTATGGAGGGTACAGGTTCAGGGCATATTTGTGTGGAGTTCTGCAGTGGTACGTTCCACTGAGACAGGGAGGTTATGGAAGGGTACAGGTTCAGGGCATATTTGTGTGGAGTTCTGCAATGGTACGTTGCAGTGAGACAGTGAGGGTATGGAGGGTACAGGTTCAGGGCATATTTGTGTGGAGTTCTGCGTTGGGACGTTCCAGTGAGACAGGGAGGTTATGGACGGGTACAGGTTCAGGGCATATTTGTGTGGAGTTCTGCATTGATACGTTCCAGTGACACAGAGAGGTTATGGAGGAGTACAGGTTCAAGGCATATTTGTGTGGAGTTCTGCCATGGCACGTTCCAGTGAGACAGGGAGATTATGGACGGGTACAGGTTCAGGGCATATTTGTGTGGAGTTCTGCATTGGTACTTTCCAGTGAGACAGGGAGGTTATGGAAGGTACACGTTCAGGGCATATTTGTGAGGAGTTCTGCAGTGGAACGTTCCAGTGAGACAGGGAGGTTATGGAGGGGTACAGGTTCAGGGCATATTTCTGTGGAGTTCTGCATTGGTACGTTCCAGTGAGACAGGGAGGTTATGGAGGGTACAGGTTCAGGGCAAATTTGTGTGTATTTCTGCATTGGTACTTTCCAGTGAGACAGGGAGGTTAAGGTGGAGTACAGGTTCAGGGTATATTTGTGTGGATTTCTGCATTAGTACGTTCCAGTGAGACAGGGAGGTTATGGAGGTGTACAGGTTCAGGTGCAAATTTGTGTGGAGTTCTGCATTGGTACATTCCAGTGAGACAAGGAGGTTCTGGGTAGGTACAGGTTCAGGGCATATTTGTTTGGAATACTGCATACGTAAGTTCCAGTGAGACAGGGAGGTTATGGAGGGTACAGGTTCAGGGCATATTTGTGTGGAGGTCTGCATTGGTACGTTCCAGTGACACAGAGAGGTTATGGAGGAGTACAGGTTCAAGGCATATTTGTGTGGAGTTCTGCCATGGCACGTTCCAGTGAGACAGGGAGATTATGGACGGGTACAGGTTCAGGGCATATTTGTGTGGAGTTCTGCATTGGTACTTTCCAGTGAGACAGGGAGGTTATGGAAGGTACACGTTCAGGGCATATTTGTGAGGAGTTCTGCAGTGGAACGTTCCAGTGAGACAGGGAGGTTATGGAGGGGTACAGGTTCAGGGCATATTTCTGTGGAGTTCTGCATTGGTACGTTCCAGTGAGACAGGGAGGTTATGGAGGGTACAGGTTCAGGGCAAATTTGTGTGTATTTCTGCATTGGTACTTTCCAGTGAGACAGGGAGGTTAAGGTGGAGTACAGGTTCAGGGTATATTTGTGTGGATTTCTGCATTAGTACGTTCCAGTGAGACAGGGAGGTTATGGAGGTGTACAGGTTCAGGTGCAAATTTGTGTGGAGTTCTGCATTGGTACATTCCAGTGAGACAAGGAGGTTCTGGGTAGGTACAGGTTCAGGGCATATTTGTTTGGAATACTGCATACGTAAGTTCCAGTGAGACAGGGAGGTTATGGAGGGTACAGGTTCAGGGCATATTTGTGTGGAGGTCTGCATTGGTACGTTCCAGTGTGACTGGGAGGTTATGGAGGGATACAGGTTCAGGGCATATTTGTGTGGAGTTCTGCAGTGGGACGTTCCAGTGAGAAAGGGAGGTTATGGAGGGGTACAGGTTCAGGGCAAATTTGTGTGTAGTTCTGCATTGGTACGTACCAGTGAGACAGGGAGGTTATGGAGGGTACAGGTTCAGGGCATATTTGTGTGGAGTTCTGCAGTGGTACGTTCCACTGAGACAGGGAGGTTATGGAAGGGTACAGGTTCAGGGCATATTTGTGTGGAGTTCTGCAATGGTACGTTGCAGTGAGACAGTGAGGGTATGGAGGGTACAGGTTCAGGGCATATTTCTGTGGAGTTCTGCGTTGGGACGTTCCAGTGAGACAGGGAGGTTATGGACGGGTACAGGTTCAGGGCATATTTGTGTGGAGTTCTGCATTGATACGTTCCAGTGACACAGAGAGGTTATGGAGGGGTACGGGTTCAAGGCATATTTGTGTGGAGTTCTGCATTGGTACTTTCCAGTGGGACAGGGAGGTTATGGAGGGTACCGGTTCATGGCATATTTTGTGTGGAATTCTGCAGTGTGACGTTCCAGTGAGTCAAGGAGTTTATGGACGTGTACAGGTTCAGAGCATATTTGTGTGGAATTCTGCATTGGTACGTTCCAGTGAGACAGGAGGTTTTGGAGGGGTACAGGTTCAGGGCATATTTGTGTGGTGTTCTGCAATGGTACGTTCCAGTGAGACAGCGAGGTTATGCACGGTACAGGTTCAGGGCATATTTGGGTGGAGTTCGGAATTGGTGCGTTCCAGTGAGACAGGGAGGTTATGGAGGGGTACAGGTTCAGGGCATATTTGTGTGGAGTTCTGCATTGGTACGTTCCAGTGAGATAGGGAGGTTATGGAGGGTACAGGTTCAGGGCAAATTTGAGTGTAGTTGTGCATTGGTACGTTCCAGTGAGACAGGGAGGTTAAGGTGGAGTACAGGTTCAGGGCATATTTGTGCGGATTTCTGCATTGGTACGTTCCAGTGAGACAGGGAGGTTATGGAGGAGTACAGGTTAAGGGCAAATTTGTGTGGAGTTCTCCTTTGGTACGTTCCAGTGAGACACGGAGGTAATGGACGGGTACAGGTTCTGGGCATATTTGTGTGGAGATCTGCATTGGTACTTTCCAGTGGGACAGGGAGGTTATGGAGGGTACCGGTTCATGGCATATTTTGTGTGGAATTCTGCAGTGGGACGTTCCAGTGAGACAGGGAGTTTATGGACGTGTACAGGTTCAGGGCATATTTGTGTGGAATTCTGCATTGGTACGTTCCAGTGAGACAGGAGGTTTTGGAGGGGTACAGGTTCAGGGCATATTTGTGTGGTGTTCTGCAATGGTACGTTCCAGTGAGACAGCGAGGTTATGCACGGTACAGGTTCAGGGCATATTTGAGTGGAGTTCGGAATTGGTACGTTCCAGTGAGACAGGGAGATTATGGAGGGTACAGGTTCAGGGCAAATTTGAGTGTAGTTGTGCATTGGTACGTTCCAGTGAGACAGGGAGGTTAAGGTGGGGTACAGGTTCAGGGCATATTTGTGTGGATTTCTGCATTGGTACGTTCCAGTGAGACAGGGAGGTTTTGGAGGGTACAGGTTCTGGGCATATTTGTGTGGAGTTCAGCAGTGGTACGTTCCCGTGAGACAAGGAGTTTATGGACGTGTACAGGTTCAGAGCATATTTGTGTGGAATTCTGCATTGGTACGTTCCAGTGAGACAGGAGGTTTTGGAGGGGTACAGTTTCAGGGCATATTTGTGTGGAGTTCTGCATTGGTACGTTCCAGTGAGACAGGGAGATTATGGAGGCATACTGGTTCAGGGCAAATTTGTGTGGAGTTATGCATTGGTACTTTCCAGTGAGACAAGGAGGTTATGGGCGGGTACAGGTTCAGGGCATATTTGTGTGGAATTCTGCATTGGTACGTTCCAGTGAGAAAGGGAGGTTATGGAGGGTACAGGTTCAGAGCATATTTGTGTGTAGTTCTGCATTTGTACGTTCCAGTGAGACAGGGAGGTTATGGAGGGGTACAGGTTCAGGGCATATTTCTGTGGAGTTCTGCATTGGTACGTTCCAGTGAGACAGGGAGGTTATGGAGGGTACAGGTTCAGGGCAAATTTGAGTGTATTTCTGCATTGGTACTTTCCAGTGAGACAGGGAGTTTAAGGTGGAGTACAGGTTCAGGGTATATTTGTGTGGATTTCTGCATTAGTACGTTCCAGTGAGACAGGGAGGTTATGGAGGTGTACAGGTTCAGGGCAAATTTGTGTGGAGTTCTGCATTGGTACATTCCAGTGAGACAAGGAGGTTCTGGGTGGGTAGAGGTTCAGGGCATATTTGTTTGGAATTCTGCATAGGTAAGTTCCAGTGAGACAGGGAGGTTATGGAGGGTACAGGTTCAGGGCATATTTGTGTGGAGGTCTGCATTGGTACGTTCCAGTGTGACTGGGAGGTTATGGAGGGATACAGGTTCAGGGCATATTTGTGTGGAGTTCTGCAGTGGGACGTTACAGTGAGACATGATGTTATGGACGGGTACAGGTTCAGGGCACATTTGTTTGGAGTTCTGCATTGGTACGTTCCAGTGAGACATGGAGGTTATGGAGGGGTACAGGTTCAGGGCATATTTGTGTGGACTTCTGCATTGGTACGTTCCAGTGAGAAAGGGAGGTTATGGAGCGGTACAGGTTCAGGGCAAATTTGTGTGTAGTTCTGCATTGGTACGTACCAGTGAGACAGGGAGGTTATGGAGGGTACAGGTTCAGGGCATATTTGTGTGGAGTTCTGCAGTGGTACGTTCCACTGAGACAGGGAGGTTATGGAAGGGTACAGGTTCAGGGCATATTTGTGTGGAGTTCTGCAATGGTACGTTGCAGTGAGACAGTGAGGGTATGGAGGGTACAGGTTCAGGGCATATTTGTGTGGAGTTCTGCGTTGGGACGTTCCAGTGAGACAGGGAGGTTATGGACGGGTACAGGTTCAGGGCATATTTGTGTGGAGTTCTGCATTTATACGTTCCAGTGACACAGAGAGGTTATGGAGGAGTACAGGTTCAAGGCATATTTGTGTGGAGTTCTGCCATGGCACGTTCCAGTGAGACAGGGAGATTATGGACGGGTACAGGTTCAGGGCATATTTGTGTGGAGTTCTGCATTGGTACTTTCCAGTGAGACAGGGAGGTTATGGAAGGTACACGTTCAGGGCATATTTGTGAGGAGTTCTGCAGTGGAACGTTCCAGTGAGACAGGGAGGTTATGGAGGGGTACAGGTTCAGGGCATATTTCTGTGGAGTTCTGCATTGGTACGTTCCACTGAGACAGGGAGGTTATGGAGGGTACAGGTTCAGGGCAAATTTGTGTGTATTTCTGCATTGGTACTTTCCAGTGAGACAGGGAGGTTAAGGTGGAGTACAGGTTCAGGGTATATTTGTGTGGAGGTCTGCATTGGTACGTTCCAGTGTGACTGGGAGGTTATGGAGGGATACAGGTTCAGGGCATATTTGTGTGGAGTTCTGCAGTGGGACGTTCCATTGAGAAAGGGAGGTTATGGAGGGGTACAGGTTCAGGGCAAATTTGTGTGTAGTTCTGCATTGGTACGTACCAGTGAGACAGGGAGGTTATGGAGGATACAGGTTCAGGGCATATTTGTGTGGAGTTCTGCAGTGGTACGTTCCACTGAGACAGGGAGGTTATGGAAGGGTACAGGTTCAGGGCATATTTGTGTGGAGTTCTGCAGTGGTACGTTCCACTGAGACAGGGAGGTTATGGAAGGGTACAGGTTCAGGGCATATTTGTGTGGAGTTCTGCATTTATACGTTCCAGTGAGACAGGGAGATTATGGAGGCATACTGGTTCAGGGCAAATTTGTGTGGAGTTATGCATTGGTACTTTCCAGTGAGACAAGGAGGTTATGGGCGGGTACAGGTTCAGGGCATATTTGTGTGGAATTCTGCATTGGTACGTTCCAGTGAGAAAGGGAGGTTATGGAGGGTACAGGTTCAGAGCATATTTGTGTGTAGTTCTGCATTTGTACGTTCCAGTGAGACAGGGAGGTTATGGAGGGGTACAGGTTCAGGGCATATTTCTGTGGAGTTCTGCATTGGTACGTTCCAGTGAGACAGGGAGGTTATGGAGGGTACAGGTTCAGGGCAAATTTGAGTGTATTTCTGCATTGGTACTTTCCAGTGAGACAGGGAGTTTAAGGTGGAGTACAGGTTCAGGGTATATTTGTGTGGATTTCTGCATTAGTACGTTCCAGTGAGACAGGGAGGTTATGGAGGTGTACAGGTTCAGGGCAAATTTGTGTGGAGTTCTGCATTGGTACATTCCAGTGAGACAAGGAGGTTCTGGGTGGGTAGAGGTTCAGGGCATATTTGTTTGGAATTCTGCATAGGTAAGTTCCAGTGAGACAGGGAGGTTATGGAGGGTACAGGTTCAGGGCATATTTGTGTGGAGGTCTGCATTGGTACGTTCCAGTGAGATCGGGAGGTTATGGAGGGGTACAGGTTCAGGGTATATTTGTGTGGAGTTCTGCGTTGGTACGTTCCAGTGTGACTGGGAGGTTATGCAGGGATACAGGTTCAGGGCATATTTGTGTGGAGTTCTGCAGTGGGACGTTACAGTGAGACATGAGGTTATGGACGGGTACAGGTTCAGGGCACATTTGTTTGGAGTTCTGCATTGGTACGTTCCAGTGAGACATGGAGGTTATGGAGGGGTACAGGTTCAGGGCATATTTGTGTGGACTTCTGCATTGGTACGTTCCAGTGAGAAAGGGAGGTTATGGAGGGGTACAGGTTCAGGGCAAATTTGTGTGTAGTTCTGCATTGGTACGTACCAGTGAGACAGGGAGGTTATGGAGGGTACAGGTTCAGGGCATATTTGTGTGGAGTTCTGCAGTGGTACGTTCCACTGAGACAGGGAGGTTATGGAAGGGTACAGGTTCAGGGCATATTTGTGTGGAGTTCTGCAATGGTACGTTGCAGTGAGACAGTGAGGGTATGGAGGGTACAGGTTCAGGGCATATTTCTGTGGAGTTCTGCGTTGGGACGTTCCAGTGAGACAGGGAGGTTATGGACGGGTACAGGTTCAGGGCATATTTGTGTGGAGTTCTGCATTGATACGTTCCAGTGACACAGAGAGGTTATGGAGGGGTACGGGTTCAAGGCATATTTGTGTGGAGTTCTGCATTGGTACTTTCCAGTGGGACAGGGAGGTTATGGAGGGTACCGGTTCATGGCATATTTTGTGTGGAATTCTGCAGTGTGACGTTCCAGTGAGTCAAGGAGTTTATGGACGTGTACAGGTTCAGAGCATATTTGTGTGGAATTCTGCATTGGTACGTTCCAGTGAGACAGGAGGTTTTGGAGGGGTACAGGTTCAGGGCATATTTGTGTGGTGTTCTGCAATGGTACGTTCCAGTGAGACAGCGAGGTTATGCACGGTACAGGTTCAGGGCATATTTGGGTGGAGTTCGGAATTGGTGCGTTCCAGTGAGACAGGGAGGTTATGGAGGGGTACAGGTTCAGGGCATATTTGTGTGGAGTTCTGCATTGGTACGTTCCAGTGAGATAGGGAGGTTATGGAGGGTACAGGTTCAGGGCAAATTTGAGTGTAGTTGTGCATTGGTACGTTCCAGTGAGACAGGGAGGTTAAGGTGGAGTACAGGTTCAGGGCATATTTGTGCGGATTTCTGCATTGGTACGTTCCAGTGAGACAGGGAGGTTATGGAGGAGTACAGGTTAAGGGCAAATTTGTGTGGAGTTCTCCTTTGGTACGTTCCAGTGAGACACGGAGGTAATGGACGGGTACAGGTTCTGGGCATATTTGTGTGGAGATCTGCATTGGTACTTTCCAGTGGGACAGGGAGGTTATGGAGGGTACCGGTTCATGGCATATTTTGTGTGGAATTCTGCAGTGGGACGTTCCAGTGAGACAGGGAGTTTATGGACGTGTACAGGTTCAGGGCATATTTGTGTGGAATTCTGCATTGGTACGTTCCAGTGAGACAGGAGGTTTTGGAGGGGTACAGGTTCAGGGCATATTTGTGTGGTGTTCTGCAATGGTACGTTCCAGTGAGACAGCGAGGTTATGCACGGTACAGGTTCAGGGCATATTTGAGTGGAGTTCGGAATTGGTACGTTCCAGTGAGACAGGGAGATTATGGAGGGTACAGGTTCAGGGCAAATTTGAGTGTAGTTGTGCATTGGTACGTTCCAGTGAGACAGGGAGGTTAAGGTGGGGTACAGGTTCAGGGCATATTTGTGTGGATTTCTGCATTGGTACGTTCCAGTGAGACAGGGAGGTTTTGGAGGGTACAGGTTCTGGGCATATTTGTGTGGAGTTCAGCAGTGGTACGTTCCCGTGAGACAAGGAGTTTATGGACGTGTACAGGTTCAGAGCATATTTGTGTGGAATTCTGCATTGGTACGTTCCAGTGAGACAGGAGGTTTTGGAGGGGTACAGTTTCAGGGCATATTTGTGTGGAGTTCTGCATTGGTACGTTCCAGTGAGACAGGGAGATTATGGAGGCATACTGGTTCAGGGCAAATTTGTGTGGAGTTATGCATTGGTACTTTCCAGTGAGACAAGGAGGTTATGGGCGGGTACAGGTTCAGGGCATATTTGTGTGGAATTCTGCATTGGTACGTTCCAGTGAGAAAGGGAGGTTATGGAGGGTACAGGTTCAGAGCATATTTGTGTGTAGTTCTGCATTTGTACGTTCCAGTGAGACAGGGAGGTTATGGAGGGGTACAGGTTCAGGGCATATTTCTGTGGAGTTCTGCATTGGTACGTTCCAGTGAGACAGGGAGGTTATGGAGGGTACAGGTTCAGGGCAAATTTGAGTGTATTTCTGCATTGGTACTTTCCAGTGAGACAGGGAGTTTAAGGTGGAGTACAGGTTCAGGGTATATTTGTGTGGATTTCTGCATTAGTACGTTCCAGTGAGACAGGGAGGTTATGGAGGTGTACAGGTTCAGGGCAAATTTGTGTGGAGTTCTGCATTGGTACATTCCAGTGAGACAAGGAGGTTCTGGGTGGGTAGAGGTTCAGGGCATATTTGTTTGGAATTCTGCATAGGTAAGTTCCAGTGAGACAGGGAGGTTATGGAGGGTACAGGTTCAGGGCATATTTGTGTGGAGGTCTGCATTGGTACGTTCCAGTGAGATCGGGAGGTTATGGAGGGGTACAGGTTCAGGGTATATTTGTGTGGAGTTCTGCGTTGGTACGTTCCAGTGTGACTGGGAGGTTATGGAGGGATACAGGTTCAGGGCATATTTGTGTGGAGTTCTGCAGTGGGACGTTACAGTGAGACATGAGGTTATGGACGGGTACAGGTTCAGGGCACATTTGTTTGGAGTTCTGCATTGGTACGTTCCAGTGAGACATGGAGGTTATGGAGGGGTACAGGTTCAGGGCATATTTGTGTGGACTTCTGCATTGGTACGTTCCAGTGAGAAAGGGAGTTTATGGAGGGGTACAGGTTCAGGGCAAATTTGTGTGTAGTTCTGCATTGGTACGTACCAGTGAGACAGGGAGGTTATGGAGGGTACAGGTTCAGGGCATATTTGTGTGGAGTTCTGCAGTGGTACGTTCCACTGAGACAGGGAGGTTATGGAAGGGTACAGGTTCAGGGCATATTTGTGTGGAGTTCTGCAATGGTACGTTGCAGTGAGACAGTGAGGGTATGGAGGGTACAGGTTCAGGGCATATTTGTGTGGAGTTCTGCGTTGGGACGTTCCAGTGAGACAGGGAGGTTATGGACGGGTACAGGTTCAGGGCATATTTGTGTGGAGTTCTGCATTTATACGTTCCAGTGACACAGAGAGGTTATGGAGGAGTACAGGTTCAAGGCATATTTGTGTGGAGTTCTGCCATGGCACGTTCCAGTGAGACAGGGAGATTATGGACGGGTACAGGTTCAGGGCATATTTGTGTGGAGTTCTGCATTGGTACTTTCCAGTGAGACAGGGAGGTTATGGAAGGTACACGTTCAGGGCATATTTGTGAGGAGTTCTGCAGTGGAACGTTCCAGTGAGACAGGGAGGTTATGGAGGGGTACAGGTTCAGGGCATATTTCTGTGGAGTTCTGCATTGGTACGTTCCACTGAGACAGGGAGGTTATGGAGGGTACAGGTTCAGGGCAAATTTGTGTGTATTTCTGCATTGGTACTTTCCAGTGAGACAGGGAGGTTAAGGTGGAGTACAGGTTCAGGGTATATTTGTGTGGAGGTCTGCATTGGTACGTTCCAGTGTGACTGGGAGGTTATGGAGGGATACAGGTTCAGGGCATATTTGTGTGGAGTTCTGCAGTGGGACGTTCCATTGAGAAAGGGAGGTTATGGAGGGGTACAGGTTCAGGGCAAATTTGTGTGTAGTTCTGCATTGGTACGTACCAGTGAGACAGGGAGGTTATGGAGGGTACAGGTTCAGGGCATATTTGTGTGGAGTTCTGCAGTGGTACGTTCCACTGAGACAGGGAGGTTATGGAAGGGTACAGGTTCAGGGCATATTTGTGTGGAGTTCTGCAGTGGTACGTTCCACTGAGACAGGGAGGTTATGGAAGGGTACAGGTTCAGGGCATATTTGTGTGGAGTTCTGCAATGGTACGTTGCAGTGAGACAGTGAGGGTATGGAGGGTACAGGTTCAGGGCATATTTGTGTGGAGTTCTGCGTTGGGACGTTCCAGTGAGACAGGGAGGTTATGGACGGGTACAGGTTCAGGGCATATTTGTGTGGAGTTCTGCATTTATACGTTCCAGTGAGACAGGGAGATTATGGAGGCATACTGGTTCAGGGCAAATTTGTGTGGAGTTATGCATTGGTACTTTCCAGTGAGACAAGGAGGTTATGGGCGGGTACAGGTTCAGGGCATATTTGTGTGGAATTCTGCATTGGTACGTTCCAGTGAGAAAGGGAGGTTATGGAGGGTACAGGTTCAGAGCATATTTGTGTGTAGTTCTGCATTTGTACGTTCCAGTGAGACAGGGAGGTTATGGAGGGGTAAAGGTTCAGGGCATATTTCTTTGGAGTTCTGCATTGGTACGTTCCAGTGAGACAGGGAGGTTATGGAGGGTACAGGTTCAGGGCAAATTTGAGTGTATTTCTGCATTGGTACTTTCCAGTGAGACAGGGAGTTTAAGGTGGAGTACAGGTTCAGGGTATATTTGTGTGGATTTCTGCATTAGTACGTTCCAGTGAGACAGGGAGGTTATGGAGGTGTACAGGTTCAGGGCAAATTTGTGTGGAGTTCTGCATTGGTACATTCCAGTGAGACAAGGAGGTTCTGGGTGGGTAGAGGTTCAGGGCATATTTGTTTGGAATTCTGCATAGGTAAGTTCCAGTGAGACAGGGAGGTTATGGAGGGTACAGGTTCAGGGCATATTTGTGTGGAGGTCTGCATTGGTACGTTCCAGTGAGATCGGGAGGTTATGGAGGGGTACAGGTTCAGGGTATATTTGTGTGGAGTTCTGCGTTGGTACGTTCCAGTGTGACTGGGAGGTTATGGAGGGATACAGGTTCAGGGCATATTTGTGTGGAGTTCTGCAGTGGGACGTTACAGTGAGACATGAGGTTATGGACGGGTACAGGTTCAGGGCACATTTGTTTGGAGTTCTGCATTGGTACGTTCCAGTGAGACATGGAGGTTATGGAGGGGTACAGGTTCAGGGCATATTTGTGTGGACTTCTGCATTGGTACGTTCCAGTGAGAAAGGGAGGTTATGGAGGGGTACAGGTTCAGGGCAAATTTGTGTGTAGTTCTGCATTGGTACGTACCAGTGAGACAGGGAGGTTATGGAGGGTACAGGTTCAGGGCATATTTGTGTGGAGTTCTGCAGTGGTACGTTCCACTGAGACAGGGAGGTTATGGAAGGGTACAGGTTCAGGGCATATTTGTGTGGAGTTCTGCAATGGTACGTTGCAGTGAGACAGTGAGGGTATGGAGGGTACAGGTTCAGGGCATATTTGTGTGGAGTTCTGCGTTGGGACGTTCCAGTGAGACAGGGAGGTTATGGACGGGTACAGGTTCAGGGCATATTTGTGTGGAGTTCTGCATTTATACGTTCCAGTGACACAGAGAGGTTATGGAGGAGTACAGGTTCAAGGCATATTTGTGTGGAGTTCTGCCATGGCACGTTCCAGTGAGACAGGGAGATTATGGACGGGTACAGGTTCAGGGCATATTTGTGTGTAGTTCTGCATTGGTACTTTCCAGTGAGACAGGGAGGTTATGGAAGGTACACGTTCAGGGCATATTTGTGAGGAGTTCTGCAGTGGAACGTTCCAGTGAGACAGGGAGGTTATGGAGGGGTACAGGTTCAGGGCATATTTCTGTGGAGTTCTGCATTGGTACGTTCCACTGAGACAGGGAGGTTATGGAGGGTACAGGTTCAGGGCAAATTTGTGTGTATTTCTGCATTGGTACTTTCCAGTGAGACAGGGAGGTTAAGGTGGAGTACAGGTTCAGGGTATATTTGTGTGGAGGTCTGCATTGGTACGTTCCAGTGTGACTGGGAGGTTATGGAGGGATACAGGTTCAGGGCATATTTGTGTGGAGTTCTGCAGTGGGACGTTCCATTGAGAAAGGGAGGTTATGGAGGGGTACAGGTTCAGGGCAAATTTGTGTGTAGTTCTGCATTGGTACGTACCAGTGAGACAGGGAGGTTATGGAGGGTACAGGTTCAGGGCATATTTGTGTGGAGTTCTGCAGTGGTACGTTCCACTGAGACAGGGAGGTTATGGAAGGGTACAGGTTCAGGGCATATTTGTGTGGAGGTCTGCAGTGGTACGTTCCACTGAGACAGGGAGGTTATGGAAGGGTACAGGTTCAGGGCATATTTGTGTGGAGTTCTGCAATGGTACGTTGCAGTGAGACAGTGAGGGTATGGAGGGTACAGGTTCAGGGCATATTTGTGTGGAGTTCTGCGTTGGGACGTTCCAGTGAGACAGGGAGGTTATGGACGGGTACAGGTTCAGGGCATATTTGTGTGGAGTTCTGCATTTATACGTTCCAGTGACACAGAGAGGTTATGGAGGAGTACAGGTTCAAGGCATATTTGTGTGGAGTTCTGCCATGGCACGTTCCAGTGAGACAGGGAGATTATGGACGGGTACAGGTTCAGGGCATATTTGTGTGGAGTTCTGCATTGGTACTTTCCAGTGAGACAGGGAGGTTATGGAAGGTACACGTTCAGGGCATATTTGTGAGGAGTTCTGCAGTGGAACGTTCCAGTGAGACAGGGAGGTTATGGAGGGGTACAGGTTCAGGGCATATTTCTGTGGAGTTCTGCATTGGTACGTTCCACTGAGACAGGGAGGTTATGGAGGGTACAGGTTCAGGGCAAATTTGTGTGTATTTCTGCATTGGTACTTTCCAGTGAGACAGGGAGGTTAAGGTGGAGTACAGGTTCAGGGTATATTTGTGTGGAGGTCTGCATTGGTACGTTCCAGTGTGACTGGGAGGTTATGGAGGGATACAGGTTCAGGGCATATTTGTGTGGAGTTCTGCAGTGGGACGTTCCATTGAGAAAGGGAGGTTATGGAGGGGTACAGGTTCAGGGCAAATTTGTGTGTAGTTCTGCATTGGTACGTACCAGTGAGACAGGGAGGTTATGGAGGGTACAGGTTCACGGCATATTTGTGTGGAGTTCTGCAGTGGTACGTTCCACTGAGACAGGGAGGTTATGGAAGGGTACAGGTTCAGGGCATATTTGTGTGGAGTTCTGCAATGGTACGTTGCAGTGAGACAGTGAGGGTATGGAGGGTACAGGTTCAGGGCATATTTCTGTGGAGTTCTGCGTTGGGACGTTCCAGTGAGACAGGGAGGTTATGGACGGGTACAGGTTCAGGGCATATTTGTGTGGAGTTCTGCATTGATACGTTCCAGTGACACAGAGAGGTTATGGAGGGGTACAGGTTCAAGGCATATTTGTGTGGAGTTCTGCATTGGTACTTTCCAGTGGGACAGGGAGGTTATGGAGGGTACCGGTTCATGGCATATTTTGTGTGGAATTCTGCAGTGTGACGTTCCAGTGAGACAAGGAGTTTATGGACGTGTACAGGTTCAGAGCATATTTGTGTGGAGTTCTGCATTGGTACGTTCCAGTGAGACAGGGACGTTATGGAGGGGTACAGGTTCAGGGCAAATTTGTGTGTAGTGCTGCATTAGTACGTTCCAGTGAGACAGGGAGGTTATGGAGGGTACAGGTTCAGGGCATATTTCTGTGGAGTTCTGCAGTGGTACGTTCCACTGAGACAGGGAGGTTATGGACGGGTACAGGTTCAGGGAATATTTGTGTGAAGTTCTGCATTGGAACTTTCCATTGAGACAGGGAGGTTATGGAGGATACATGTTCATGGCATATTTGTGTGGAATTCTGCAGTGGGACGTTCCAGTGAGACAGGGAGGTTTTGGAGGGTACAGGATCTGGGCATATTTGTGTGGAGTTCAGCAGTGGTACGTTCCCGTGAGACAAGGAGTTTATGGACGTGTACAGGTTCAGAGCATATTTGTGTGGAATTCTGCATTGGTACGTTCCAGTGAGACAGGAGGTTTTGGAGGGGTACAGGTTCAGGGCATATTTGTGTGGAGTTCTGCATTGGTACGTTCCAGTGAGACAGGGAGATTATGGAGGCATACTGGTTCAGGGCAAATTTGTGTGGAGTTATGCATTGGTACTTTCCAGTGAGACAAGGAGGTTATGGGCGGGTACAGGTTCAGGGCATATTTGTGTGGAATTCTGCATTGGTACGTTCCAGTGAGAAAGGGAGGTTATGGAGGGTACAGGTTCAGAGCATATTTGTGTGGAGTTCTGCATTGTTACGTTCCAGTGAGACAGGGAGGTTTTGGAGGGGTACAGGTTCAGGGTATATTTGTTTGGAGTTCTGCTTTGGTACGTTCCAGTGTGACTGGGAGGTTATGGAGGGGTACAGGTTCAGGGCATATTTGTTTGGAGTTCTGCATTGGTACGTTCCAGTGAGACAGGGAGGATAAGGTGGAGTACAGGTTCAGGGCATATTTGTGCGGATTTCTGCATTGGTACGTTCCAGTGAGACATGGAGGTTATGGAGGGGTACAGGTTAAGGGCAAATTTGTGTGGAGTTCTCCTTTGGTACGTTCCAGTGAGACAGGGAGGTTATGGACGTGTACAGGTTCTGGGCATATTTGTGTGGAGTTCTGCATTGGTACTTTCCAGTGGGACAGGGAGGTTATGGAGGGTACCGGTTCATGGCATATTTTGTGTGGAATTCTGCATTGGGACGTTCCAGTGAGACAGGGAGTTTATGGACGTGTACAGGTTCAGTGCATATTTGTGTGGAATTCTGCATTGGTACGTTCCAGTGAGACAGGATGTTTTGGAGGGGTACAGGTTCAGGGCATATTTGTGTGGTGTTCTGCAATGGTACGTTCCAGTGAGACAGCGAGGTTATGCACGGTACAGGTTCAGGGCATATTTGAGTGGAGTTCGGAATTGGTGCGTTCGAGTGAGACAGGGAGGATATGGAGGGGTACAGGTTCAGGGCATATTTGTGTGGAGTTCTGCATTGGTACGTTCCAGTGAGACAGGGAGATTATGGAGGGTACAGGTTCAGGGCAAATTTGAGTGTAGTTGTGCATTGGTACGTTCCAGTGAGACAGGGAGGTTAAGGTGGGGTACACGTTCAGGGCATATTTGTGTGGAGTTCTGCCTTGGTACGTTCCAGTGAGACAGGGAGGTTATGGAGCGGTACAGGTTCAGGGCAAATTTGTGTGGAGTTCTCCATTGGTACGTTCCAGTGAGACAGGGAGGTTATGGAGGGTACAGTTTCTGGGCATATTTGTGTGGAGTTCTGCAGTGGGACGTTCCAGTGAGACAGGGAGGTTATGGACGGGTACAGGTTCAGGGCATATTTGTGTAGAGTTCTGCATTGGTACGTTCCAGTGAGACAGGGAAGTTATGGAGGGGTACAGGTTCAGGGCATATTTGTGTGGAATTCTGCATTGGTACGTACCAGTGAGACAGGGAAGTTATGGAGGTGTACAGGTTCAGGGCAAATTTGTGTGGAGTTCTGCATTGGTACATTCCAGTGAGACAAGGAGGTCTGGGTGGGTAGAGGTTCAGCGCATATTTGTGTGGAATTCTGCATTGGTAAGTTCCAGTGAGACAGGGATGTTATGGAGGGTACAGGTTCAGGGCATATTTGTTTGGACGTCTGCATTGGTACGTTCCTTTGAGACAGGGAGGTTCTGGAGGGGTACAGGTTCAGGGTATATTTGTGTGGAATTCTGCGTTGGTACGTTCCAGTGTGACTGGGAGGTTATGGAGGGGTACAGGTTCAGGGCATATTTTTTTGGAGTTCTGCATTGGTACGTTCAAGTTAGACAGGGAAGTTATGGAGGGTACAGGTTCAGGGCATATTTGTGTGGAGATCTGCAGTGGGACGTTCCAGTGAGACATGAGGTTATGGACGGGTACAGGTTCAGGGCACACTTGTGTGGAGTTCTGCATTGGTACGTTCCAGTGAGACAGGAAGGTTATGGAGGGGTACAGGTTCAGGGCATATTTGTGTGGAGTTCTGCATTGGTACGTTCCAGTGAGACAGGGACGTTATGGAGGGTACAGGTTCAGGGCATATTTCTGTGGAGTTCTGCAGTGGTACGTTCCACTGAGACAGGGAGGTTATGGACGGGTACAGGTTCAGGGAATATTTGTGTGAAGTTCTGCATTGGTACTTTCCATTGAGACAGGGAGGTTATGGAGGATACAGGTTCATGGCATATTTGTGTGGAATTCTGCAGTGGGACGTTCCAGTGAGACAGGGAGGTTTTGGAGGGTACAGGTTCTGGGCATATTTGTGTGGAGTTCAGCAGTGGTACGTTCCCGTGAGACAAGGAGTTTATGGACGTGTACAGGTTCAGAGCATATTTGTGTGGAATTCTGCATTGGTACGTTCCAGTGAGACAGGAGGTTTTGGAGGGGTACAGGTTCAGGGCATATTTGTGTGGAGTTTTGCATTGGTACGTTCCAGTGAGACAGGGAGATTATGGAGGCATACTGGTTCAGGGCAAATTTGTGTGGAGTTATGCATTGGTACTTTCCAGTGAGACAAGGAGGTTATGGGCGGGTACAGGTTCAGGGCATATTTGTGTGGAATTCTGCATTGGTACGTTCCAGTGAGACAGGGAGGTTATGGAAGGTACACGTTCAGGGCATATTTGTGTGGAGTTCTGCAGTGGGACGTTCCAGTGAGACAGGGAGGTTATGGACGGGTACAGGATCAGGGCAGATTTGTGTGTAGTTCTGCATTGGTACGTTCCAGTGAGACAGGGAGGTTATGGAGGGGTACAGGTTCAGGGCATATTTCTGTGGAGTTCTGCATTGGTACGTTCCAGTGAGACAGGGAGGTTATGGAGGGTACAGGTTCAGGGCAAATTTGAGTGTATTTCTGCATTGGTACTTTCCAGTGAGACAGGGAGGTTAAGGTGGAGTACAGGTTCAGGGTATATTTGTGTGGATTTCTGCATTAGTACGTTCCAGTGAGACAGGGAGGTTATGGAGGTGTACAGGTTCAGGGCAAATTTGTGTGGAGTTCTGCATTGGTACATTCCAGTGAGACAAGGAGGTTCTGGGTGGGTACAGGTTCAGGGCATATTTGTTTGGAATTCTGCATAGGTAAGTTCCAGTGAGACAGGGAGGTTATGGAGGGTACAGGTTCAGGGCATATTTGTGTGGAGGTCTGCATTGGTACGTTCCAGTGAGATCGGGAGGTTATGGAGGGGTACAGGTTCAGGGTATATTTGTGTGGAGTTCTGCGTTGGTACGTTCCAGTGTGACTGGGAGGTTATGGAGGGATACAGGTTCAGGGTTTATTTGTGTGGAGTTCTGCAGTGGGACGTTACAGTGAGACATGAGGTTATGGACGGGTACAGGTTCAGGGCACATTTGTTTGGAGTTCTGCATTGGTACGTTCCAGTGAGACATGGAGGTTATGGAGGGGTACAGGTTCAGGGCATATTTGTGTGGACTTCTGCATTGGTACGTTCCAGTGAGAAAGGGAGGTTATGGAGGGCTACAGGTTCAGGGCAAATTTGTGTGTAGTTCTGCATTGGTACGTACCAGTGAGACAGGGAGGTTATGGAGGGTACAGGTTCAGGGCATATTTGTGTGGAGTTCTGCAGTGGTACGTTCCACTGAGACAGGGAGGTTATGGAAGGGTACAGGTTCAGGGCATATTTGTGTGGAGTTCTGCAATGGTACGTTGCAGTGAGACAGTGAGGGGTTGGAGGGTACAGGTTCAGGGCATATTTGTGTGGAGTTCTGCGTTGGGACGTTCCAGTGAGACAGGGAGGTTATGGACGGGTACAGGTTCAGGGCATATTTGTGTGGAGTTCTGCATTGATACGTTCCAGTGACACAGAGAGGTTATGGAGGAGTACAGGTTCAAGGCATATTTGTGTGGAGTTCTGCCATGGCACGTTCCAGTGAGACAGGGAGATTATGGACGGGTACAGGTTCAGGGCATATTTGTGTGGAGTTCTGCATTGGTACTTTCCAGTGAGACAGGGAGGTTATGGAAGGTACACGTTCAGGGCATATTTGTGAGGAGTTCTGCAGTGGAACGTTCCAGTGAGACAGGGAGGTTATGGAGGGGTACAGGTTCAGGGCATATTTCTGTGGAGTTCTGCATTGGTACGTTCCAGTGAGACAGGGAGGTTATGGAGGGTACAGGTTCAGGGCAAATTTGTGTGTATTTCTGCATTGGTACTTTCCAGTGAGACAGGGAGGTTAAGGTGGAGTACAGGTTCAGGGTATATTTGTGTGGATTTCTGCATTAGTACGTTCCAGTGAGACAGGGAGGTTATGGAGGTGTACAGGTTCAGGTACAAATTTGTGTGGAGTTCTGCATTGGTACATTCCAGTGAGACAAGGAGGTTTTGGGTGGGTACAGGTTCAGGGCATATTTGTTTGGAATACTGCATAGGTAAGTTCCAGTGAGACAGGGAGGTTATGGAGGGTACAGGTTCAGGGCATATTTGTGTGGAGGTCTGCATTGGTACGTTCCAGTGTGACTGGGAGGTTATGGAGGGATACAGTTTCAGGGCATATTTGTGTGGAGTTCTGCAGTGGGACGTTCCAGTGAGAAAGGGAGGTTATGGAGGGGTACAGGTTCAGGGCAAATTTGTGTGTAGTTCTGCATTGGTACGTACCAGTGAGACAGGGAGGTTATGGAGGGTACAGGTTCAGGGCATATTTGTGTGGAGTTCTGCAGTGGTACGTTCCACTGAGACAGGGAGGTTATGGAAGGGTACAGGTTCAGGGCATATTTGTGTGGAGTTCTGCAATGGTACGTTGCAGTGAGACAGTGAGGGTATGGAGGGTACAGGTTCAGGGCATATTTCTGTGGAGTTCTGCGTTGGGACGTTCCAGTGAGACAGGGAGGTTATGGACGGGTACAGGTTCAGGGCATATTTGTGTGGAGTTCTGCATTGATACGTTCCAGTGACACAGAGAGGTTATGGAGGGGTACAGGTTCAAGGCATATTTGTGTGGAGTTCTGCATTGGTACTTTCCAGTGGGACAGGGAGGTTATGGAGGGTACCGGTTCATGGCATATTTTGTGTGGAATTCTGCAGTGTGACGTTCCAGTGAGTCAAGGAGTTTATGGACGTGTACAGGTTCAGAGCATATTTGTGTGGAATTCTGCATTGGTACGTTCCAGTGAGACAGGAGGTTTTGGAGGGGTACAGGTTCAGGGCATATTTGTGTGGTGTTCTGCAATGGTACGTTCCAGTGAGACAGCGAGGTTATGGACGGGTACAGGTTCAGGGAATATTTGTGTGAAGTTCTGCATTGGAACTTTCCATTGAGACAGGGTGGTTATGGAGGATACATGTTCATGGCATATTTGTGTGGAATTCTGCAGTGGGACGTTCCAGTGAGACAGGGAGGTTTTGGAGGGTACAGGATCTGGGCATATTTGTGTGGAGTTCAGCAGTGGTACGTTCCCGTGAGACAAGGAGTTTATGGACGTGTACAGGTTCAGAGCATATTTGTGTGGAATTCTGCATTGGTACGTTCCAGTGAGACAGGAGGTTTTGGAGGGGTACAGGTTCAGGGCATATTTGTGTGGAGTTCTGCATTGGTACGTTCCAGTGAGACAGGGAGATTATGGAGGCATACTGGTTCAGGGCAAATTTGTGTGGAGTTATGCATTGGTACTTTCCAGTGAGACAAGGAGGTTATGGGCGGGTACAGGTTCAGGGCATATTTGTGTGGAATTCTGCATTGGTACGTTCCAGTGAGAAAGGGAGGTTATGGAGGGTACAGGTTCAGAGCATATTTGTGTGGAGTTCTGCATTGTTACGTTCCAGTGAGACAGGGAGGTTTTGGAGGGGTACAGGTTCAGGGTATATTTGTTTGGAGTTCTGCTTTGGTACGTTCCAGTGTGACTGGGAGGTTATGGAGGGGTACAGGTTCAGGGCATATTTGTTTGGAGTTCTGCATTGGTACGTTCCAGTGAGACAGGGAGGATAAGGTGGAGTACAGGTTCAGGGCATATTTGTGCGGATTTCTGCATTGGTACGTTCCAGTGAGACATGGAGGTTATGGAGGGGTACAGGTTAAGGGCAAATTTGTGTGGAGTTCTCCTTTGGTACGTTCCAGTGAGACAGGGAGGTTATGGACGGGTACAGGTTCTGGGCATATTTGTGTGGAGTTCTGCATTGGTACTTTCCAGTGGGACAGGGAGGTTATGGAGGGTACCGGTTCATGGCATATTTTGTGTGGAATTCTGCATTGGGACGTTCCAGTGAGACAGGGAGTTTATGGACGTGTACAGGTTCAGTGCATATTTGTGTGGAATTCTGCATTGGTACGTTCCAGTGAGACAGGATGTTTTGGAGGGGTACAGGTTCAGGGCATATTTGTGTGGTGTTCTGCAATGGTACGTTCCAGTGAGACAGCGAGGTTATGCACGGTACAGGTTCAGGGCATATTTGAGTGGAGTTCGGAATTGGTGCGTTCGAGTGAGACAGGGAGGATATGGAGGGGTACAGGTTCAGGGCATATTTGTGTGGAGTTCTGCATTGGTACGTTCCAGTGAGACAGGGAGATTATGGAGGGTACAGGTTCAGGGCAAATTTGAGTGTAGTTGTGCATTGGTACGTTCCAGTGAGACAGGGAGGTTAAGGTGGGGTACACGTTCAGGGCATATTTGTGTGGAGTTCTGCCTTGGTACGTTCCAGTGAGACAGGGAGGTTATGGAGCGGTACAGGTTCAGGGCAAATTTGTGTGGAGTTCTCCATTGGTACGTTCCAGTGAGACAGGGAGGTTATGGAGGGTACAGTTTCTGGGCATATTTGTGTGGAGTTCTGCAGTGGGACGTTCCAGTGAGACAGGGAGGTTATGGACGGGTACAGGTTCAGGGCATATTTGTGTAGAGTTCTGCATTGGTACGTTCCAGTGAGACAGGGAAGTTATGGAGGGGTACAGGTTCAGGGCATATTTGTGTGGAATTCTGCATTGGTACGTACCAGTGAGACAGGGAAGTTATGGAGGTGTACAGGTTCAGGGCAAATTTGTGTGGAGTTCTGCATTGGTACATTCCAGTGAGACAAGGAGGTCTGGGTGGGTAGAGGTTCAGCGCATATTTGTGTGGAATTCTGCATTGGTAAGTTCCAGTGAGACAGGGATGTTATGGAGGGTACAGGTTCAGGGCATATTTGTTTGGACGTCTGCATTGGTACGTTCCTTTGAGACAGGGAGGTTCTGGAGGGGTACAGGTTCAGGGTATATTTGTGTGGAATTCTGCGTTGGTACGTTCCAGTGTGACTGGGAGGTTATGGAGGGGTACAGGTTCAGGGCATATTTTTTTGGAGTTCTGCATTGGTACGTTCAAGTTAGACAGGGAAGTTATGGAGGGTACAGGTTCAGGGCATATTTGTGTGGAGATCTGCAGTGGGACGTTCCAGTGAGACATGAGGTTATGGACGGGTACAGGTTCAGGGCACACTTGTGTGGAGTTCTGCATTGGTACGTTCCAGTGAGACAGGAAGGTTATGGAGGGGTACAGGTTCAGGGCATATTTGTGTGGAGTTCTGCATTGGTACGTTCCAGTGAGACAGGGACGTTATGGAGGGTACAGGTTCAGGGCATATTTCTGTGGAGTTCTGCAGTGGTACGTTCCACTGAGACAGGGAGGTTATGGACGGGTACAGGTTCAGGGAATATTTGTGTGAAGTTCTGCATTGGTACTTTCCATTGAGACAGGGAGGTTATGGAGGATACAGGTTCATGGCATATTTGTGTGGAATTCTGCAGTGGGACGTTCCAGTGAGACAGGGAGGTTTTGGAGGGTACAGGTTCTGGGCATATTTGTGTGGAGTTCAGCAGTGGTACGTTCCCGTGAGACAAGGAGTTTATGGACGTGTACAGGTTCAGAGCATATTTGTGTGGAATTCTGCATTGGTACGTTCCAGTGAGACAGGAGGTTTTGGAGGGGTACAGGTTCAGGGCATATTTGTGTGGAGTTTTGCATTGGTACGTTCCAGTGAGACAGGGAGATTATGGAGGCATACTGGTTCAGGGCAAATTTGTGTGGAGTTATGCATTGGTACTTTCCAGTGAGACAAGGAGGTTATGGGCGGGTACAGGTTCAGGGCATATTTGTGTGGAATTCTGCATTGGTACGTTCCAGTGAGACAGGGAGGTTATGGAAGGTACACGTTCAGGGCATATTTGTGTGGAGTTCTGCAGTGGGACGTTCCAGTGAGACAGGGAGGTTATGGACGGGTACAGGATCAGGGCAGATTTGTGTGTAGTTCTGCATTGGTACGTTCCAGTGAGACAGGGAGGTTATGGAGGGGTACAGGTTCAGGGCATATTTCTGTGGAGTTCTGCATTGGTACGTTCCAGTGAGACAGGGAGGTTATGGAGGGTACAGGTTCAGGGCAAATTTGAGTGTATTTCTGCATTGGTACTTTCCAGTGAGACAGGGAGGTTAAGGTGGAGTACAGGTTCAGGGTATATTTGTGTGGATTTCTGCATTAGTACGTTCCAGTGAGACAGGGAGGTTATGGAGGTGTACAGGTTCAGGGCAAATTTGTGTGGAGTTCTGCATTGGTACATTCCAGTGAGACAAGGAGGTTCTGGGTGGGTACAGGTTCAGGGCATATTTGTTTGGAATTCTGCATAGGTAAGTTCCAGTGAGACAGGGAGGTTATGGAGGGTACAGGTTCAGGGCATATTTGTGTGGAGGTCTGCATTGGTACGTTCCAGTGAGATCGGGAGGTTATGGAGGGGTACAGGTTCAGGGTATATTTGTGTGGAGTTCTGCGTTGGTACGTTCCAGTGTGACTGGGAGGTTATGGAGGGATACAGGTTCAGGGTTTATTTGTGTGGAGTTCTGCAGTGGGACGTTACAGTGAGACATGAGGTTATGGACGGGTACAGGTTCAGGGCACATTTGTTTGGAGTTCTGCATTGGTACGTTCCAGTGAGACATGGAGGTTATGGAGGGGTACAGGTTCAGGGCATATTTGTGTGGACTTCTGCATTGGTACGTTCCAGTGAGAAAGGGAGGTTATGGAGGGCTACAGGTTCAGGGCAAATTTGTGTGTAGTTCTGCATTGGTACGTACCAGTGAGACAGGGAGGTTATGGAGGGTACAGGTTCAGGGCATATTTGTGTGGAGTTCTGCAGTGGTACGTTCCACTGAGACAGGGAGGTTATGGAAGGGTACAGGTTCAGGGCATATTTGTGTGGAGTTCTGCAATGGTACGTTGCAGTGAGACAGTGAGGGGTTGGAGGGTACAGGTTCAGGGCATATTTGTGTGGAGTTCTGCGTTGGGACGTTCCAGTGAGACAGGGAGGTTATGGACGGGTACAGGTTCAGGGCATATTTGTGTGGAGTTCTGCATTGATACGTTCCAGTGACACAGAGAGGTTATGGAGGAGTACAGGTTCAAGGCATATTTGTGTGGAGTTCTGCCATGGCACGTTCCAGTGAGACAGGGAGATTATGGACGGGTACAGGTTCAGGGCATATTTGTGTGGAGTTCTGCATTGGTACTTTCCAGTGAGACAGGGAGGTTATGGAAGGTACACGTTCAGGGCATATTTGTGAGGAGTTCTGCAGTGGAACGTTCCAGTGAGACAGGGAGGTTATGGAGGGGTACAGGTTCAGGGCATATTTCTGTGGAGTTCTGCATTGGTACGTTCCAGTGAGACAGGGAGGTTATGGAGGGTACAGGTTCAGGGCAAATTTGTGTGTATTTCTGCATTGGTACTTTCCAGTGAGACAGGGAGGTTAAGGTGGAGTACAGGTTCAGGGTATATTTGTGTGGATTTCTGCATTAGTACGTTCCAGTGAGACAGGGAGGTTATGGAGGTGTACAGGTTCAGGTACAAATTTGTGTGGAGTTCTGCATTGGTACATTCCAGTGAGACAAGGAGGTTTTGGGTGGGTACAGGTTCAGGGCATATTTGTTTGGAATACTGCATAGGTAAGTTCCAGTGAGACAGGGAGGTTATGGAGGGTACAGGTTCAGGGCATATTTGTGTGGAGGTCTGCATTGGTACGTTCCAGTGTGACTGGGAGGTTATGGAGGGATACAGTTTCAGGGCATATTTGTGTGGAGTTCTGCAGTGGGACGTTCCAGTGAGAAAGGGAGGTTATGGAGGGGTACAGGTTCAGGGCAAATTTGTGTGTAGTTCTGCATTGGTACGTACCAGTGAGACAGGGAGGTTATGGAGGGTACAGGTTCAGGGCATATTTGTGTGGAGTTCTGCAGTGGTACGTTCCACTGAGACAGGGAGGTTATGGAAGGGTACAGGTTCAGGGCATATTTGTGTGGAGTTCTGCAATGGTACGTTGCAGTGAGACAGTGAGGGTATGGAGGGTACAGGTTCAGGGCATATTTCTGTGGAGTTCTGCGTTGGGACGTTCCAGTGAGACAGGGAGGTTATGGACGGGTACAGGTTCAGGGCATATTTGTGTGGAGTTCTGCATTGATACGTTCCAGTGACACAGAGAGGTTATGGAGGGGTACAGGTTCAAGGCATATTTGTGTGGAGTTCTGCATTGGTACTTTCCAGTGGGACAGGGAGGTTATGGAGGGTACCGGTTCATGGCATATTTTGTGTGGAATTCTGCAGTGTGACGTTCCAGTGAGTCAAGGAGTTTATGGACGTGTACAGGTTCAGAGCATATTTGTGTGGAATTCTGCATTGGTACGTTCCAGTGAGACAGGAGGTTTTGGAGGGGTACAGGTTCAGGGCATATTTGTGTGGTGTTCTGCAATGGTACGTTCCAGTGAGACAGCGAGGTTATGGACGGGTACAGGTTCAGGGAATATTTGTGTGAAGTTCTGCATTGGAACTTTCCATTGAGACAGGGAGGTTATGGAGGATACATGTTCATGGCATATTTGTGTGGAATTCTGCAGTGGGACGTTCCAGTGAGACAGGGAGGTTTTGGAGGGTACAGGATCTGGGCATATTTGTGTGGAGTTCAGCAGTGGTACGTTCCCGTGAGACAAGGAGTTTATGGACGTGTACAGGTTCAGAGCATATTTGTGTGGAATTCTGCATTGGTACGTTCCAGTGAGACAGGAGGTTTTGGAGGGGTACAGGTTCAGGGCATATTTGTGTGGAGTTCTGCATTGGTACGTTCCAGTGAGACAGGGAGATTATGGAGGCATACTGGTTCAGGGCAAATTTGTGTGGAGTTATGCATTGGTACTTTCCAGTGAGACAAGGAGGTTATGGGCGGGTACAGGTTCAGGGCATATTTGTGTGGAATTCTGCATTGGTACGTTCCAGTGAGAAAGGGAGGTTATGGAGGGTACAGGTTCAGAGCATATTTGTGTGGAGTTCTGCATTGTTACGTTCCAGTGAGACAGGGAGGTTTTGGAGGGGTACAGGTTCAGGGTATATTTGTTTGGAGTTCTGCTTTGGTACGTTCCAGTGTGACTGGGAGGTTATGGAGGGGTACAGGTTCAGGGCATATTTGTTTGGAGTTCTGCATTGGTACGTTCCAGTGAGACAGGGAGGATAAGGTGGAGTACAGGTTCAGGGCATATTTGTGCGGATTTCTGCATTGGTACGTTCCAGTGAGACATGGAGGTTATGGAGGGGTACAGGTTAAGGGCAAATTTGTGTGGAGTTCTCCTTTGGTACGTTCCAGTGAGACAGGGAGGTTATGGACGGGTACAGGTTCTGGGCATATTTGTGTGGAGTTCTGCATTGGTACTTTCCAGTGGGACAGGGAGGTTATGGAGGGTACCGGTTCATGGCATATTTTGTGTGGAATTCTGCATTGGGACGTTCCAGTGAGACAGGGAGTTTATGGACGTGTACAGGTTCAGTGCATATTTGTGTGGAATTCTGCATTGGTACGTTCCAGTGAGACAGGATGTTTTGGAGGGGTACAGGTTCAGGGCATATTTGTGTGGTGTTCTGCAATGGTACGTTCCAGTGAGACAGCGAGGTTATGCACGGTACAGGTTCAGGGCATATTTGAGTGGAGTTCGGAATTGGTGCGTTCGAGTGAGACAGGGAGGATATGGAGGGGTACAGGTTCAGGGCATATTTGTGTGGAGTTCTGCATTGGTACGTTCCAGTGAGACAGGGAGATTATGGAGGGTACAGGTTCAGGGCATATTTGTGTGGAGTTCTGCATTGGTACGTTCCAGTGAGACAGGGAGATTATGGAGGGTACAGGTTCAGGGCAAATTTGAGTGTAGTTGTGCATTGGTACGTTCCAGTGAGACAGGGAGGTTAAGGTGGGGTACACGTTCAGGGCATATTTGTGTGGAGTTCTGCCTTGGTACGTTCCAGTGAGACAGGGAGGTTATGGAGCGGTACAGGTTCAGGGCAAATTTGTGTGGAGTTCTCCATTGGTACGTTCCAGTGAGACAGGGAGGTTATGGAGGGTACAGTTTCTGGGCATATTTGTGTGGAGTTCTGCAGTGGGACGTTCCAGTGAGACAGGGAGGTTATGGACGGGTACAGGTTCAGGGCATATTTGTGTAGAGTTCTGCATTGGTACGTTCCAGTGAGACAGGGAAGTTATGGAGGGGTACAGGTTCAGGGCATATTTGTGTGGAATTCTGCATTGGTACGTACCAGTGAGACAGGGAAGTTATGGAGGTGTACAGGTTCAGGGCAAATTTGTGTGGAGTTCTGCATTGGTACATTCCAGTGAGACAAGGAGGTCTGGGTGGGTAGAGGTTCAGCGCATATTTGTGTGGAATTCTGCATTGGTAAGTTCCAGTGAGACAGGGATGTTATGGAGGGTACAGGTTCAGGGCATATTTGTTTGGACGTCTGCATTGGTACGTTCCTTTGAGACAGGGAGGTTCTGGAGGGGTACAGGTTCAGGGTATATTTGTGTGGAATTCTGCGTTGGTACGTTCCAGTGTGACTGGGAGGTTATGGAGGGGTACAGGTTCAGGGCATATTTTTTTGGAATTCTGCATTGGTACGTTCAAGTTAGACAGGGAAGTTATGGAGGGTACAGGTTCAGGGCATATTTGTGTGGAGATCTGCAGTGGGACGTTCCAGTGAGACATGAGGTTATGGACGGGTACAGGTTCAGGGCACACTTGTGTGGAGTTCTGCATTGGTACGTTCCAGTGAGACAGGAAGGTTATGGAGGGGTACAGGTTCAGGGCATATTTGTGTGGAGTTCTGCATTGGTACGTTCCAGTGAGACAGGGACGTTATGGAGGGTACAGGTTCAGGGCATATTTCTGTGGAGTTCTGCAGTGGTACGTTCCACTGAGACAGGGAGGTTATGGACGGGTACAGGTTCAGGGAATATTTGTGTGAAGTTCTGCATTGGTACTTTCCATTGAGACAGGGAGGTTATGGAGGATACAGGTTCATGGCATATTTGTGTGGAATTCTGCAGTGGGACGTTCCAGTGAGACAGGGAGGTTTTGGAGGGTACAGGTTCTGGGCATATTTGTGTGGAGTTCAGCAGTGGTACGTTCCCGTGAGACAAGGAGTTTATGGACGTGTACAGGTTCAGAGCATATTTGTGTGGAATTCTGCATTGGTACGTTCCAGTGAGACAGGAGGTTTTGGAGGGGTACAGGTTCAGGGCATATTTGTGTGGAGTTTTGCATTGGTACGTTCCAGTGAGACAGGGAGATTATGGAGGCATACTGGTTCAGGGCAAATTTGTGTGGAGTTATGCATTGGTACTTTCCAGTGAGACAAGGAGGTTATGGGCGGGTACAGGTTCAGGGCATATTTGTGTGGAATTCTGCATTGGTACGTTCCAGTGAGACAGGGAGGTTATGGAAGGTACACGTTCAGGGCATATTTGTGTGGAGTTCTGCAGTGGGACGTTCCAGTGAGACAGGGAGGTTATGGACGGGTACAGGATCAGGGCAGATTTGTGTGTAGTTCTGCATTGGTACGTTCCAGTGAGACAGGGAGGTTATGGAGGGGTACAGGTTCAGGGCATATTTCTGTGGAGTTCTGCATTGGTACGTTCCAGTGAGACAGGGAGGTTATGGAGGGTACAGGTTCAGGGCAAATTTGAGTGTATTTCTGCATTGGTACTTTCCAGTGAGACAGGGAGGTTAAGGTGGAGTACAGGTTCAGGGTATATTTGTGTGGATTTCTGCATTAGTACGTTCCAGTGAGACAGGGAGGTTATGGAGGTGTACAGGTTCAGGGCAAATTTGTGTGGAGTTCTGCATTGGTACATTCCAGTGAGACAAGGAGGTTCTGGGTGGGTACAGGTTCAGGGCATATTTGTTTGGAATTCTGCATAGGTAAGTTCCAGTGAGACAGGGAGGTTATGGAGGGTACAGGTTCAGGGCATATTTGTGTGGAGGTCTGCATTGGTACGTTCCAGTGAGATCGGGAGGTTATGGAGGGGTACAGGTTCAGGGTATATTTGTGTGGAGTTCTGCGTTGGTACGTTCCAGTGTGACTGGGAGGTTATGGAGGGATACAGGTTCAGGGTTTATTTGTGTGGAGTTCTGCAGTGGGACGTTACAGTGAGACATGAGGTTATGGACGGGTACAGGTTCAGGGCACATTTGTTTGGAGTTCTGCATTGGTACGTTCCAGTGAGACATGGAGGTTATGGAGGGGTACAGGTTCAGGGCATATTTGTGTGGACTTCTGCATTGGTACGTTCCAGTGAGAAAGGGAGGTTATGGAGGGCTACAGGTTCAGGGCAAATTTGTGTGTAGTTCTGCATTGGTACGTACCAGTGAGACAGGGAGGTTATGGAGGGTACAGGTTCAGGGCATATTTGTGTGGAGTTCTGCAGTGGTACGTTCCACTGAGACAGGGAGGTTATGGAAGGGTACAGGTTCAGGGCATATTTGTGTGGAGTTCTGCAATGGTACGTTGCAGTGAGACAGTGAGGGGTTGGAGGGTACAGGTTCAGGGCATATTTGTGTGGAGTTCTGCGTTGGGACGTTCCAGTGAGACAGGGAGGTTATGGACGGGTACAGGTTCAGGGCATATTTGTGTGGAGTTCTGCATTGATACGTTCCAGTGACACAGAGAGGTTATGGAGGAGTACAGGTTCAAGGCATATTTGTGTGGAGTTCTGCCATGGCACGTTCCAGTGAGACAGGGAGATTATGGACGGGTACAGGTTCAGGGCATATTTGTGTGGAGTTCTGCATTGGTACTTTCCAGTGAGACAGGGAGGTTATGGAAGGTACACGTTCAGGGCATATTTGTGAGGAGTTCTGCAGTGGAACGTTCCAGTGAGACAGGGAGGTTATGGAGGGGTACAGGTTCAGGGCATATTTCTGTGGAGTTCTGCATTGGTACGTTCCAGTGAGACAGGGAGGTTAAGGTGGAGTACAGGTTCAGGGTATATTTGTGTGGATTTCTGCATTAGTACGTTCCAGTGAGACAGGGAGGTTATGGAGGTGTACAGGTTCAGGTACAAATTTGTGTGGAGTTCTGCATTGGTACATTCCAGTGAGACAAGGAGGTTTTGGGTGGGTACAGGTTCAGGGCATATTTGTTTGGAATACTGCATAGGTAAGTTCCAGTGAGACAGGGAGGTTATGGAGGGTACAGGTTCAGGGCATATTTGTGTGGAGGTCTGCATTGGTACGTTCCAGTGTGACTGGGAGGTTATGGAGGGATACAGTTTCAGGGCATATTTGTGTGGAGTTCTGCAGTGGGACGTTCCAGTGAGAAAGGGAGGTTATGGAGGGGTACAGGTTCAGGGCAAATTTGTGTGTAGTTCTGCATTGGTACGTACCAGTGAGACAGGGAGGTTATGGAGGGTACAGGTTCAGGGCATATTTGTGTGGAGTTCTGCAGTGGTACGTTCCACTGAGACAGGGAGGTTATGGAAGGGTACAGGTTCAGGGCATATTTGTGTGGAGTTCTGCAATGGTACGTTGCAGTGAGACAGTGAGGGTATGGAGGGTACAGGTTCAGGGCATATTTCTGTGGAGTTCTGCGTTGGGACGTTCCAGTGAGACAGGGAGGTTATGGACGGGTACAGGTTCAGGGCATATTTGTGTGGAGTTCTGCATTGATACGTTCCAGTGACACAGAGAGGTTATGGAGGGGTACAGGTTCAAGGCATATTTGTGTGGAGTTCTGCATTGGTACTTTCCAGTGGGACAGGGAGGTTATGGAGGGTACCGGTTCATGGCATATTTTGTGTGGAATTCTGCAGTGTGACGTTCCAGTGAGTCAAGGAGTTTATGGACGTGTACAGGTTCAGAGCATATTTGTGTGGAATTCTGCATTGGTACGTTCCAGTGAGACAGGAGGTTTTGGAGGGGTACAGGTTCAGGGCATATTTGTGTGGTGTTCTGCAATGGTACGTTCCAGTGAGACAGCGAGGTTATGCACGGTACAGGTTCAGGGCATATTTGAGTGGAGTTCGGAATTGGCGCGTTCCAGTGAGACAGGGAGGTTATGGAGGGGTACAGGTTCAGGGCATATTTGTGTGGAGTTCTGCATTGGTACGTTCCAGTGAGATAGGGAGGTTATGGAGGGTACAGGTTCAGGGCAAATTTGAGTGTAGTTGTGCATTGGTACGTTCCAGTGAGACAGGGAGGTTAAGGTGGAGTACAGGTTCAGGGCATATTTGTGCGGATTTCTGCA